>NW_020454094.1:4374741-4430070 GCF_003342845.1 Nothoprocta perdicaria
TTTTTTTTTTTTTTTTTCTTTTTTTTTTTTCCTATCCCATTCTGGCCATGACAACTAAAGGCTTTTGAAAAAATGGCCAGGGCTCTGAACAAAGCCTGTTGTTGCAGGTAATTGTTGAAATATCAAGGGTATTCCGTCCTCCATTACTTAAGCTTTCATTTGTGGCTTTCATGGTTTTGAGGAATGTTTATGGCTGACAATCCTTTCTTTACGGCTCTATCCTTCAAGCTCTGGCTGATACCGCTGAGAATGACCGCATGAGTGACTGATAAAATGTCAAGATGCCATTATTTCCAGGAGAGTGTTTGGGAGCAATAAGATCCGTTTCAATTTATCTCATCCACCTGACTTTAAGGCTCCAGGTTTTGCTTCTTGGACTGCTACAAGGGAAACAAAACAAAACAAACCTCCCCCCTGCAACCAACCCCAAACTTACAGCTTCCAAGAGCTCCAATTTAACATTATGCAGATGGGCTATAATGGCAGCAGTGCTGTGACGCTTGTGCAGTATTTCACAAAGCACATCGGTTCAATATTTTGAACTTAATTAATAATCTCTGTGAAAGCCAGTTTATGGATTGTAATAACCATATTTTTAAACTTGTGAAATACCACAACAAAAATGCAATTCACAAGGCAGATGGTGGAGCGGGGTCTATAGAGCAACAGAATGGATAGATTTACAGAGAGTTACAGTGAGTCTGCTGCTAGAATTTAGCCCTTGCCAAAACTGTACCACTTCACAGCCTCCAAGAGTCATGAGACTTCTGATAAATCTGGAACAAGGAAAGACAAAACAAACAGCTAAAGGAAATAAATAGATTTGACATTAATAAATTRATTTGACATTAATATTTTGCATGTAGTCTTTACAAGTGCTTCTATTTCAGCTGAAAACTTTCTTAGGCTGCAGTTTTCTAGGATGGGGTTTGGAGTTTGGTTCTGTTTTCACAGGGCCCAGGGTGATTTTGCTTTCTGTTTCCCTGCCTGGGATTTCTGCAGAGAATCKGTGAGAAGAGAAGGCTGAGAKGGGATCTGATTAACATGTATAAGCTCATGAAGGGAGAAGGTAGGGAGGAAGGGGCCAAACTCTTCTCATTGGTGGCCAGCGATAGGACAAGAGAAAATGGGTATAAGCTGAAACACAGGAAGTTCCACCTCCAGATGAGGAAGAACTTCTTTACTGTGAGGGTGACAGAGCAGTGGAACAGGCTGCCCAGGGAGGTTGTGGAGTCTCCTTCTCTGGAGGTCTTCAAAAGCCACCTGGATGCCACCCTGTGCCACATGCTSTAGGTGTGCCTGCTTGAGCAGGAAGGTTGGACTAGATGGTCTCTAGAGGTCCCTTCCAACCTTAAATATTCTGTGATTCTGTGACTGGTGTAATCGTCAATGTAACACATCAGTAATAGAAGCTGTCTGTTCAATGTAGTAATGCTATTCTCTTACCTCAACTGGTTTCTCTGTGATGTTGGTAATAGGTTAAAAAAAAAAAAATAGGAAAAAAAAAAAAGACTTGTAAGATAGTAGGAGAAGACCTATYCAGCTGCAGATGACTACCACCAGTGAGTCCATTTTCTTTAGGCACAAGGAATATGCTTATGATGTTTGCCCWGATCTTCATTCCTCCCCAGACACACATCTGTTGCAGTTTGAAAGCCCCTGGGGGGCTGGGAGAAAAGAGATAYCAAATATTGTGTTAGCTATAAGCTCGACTCTGGCAACATCGGATTCATGAACAGTCTGTCGACTGTAGGTCCGATCGCCTTTCTAACAAGTAGTTGATTTCACAAATATCATGATTTATTCAAATGCAACATTTGCAAAGGAGGTTTCGGATGTCAGTACAGGAAAGTCTCTGCTAGAGCGTGGGTTTTTTTAGCTAGCTCTGGTGTACAAATGTGCAATCATCACTCACCCTAGAAGATGGGAGAGGGCTSTCAGTCTTGAATCTCCTCAGGCAGCGGCCTGACCCGAGGAGAGGAAAGGGGGTTCAGGCCATCGACTGGCCCAGGAGTTACAATGGAATCTTCCCTCCTTAGTTCAAYTTTTATACCTTTTCTTTATATTAAGGTGGAGCTTGAGTGATTAAGTAAGACTAAGTCATACTTAATATTGTTATTAATTGGTGAAAAATTTCCTGCTTTCATTTACAGGTATAGTCAACTGAAAATCTAGAGCGCATGCTCGGTGAGGTGTGGTCGTACCTCGGAGGCAGGTAGCTTCTGGGATGGAGGTGTGTGTTGGCATTGTAATGAGCTCATAATGAGCAAAGTTCAAGCAGAGTTCATCCCAAAGAGTGATTTGTCACCCTTGCTGGCTCAGCACTGGACATATTATCATATATCTCCATTGGGCAGCTACTGTGTGGCTTATCAGCGGCCCAGCACAGGGAGTACAATGGAGTCTGGCTGTGGTGTCTTCACTGCTCTCTACCCTCCATTACTGCTCTTTGCAGCTGCGAGGAGGGCAGATTGTGCTGCCCAGGGAGCCGTGGAGGAGCAGAGTCCGTGCCTACCAACCATCCTGGAAGTGGCAACCATGTATCACCTCAAGGAAGCTTCTGCAATGCCAACATTTCCATTAGGCCCTAGTTTTTCTCTAAGATTCTTCTTTTCAAGCCATGCTTCCACAACATCTTCTTCCCAACTCATCTCTGATGCAAGTCATTTGTCGGCTTGATCTCTTCAATCAAACGCATGGTGGAGGTTCAACCAACAAGAAACCCTCAAAGATCACCATACCAAGACAACCCTGTCCGCAGGCCCAGTTCCCTGGGGAGGCAACAGGAGGCAGAGAAGGCCCCATATGTCCCTATGTTGCCTTGGCTCTCACGGGATGCTACTATGTGGTCTATGGGTGCTTGGGTAGTAGATTTGCCCTTTGTAGAACAAAAGTGTGGTTTCGTTCTGAAGAGAAAACCCACTGCTCTGACTCAGCTTTTCCAGAGTTATTTCAGATACATCCTGTCCAACATGTAAGGCACTCATATGCTAAAGCGATTAATCTGAGCTACAAGAATGTAATTAACTGTCATTTAACTAACAACTGCAGTTATGCTAGCATTTAAATTTGCTGAGGCATAGATTTGATAAAAGGTCCTGAGGTGTGGCAGAACTGYTGAAGCCTGCAAAAAGCTGGTCCTAGTCTGGTTTTAATTAACTGGTCTGGTTTTAAAACCTCAATCTGGTTTAAAAAGAAACTTAATTCATAGAAGGCTGTTTCAGACCAGTTTCAAATTTAACCTATTTTATTAATTAGCTTAAAAATAGGTCTGAAGACTGGACACTGGGCATGTTTTCTGGGAAATATTAGGAAATACTCTAGAAATTAGGAAATATTCTGGAAAATATTAGGAAATTAATGTTTTCTTGCAGTATCCATGAAAATATACTCTACTCTGACTGTTRTATGAAAACCAAAGAGAAATTAGAAATGAAACAAGGAAGGACAGAGGTTCCCACCATCCACTTTTCATACACAAAAACATGTATCTAGTTTTCAGGAAACTGCTAAGCTTCTTTTATATGTATATGTATATATATATATATATATAATATATATGAAAGAGGTGCTTTACAACAGCAGGGTTGCTGGCCACCAATAGCGAGGAGATTAAGAAGCATCAGCTTTTCCTAGAGGTACACATTTATCCAGAGAAATCAGCAAGGCTGATTCTGTAATCASATTCTATATTGCCCTACATAGTGAGAAGGAGGTACAAAACACACCTAATCAAATTGTTTATACTCRCTCTGAATTCCCTGCAACAGCGCAAATGTCTGCAGCGCTGGCATCACAGGGCAGTGGAAAGTCAGCACTAACTAGTCTACCTCATTTTCTTTTACTTTTATAAAGATAAGGCAGCCTGAATCAGATTTGATATTTCAAATGATGCTACGGGATTGACTTAAACATTAAAATAATTTGGCTTTTTTCTTCCTCTCATTGTTTATGTACATTTTTGTGGTGGAAGTACAAGATATACATATAGGTAGCTACATCTCTGGTGGAAGAAAAATTTAGTACCTCAACTTTTCTTGCTTTCCAAAAAGCATCTTGTTCTTCATCAATTCTGAATTTCATATTCTATCATCACCCAGATTGCTTTGTTTCTCTGAAGACCCTCTCAGTTTCCTTGAATTTTGACTTGCTTCTTGGTTAAGTAAAGCTTATTTTCGTGTTTTCTTGTAGTAATTATCAGAAGCTGATTTTTTTCCTTGCCTTGCCTAGGCACTCCAAAATGTTTGTAATTTTTGTCCTATTTAGAACACTAAAGCATCCGTTTTTGTAGCTCAGAAGGACATACTAGATAATCAAGTTCCCTTACTGGCCATTTTTACCTTCTAATGATGTTCTTGTCAGTAAGTAGAACTCTTAGAAAATCTGTTCATAGGAAATTTTTGATCTAATATTGCAAATTGTAGCAACTTGGATAAACACTCTACCAGAAGACTTCCCTCAAGGTAAAATGAAATCCTAATGGTTATTACCCAAAGTACAGTTGCATCAAAAAATAATCTCTAATACTGGGGCCTGGCTTATTTTGACTGACAAATCTGAGGGTGGATAAGGGAGGTAAAATTTGTCACAAAGCAGATTGATGGCAAAAACAAGAATCCTGACTTGTGCTCCTGTAATTTGGTCACCATTGCATTACTTATCTTGTAAGACCAAAAGCTTGTGCTTGTGATAAGGCCTTATACAAAGATTTCACTTAGGTTTGAACTATACTGGGGTTATTTGTGAAAAAAGAAATTACAGATTAATCAGAAAAATGGAGCTTCAGACCTTCTGAGGATCATCTATTGCTTCGGCTGCTGGGTTTCATTCTGTCACATGTGTCCATACAAGTCATTCCAGTGAGCGAGGAGTGCAGAATCAGATCCAGGAACATTTAGCTGTATACCAGACAATAATAACTTATTTCTTGGGCATGTGTCATCTTTCTAACCAGATGCACTTTAAAATAGAATAGCCCCTTATACTACAAAAAAGGGCTTATTTTTTTTCTTATGTGAATAAAAAAATAATAATTGAAAACCACTTACCTGGTCAACATTATTTCATAGGGTGCTGAAGTATAAATCAGACATTGTGCGACCTTCATAGAAATTTCAGATTTATTTACAGTGGTTTGCACTGATCGCTTTATCTACAAGGAGCTCAGTTTCCCCTTGGTGACTCATAAGTAATGTGGTCCACGCAAACCCGTGTAAATAGATCCAATATTTCAAGGAAGGTCATGCTATATACTCTCTTTGTTTCTCAAGAATAGATGATGGCTTACTGCGGGGCTGATACGACATTTATCTTCATGAGTGAGGAGGTTGATTGTGTGGCCCAAAGGGCAGTAGTCATGGCTGGTGGGCACCCAACAGGAATGAAACACACCCCATAAAACTCTCTCTCTATTTTTTTGTCCATGAGATGAAAGCTCCTTATTCTCCGGATAGTCTGTAGAATACATTTAATGCTAAAAAACAGTTTTCTTTGAACATGATGGAGAGAAAGGAGATAAATCCTTATACTATTTGGCATAAGAAGATGTCATCCTACTGTGGGAAAGGAAGAAAATTTCCTCATAAATTTCCTGAATCTTTTGATTCCTCCTTGGTTACTGACAGAGACAGCACCCTGAATTGGATCAGCCATTGGCTTCGTGCAGGGTGGCACTGCCTATATTCAACGTCTTCTGCAAAAGAATTTTGGCTTACAGGTAGGACAAATCACTTGGAAAAGACCTCATTGATGGAAATATATCCAGTGATATGCGCTTTTGCTTTCTGTCTTCAGTTTCATACATGTTTTTTCCAAGCTTCACCTTCTAATGTGGTATAGTATCATGAGCCACGTAGCTTACATAATGCCAACATACCAAAAGTGTTTAGTGTTACCAGCAGGTGGAGAAAGGGGATCCTGCCCCTCTCCTCAGCTCTGGCGAGGCCGCACCCGAAGTATTGGGGGCACTTCTGGGCTCCTCAGTATAAGAGGGATGTGGAGTTTCTAGAGAGGGTCCCGTGGAAAGCGACAGAGATGATTAAGGGACTGCAGCATCTATGTTATGAGGAAAGACTAAGCGAGATGGGCCTCTTTAGCCTGGAGAAGAGAAGATTAAGAGGGGATCTGATCAATATGTATAAGTACCTGAGGAGACAATGTAGGAAGGAGGGGGCCAAGCTCTTCTTGGTGGTGGCCAGTGACAGGACAAGGGGCAATGCGTACAAGTTGAAACACTGAAAGTTCCATCTGCAGATGAGGAAGAACTTCTTTCCAGTGAGGATGATAGAGGTCTGGAACAAGCTGCCCAGAGAGGTTGTGGAGTCTCCTTCTCTGGAGATCTTCCAAACCTGCCTGGATGTCACCCTGTGCCAGGTGCTCTGGGTGCCCCTGCTGGAAGAGTCTCTGTTGGACGAGACACTCTTTAGGGGTCCCTTCCAACCTCAGCCATTCTGTGTAATTCTGTGAAAAGTTTCCAGCTCAGTGACACATCATTTTCAGGCTAGGAGTATGGCCCAGGCGGAGTATCTCCTAATGCAAAGAACATAACCATCAACCATCTTCTTCTGCAGTATTTTTGAATGGACGGGACGATGCTATACTCCTTGATGTTGGAAAACTCTAGATATGTACTGATTATGTCTTCTGCATATCGAAACATAATTGTTTCCATAATAGCCTTGGGTGTTTTTTAAATRCCCTAACAATTAGTGTTTATCCTTCTATGAGGAATCATCTAAATAGACTGATCCCTTAGGCAACAAATGTATCTATACTATATATCTATTAAACACTGTATATATGCATTCCTGTATACATCTATGTATACACAGACTATATATATTTGTATATAGTATAATGATTTGATCTAAGATGTATAGATGGCATCACATTTCATCACTTGGATAATATCTTATTTTATCAAGTGTCTGTAATCCAGATTTTGTCAGGTGTTTTTCTTATGTTTTCTTTCCATATAAACAGATGGAAATTTCTTTATTTTTTTTTTTTCTTTTTTTCTTTTTCTGTTGAAGTAGAGGTCTGGGACTCTGGAAATTAGGATTAAATTCTTTATTTTGCAAAAGATTTTCTGTTTGAATTCATGGAATTTTTCAAATTAGTTTCTCAGAACATTTTACCGTGGTGAATAAACCACTATTGCTCTGTTCCTCAGTTTCTCATTTGAAAAATAGGGATGATTTTATTTCATTTTCTTTACTTTCATTCCTCCTCAAAAACTTAGTGTTTCCTGATAGACCTTATTCGTGTTACTTCTAGTATAATGAAAGGTAGTAATAAAAATACCTTCCTCCCAAAAGAGAGATTTCAAAATGAGTAGTGGTATATAATAAGAAGAACTTAAATCTGCATCATGTTAACAATTTAATGGCTATAAATAAAAGATTAATACCATGTTCTCAGACCTTTCATGGAATTCTTCTAGGACTTTATTTGTGACAATATAAAGATAATATCTTCAGCCCACTTTATTTGTCAGCCCTTGCTCTGTATGTTTTCCAATCACTGCTGCAACTTAGACTCAGAGCAAATGATTTTTTGTCACTTGCTCTATGCTTATTTTTAAGAAACAGAAAAAGAAAAAGAAAGAAAACCACACATGGCAATAATTCCTTTGTTCAAGAACCTCAGCCAGGTCTGACAGCTGGTGAAGAGAAAGGTCATCTCATGGTGACTTTTGCAGTGGGCAGGAGCGAAGTATGGAGAGCATGAAGATCAGAAGGGGAATGAGGTGCCCCTGGGGACAAAATATATTGCTCAAGAGGGAGGAAATGTATAGAGAATATATATATATAATATATATATATATATATAATATATATATATATGCTCTGATTATATATATATATATAATAGATATATAATATATTATAATATATATATATAAAACACCACACAACTGCTGTCCAGGAGGAACCTGAGTGACCTCAGAAATGTCAACAAGAAGAGAAGAAGCCAAAGTAGACAACTATTTGCTGCAGAATTTTTCCAGATGCAGATAACAGTGATAAGTCTGCTACGTAGTGAGACTATTGGGATTAACCTTGTACGCATTGCATCTGCTGGGACCTCTGCTTTGATTTCACCTGGGAAGCTGGGTCTTACTTGGATTCATTTGCAAAGTAAATGGAGCTTTATGAATTCTGCAGAATGATTTTGGTGAGCAGTCATTCAAAAGTTTAATGAATACACTGCAGCACCACTCAGCACCCCTGGAGGCTTGTTGTCTACAGAAAAAAAAAATCAGAAAAATTGAGTTTCACAGGCACAATCATCCGCAGTTTTTTTTTCAAATTGYGCATATGACTTTTCTAGTTGAGAGATTTGTGAACAAAACATCAGCTATGGACAGAGTTTTTACAAATGATGCAAATCTTAAATCCTCTTTTCAAGTATAGCATTGGCTGCTGTTAAAGAATGATGCTGGAGCAGATAGTCGTGTGCTGGATAAAACAATCTGTGTGTTCAGCAGAGAAAATTCTACACATAAGTATAACTGCATCAATACTGATGCTCTACAACATGATATCCATTGGAAAGTCTTTTGGCCGCTGTAACAATGTTTAAAATAAACATATGTGGTTCTGAATGAGAGACAACCTGTTTAAAACAGCTTATTAAGAGGAAAGATGCTTTTGTGGAAGGACATTCTGAGCACAGCTCTAAGGATGTAGATATTGGTCCTGACACCAACTGGCCTACTGCTGCTTTGTACATAGGAAATATCTTCTAGGAGGCTYAAGTGCATCATCAGAAGGTCAAGCGGATGCATCTGTGACCAGGTCTTGAGTGACAGTATCCATCTTCCATCCGTCTCCACCTGCAGAAACCACCAAGAAGAACCTTGCCAAGCTGTGCAGTGCCTTACAGTATCCTTATAGTGTCTCGAGGATCCTTATTTCTATCAGTTTTATCTGGCACGGACAGTGCAGTTGATGTCTGAGGAAGGTGGAGAGAAGAAAGCACAAATTTATCCTAGTCCATCTTGGTGGCCATGACCAGTACAAGCCCAACCTTACAGGGAAAAACAAGTAAAATACATAATAAATAAATACATAAATAAATATATAATCTGTAGAGCGAAAGAAAAAGGACGTGTAATCAGAGCATAGGGAACACTGGGCAGTAGAGCCCATATGGAAATAGTGCATGTGCTGAATAGAGGGAAACTACATACAAGAAAGGATTATTTCACTACACAGAGATGCTTTTCTGACTGTGGAGCATTCAGYAGCATGAGGGTTAATTTAGCAATGTCTCACTCAGAGCATATCCAAATGTTCCACTGGTCGCTCTTGAGTTACTCTGTGTCTCAGGTGTACTCTTCAAGTATTTTAAGAGGGGTAATGATTTTTTTTCCTGGGAGCGAGTACATCCAGGCAGATATAATTTTAATATAAAAGGGAAGTTTACTAGAATAGAATTTAAGAATATTAAAAAGGGATTTGGTTCCGAGAGAAATATTAGCAGTAAAGGCAAGGATAAGGATTTTGGAGAAATTTAATTAAATTTTAATCTTCTTTCTAATTAAATTTCCTTTTAATTAAACTTAAAATTAAATTCGCTTTGTTTAATTGGAGGAATTTAAAAAGTATTACCTTAGAGTGTCAATCATTTTTTGCTACTATAAAAAAATAGTTTACCCTGATTTGGCTTGTTTAAAAGATGAGATTTCACACTGAGTAGAAAAAAAAAGTAATAAAAACATAACATTTAAATGTAAATCAATTTACTCCTCAKTTATCTCCTTTCTTCCCTTCTCCCTGTCTCCCACACCTCTCACTTTCCATACTATAAATGACAACAAAATGTTTTTTTCCCTTGGGAATGTATCTGGGTGGGCAGGGAATGCCCTAACCTTTTTGACACCTGGGCCACACACTCATCACAACCTGGAGCTCTGAGCCGTGACAGCGCTTTGCTCTGCTAGATGCCATTAACCATTTTTCTGCTTTGCCCATCATAATTTCTACCCCTTCCTTTTGGTATTGTTTTGCTTTGYTCATTCACGTCCTCTTCCTCCTCTGCTTCTGCTTCTTCATGGACATGGATGACTCTCAATCTGGAACACTGTCTGTCTCGTAAGGGACCCTCACATCCAGCTCTGCCAGCCTCTTGTTGACATCTCGCTGYTTTTTTGCCCATTTCTACATTTTTGCACCTTCATCTTTCCTCTTAGCAATCTCATCCATGTTCACAGTTGCAGTCTGTGACAACTCTCTCCATCTCTGCCTTTTCTTGTTTCCCCAGATAGAGACCCTCTTGCTCTAAGACCTTTCTCCTTCTGCATTTCTCCTGCTGCTATTTTCTTTATCTGTTCTTGAATTTGTTCATTTTTGCTTTATTTTCTACTCTATTCTTAGGAGGCGTATGAGAATATCACTGTGTTCAAAGACAACAGTGTGTAGTAAATGTTCAGGTCCTTGATGCAACTTGGGGAATACAACCTTGGGTAACAAAACAGAAAAATAGCCTAAGGCTATGCTACTACTTCTTCTCATACCATAATGTTGTGCAACTTTGCCATTGGTATATAGATAAACCACTGGGCATCTGTAATACCTTCCTGTGTGCCACACTTGCTAGCTTGAGAAATYCAGGTAGTTTTCTCCATGCTTAGATGAATAATGATCTCCTATTTTATACCAATTTTCCTCTCTATCTCAGTTGTCCTGGTTATAGTGATGCTGATTTAAAGAATCTGAAGCCAAACCCCTGAAAATGGTGTGGAAGACAAGGAAAAAAGGAGACAGGACCAGAGAGAGAAATATTGCCAGTAAAGTAATGGATAGACATTTCTGTGCTTTGCTGTTTGTGCTTTGAATGTCTGATACCACGTAAATATGAATCAAGGTAAGGTGAGCAGGATGTCACAGTAATCAAGATGGGAGATTGTAGAACTGGAGAATGTCTGAGTCTGAATTTGCCAAATCAATTGATAAAAATCAGTTTTCTCCATAATAATATAGTCAAACTCCTCTCTAAATATTTCAGGTGCTGAAATTGCCTTCTGTACTTGAATTTATAATAATAAGAAATAATAAAAAGCTCAAGCAAAAGGATTAAGTAAGAATGAGCTGCATGTACATGCTCTATGCAAATTGGTGACACCTCAGTATTCATAATTCACTGCAAGTGGTTGAAGGTAAATAGATTTTTATTTTTATTCCCTGTGAATTTCTCACAGAAGCAGGAACTATGTCTTCAGAACACTTCCCCCCTCTTGTTTTATTTAAGTTGAGGGRAAAAAAAGTAAACAAACAGAGGACTGTAGCAGCTCCTGCTCTTGCATTGTATAAGGTGCTTGCAGACTCTGAGGCTGTGGGATTAAGGCTACCCTTATGAATCCCTTCTGCTGGGCTGAGTTCATCTTGAAAGTAGAGCTGGGAGTGGGAGCCTAAGAGCCAGATAGAAAAGAGGGGAGCATCCCCCAAAAAGCATCAGTTAAAAAGATCAAAGTAGCAAGTTATGAGAAAATGACATTTAAATTCTACCTTATGCTCACTGAGTTTTCTGTATTATAACTAAACTTTATTTCATTAGATAGTTAGGCAAGTCCATAGTGTCAGGGCAGAATATACGTGAAGCAACAGTTAGGGGACCACAAAACATCCTTGGGAGGAACATTATGTACATAACGACTGGGAACAAGAAAGAGGGAAAAAATCAAATAAACACTTTTTATCTTGATGAACCTTAAATGAAAGGACAAGCAAACAGTATGATCAGCTAGCAAAACATTGGGAAGATAAGAGCCCCTTGTCAGCATGGAGGCCTGATTCTCTCATCCTTTGTCATTTGCATCTGTGCAAGGGGAATGACAAATTGCAGCAAAGATGCTACCAAATCAGATCAGTTTAAACCAGCAGTAAGAGTTGCTGGTGTTACATATGCTTTAATGACAATACAAGGTTGAATAGAGTTAGCTCCATGCCAAAAGCAATCAGATGATCTGAAACCTGAACTTTGGTAGTATTAAGTATTAAAATACAATTTTTCATATTGTCAGAACAGAAGCAAATCCCCAGTACTGCAATATAATGATAAAGGGAATATTGAAATATCATTAGATACTTTAATAAATAGTTGCTCAAAGGTACATATTTAATTTTCAGACTTCTGTTTCCTTTTCAATATCCTAGGATGGTAAGATATTTCTATCATGAATTGCTTGCTTTTTTTTTTTATACATGTACAATTTTATCTCAATTATCCACCAAGTAAAAACAAAAAAACAAAAAGCCCCCAAAAGCCCTTTATAGTATTTCCACAAGACTAATATAAAGCAGATGTATCCTGCTGAGTTCACAATATATTTTAAACAAAATGACCCCACTGTTGTTCTGGATCCTACAAATGCTGATATATATGAATACCTTTACATGGGGGAGCATTCTCAGGAGTATCCAATGGGTCAGGCTTTCCCTGTTTGAAATGGTAATCATATGCATGGGGTTGTTTTTCAGTTTCATTTAGTTCCTTTTTAAGTGCTTATTTTTGCAGCATGTTGCCCTATATTTTGGTATTTTTCTTGTACATTTCTCAAAGCAACTAAAGATACTCCGTGGCAATATTTAACTCTTGTATTGCATTGACTGTGACAGTCCTCAGAAATATGGGTGCATGGTCACTGCTGCCATGCAGCAAGTCTCCAGGAGTAAATCATCAGGTGTATATGAGTGACTGAGAAACACCAGCCCAATTTTCAAAAGTAATGTTAGATCTGATTCCAGAATATGTCAAATGCAATTTCGGGAAAAATTAAGTGCCATGGGGGAAAAAAATCAGAAATCTTTCCTTCTTTCCCTGCCAGCCTTTTGTTTGAGGTCCTTAAGAATGGGATTTGGCCAAGAGCAAACATCTTAATTTAGACATCTACAGTGCATATGTGAGCAGGATGCAGCTCAGTTGTGCCTAAAATGTCTCAATGAGGCAGCTGAGGTGGACATCTCAGAGTCTACCTAACCACCACTATGCCCTAGAGGCCACTGAACTCCACCTAAACCTAAGGTGGTCTGAATCCTGAATTGTATTCCTAAAGGTGGGAGAGAGAATTTCAGGCCCAAGARCAGAAAAAACATTTGCTGTAGTACGTAGTAGATGTCTAAATCCTATATTGGACCTATCTGTAGGCATTTAGGGAATTTAAGCCTATAAGATTTATAAAAAGACTGTATTGACTTTGTGGCCCTTTCCAGGGAGCAGGTACTTAGGGTGAACTGTCTTGTGTCCATATCTTTCAAACTGCACTCAGTGCAATTCAGACATGCTATATTTCTAGCATTTTGTTTATGGATGCTTAACCTACGATGTCTTCAAATGTATCTGTTTAGCCTCTTGAAACAAGGTCTGTGTTTGCCTCCCAAATAATAACCTGGGCATAGATATGAATCAGGCTGGCAATAAGAAACAAAACAAAACAAAAGACACCCTTGGACTTTTGTAAATGAAAGTTTTTCTTATACGTTGGAGGTTAGGTGTAAGTCAGCAAATTCATTTGAGCATTTTGGAGAATACTTTTCCTTTTGTTGATCTGTATCCGTACSTGTATCAGTTGGCATAGGAGGAAGGGTGGGCATTTTATCTTACMTGTCCCAGTTTCGTGCCTTAACTGCAAACCAAAACGTCCTCCTCCCTCCTGGCAGCAGACACACCGGTGCAGTTTTTGACAGTGGCCCTTAATAGACTTTCAGAAAGCACAGCTAGAAAAGACCTACGAGGTCATCCAGTCTAGTTCATACCCAGAGCGATAACTCAGGCTGTTCTCTCCCATGGAGGTGATGGTACTTGGTGGCAAGTCAGACATAAATTCTGAGCCAAAGATCTCTAAATTTTGCTGCACCAGACTCAAGAAGATAGAAAATCTGTAAGCAGCTTTGGTAATTTTTAATAAAGGTTGTTATTAARTGCATGTTATTAAATAGCATGAATAAGTATTTATTTGCACATTTAGGTATGAGGGGTCTTTTATTTGTTTCTTTGTTTAATAATTTCTAATCTCATGTAAATGCTATTGGGGGAAAGATGGAAAAGTCTTTTTTTTTTTTTTTTTTTAAGGGATCATGGCACTTTTAGAGGTTTGGAAGGGACCTGGGGACTGGCGTTGAGGGATCATAACAATATTGGTTGGATATTGCTGCTTCATTAAACTGAAAGGTTTAATATAGGTTATATTTCTGATGTTATTAGGTTTCAGAGCTGTCTACCATCATGGACATTCCCAATTCCCACTTCTTGAAGCTGATGTATGAGACCACTGAAGATTCAGGCGGGTGTTACTACATCTGATACCATTCATCTTTGATTTTATGATTTTTTTTCCCCCCACAGTTATGAGCTTTGGAACATTTTCTTTGTAAAACCAAACTGTGGGTTGTGGAGCACAACTTTGCAGCAAATGGCAGAGTCTCAGCACCCTCTGGGTAGCTATTCCGAGTCCTTATGTATCACCATGCACTCAGATATATCCGTCAAGTCTTTATCTCCTCAGAGTTTAGCTATCCCCAGAAGATATATGTATGTTTGCATGTATAAACATATATATATATTTTTTTTCACACATGGGCAAGAAATGGATTGCTAAGTCCACAGTAGCACAAAATGAAACCTTTCCAAAGTGAAAAAAAAAGTGCAGAGGACCAAAAGGAGAGGGAAGAGCAACTTCTCTTCCTCTAGATGAGGAGGGACAGAAGGTGGCGGGGTGACGGTTGCCAGTTTTGGCTGGCACCCCAGGACAGAGCCAGCGTACCCACGACCAGCCTGCTGGGCTGTGTGGGTGTGAAGCACTCCTGCTTTGGCTGGGAATTTCACATTTGTTGAAAAGAGCATGCAAATTTAAAAAAGAGGGGGGGAAAAAAAAAGTGTACATATTCTGTCCTAGACTCCATACACTAAACTGAAGCAATGCTGAGTATCTGTAGCTCTTTGATCGTCTTTAATCTTTCACAGATTTTAATTCCACCAGAGCTTTTCCTAATACCAAATCAAATGCAGCTTTTCTTGGCTCTTTCCCAGGTTTTTCCCCTTCACCTCCAAGCCCAGCTCCCCACCTCTCTCCTCAAGGCGCTTCCTGATGATAATCATCTTCCCCCAACACTTATTTCCCTATCTCAGCTACTCACTTCGTTATTCTTCCCCAGAAAGGCGACAATTAGGGCCTCATTCAGAGCTTTGTTCCGTGAAACAATATTCCTGATTTACAAGTGCATCTCTGCAGAGCCCATGGAGGTGACTGGTGTCAGCTCCTGCCTGCTGCACCTGCCACAGCAGGMAGGATGCGGGAGCAGGAGGGAAGAGGCTCAAGTCAACGAGAGACCAATTAAAGCTGAACCTCGTCAGCAGCTGCTGCTCTTCTGAYGGACCCAACTCAAGGCCAGAGATATCCTCAAACTACAGAGTAACATGAGCTGGCAGATCTCTTCAGTTTGACCATGCTCTGAAGAGGAGTAATGAAGGTGAAGAATGATGAAGATGAACAAAGTGGAATGATTTTTTTTTCTGCTTTCTTCCTGCCCCGCTCCATAAAGGAGGCTTTGTGTTTGAGTGGAAAAAAATGAGTCCAGGATACTGGAAGAAGTTATTAATACTAGGAAGACTGTGGGATTTGTTTTGGGTTTGTTTGTTTGTTTGTTTGTTTTTTATTTGTTTGTTTGTTTTACTGGCTTCCTAGCAACAGAATTTGTGCTGATGGCAAAACATCCTTCTAAGGAAGGAAAAGGAAGAATGGATGTGATACTCACTGAAGTTGTGTTTGACACCCAGCTTTATCTGCATTCATCTCCATCTCTTRTAAACTATCAAAATTTGCCTGGAGAAAGGAAGCTTTCTTGAGACCTCAAACCAAAATAATAGATGTGGGACCATTCTGTCATACCAAGGCTAAAAGAAAAGCAGGACAAAACTCTCCCAACCCAGGCTGAGGGAGAGATGTGTGTTAGCAACTGTCCCCAGAACTGCAGTCAGACTCRAGAGCTGACTTTGCTTTAGACAAGGTCTGATTTGAAGCCCTGTGATGAGGTAGGCTCCCAAATCAGCACTGGCTGCATCTATCCTGTGCTTGGGGGCACCAGGACTGTCCCCAGTCATGCCACCCATTGAGAGCTATAATCATTAATTGTCAACATTTATATTATTATATTAATTAGGGTTGAGCACTGTAACTGTGCTGTCTATACTGATAAGATTATAGGATGTTTATGGTGCATTTCTGCCACTACTGAAGTGTCCGGTCACCCTTTGGACATTACTATAGGCCAGAGTTTGATCTTAAAAGGCAGTTTGGATGCAGCCACCCAGTTTTGGAGATTTGGGGGGGTTCAGTGGTGCAGATGGGGCCATTTTATGATAGCTGGCCTCGGCATCGAAGTACAGACTGAAGTRCATTTAATTTAGTAGCACGGGCAAAGCCACAACTTAATTTGGGTACGAGAGCACTCTCATTTGGCCGTATTGACTCCAGGCCAGAAGATGGCTCAGATCTCWGCTCAGACTTCAATGTCGTATAGACACGGCTTTAAAGCTTTACTTTCCTAGAACTAAACTTGGAAGTCAATGACAATTTTATTCGAAGGACTGGCATGTGCCCTTTGCCTTTTGCCGTTGACTTGTTTATTAAATTCTTCAAAAGTTTTTACAAACTGTGGCAAGACATGATTCAACTTACAGTCACAAGGACATCAAATACCAACCCTCCTGAAAGGGAAAAAAGAGCTTTTTGATAGCAACCTGTAAGGGGGAAACTGTTTCCCAGTAGACACAGAGTAAGTGCTGTTTTAATGGCTTTGACTTTTGGAGCAAAGGCTCAGTGAGTTGTAATTAGAGCTGGTCATTTGTTTTTAATGAAATCATTTTCCACTGTAAAAAAAAAAAAAAAAGAAAAAAAAGAAAAAAGCAGCTCTACCCAAATCAAAACATGTTGTGAAAATGTGCTGATTTCAGTGACATTTTTATGGGAGAAAGTCCAAATGAATCATTTCAATCTTCTCCTTGCATTTTGATAATGTCAGAATGTTTCATTTCAAGAATATTGAAGCATTTCATTTTAGCAATGCGGTAAAAGAGGGCTGTGGAGCGCCAAGTAATCTTATCTTCAGGATTTGTAAAGCAGAGAATTTAAAGTAGCAGAAGATTGTACAGCCCAAACCTCAATAATTGCTTCTCCAAAGCCAATTCAGACATGATTCCTGCTGTATTAGGTAGATAGGATCCTTTGATATGCTTTGAGAAAGCTACAAAGAATGAACACAAAAAAAACACCAAAATTTACGAAGAAAATTCATTCTTAATTGAAGAAAAATAATGAAAAAACAACTACAGTAGAGAATAGGCAAAAGATTTGACCATGAAATTTCTGGACAAATAGAAATGAACAGAAGTGAGTGGCCTAAGCCCAGTTCTATAAAACCAAAGGAAATGCTTAAACTCTGCAATTTAAAGGTTATTCAAGAGCTGCTTTTGAAAAAAGTAATCAATGAACATTAGGATGCTTAAATCACAATTAAATTCCATTATTTGTCAGTATTAACACAAATGAGCTTGTTTTCTTGTTAGCAACCATACTTAAAATCATTTGGAGTCTAACAGAAAAGRCTGAAAGCAAATGAAATTACAGTATTACATTTATCACATCATGCAGGAAAGAAAAAATGAGGTTCAAATAGACTTTGCCAGCAGTGTTTGGCAAGCTTCCTAATATCCTTGAAGTTGATGACTGGAATATGGCTATAGTTGTACATATCAAGTATACACACACACATGTATGGATGTAGGTATGTATATGTAAATATATATGAGTGTATATATGTGATGTATGTAACGTGTGTGTGTRTATATATTTATTTAAACAAGCTTTGTCATGMCAGAATACACGGTGAACCACAGCTCAGTCTGTGCTTATTTCAGCCTCTCAGATGGTTTTAGTGATCCATGTTAAATTTAGTGCTGCCACAGCAACATAAGTAGATCCATCCAAGCTAGTGAGCTGAACACTGGTTTAGGCATGAGTACATGGATCACAGCCATGACTGTGACTGCAGGGTAGAACTGGCCTTGGAGTTGTCCTAGAACACAAGAAAGTTGCTCTTTCTTGGTGCTTTATCAAACCTTCTTCATCATCTTGCTCCTTTGTTTTTTTTTTCTTAACTTGGATAAAAAAAAAAAAAAAGAGGTGTGTGATATGAGAAAAAAGTATTGAATGAAAGACATCATGACATGGGAGTAGAGCTTGTGATTGGCTTAAATCTGAAAGGTTTAGAATCAGATCAGAATCAGAAAGTCTCCTCTTCTATATTTTCACTGGTGGGGTGACATACAACTCTTGAGGTATAGAGGGATTTAAATATGAGCTGCTGTCATAGCTGATTGGTTTGGCACTTTGATGGGATAGTCCTTTCTGAGCTGTTAGTTTATGAATACATAATCCTTTAAGGCAAATGTAATAGGGAATTAATTGCTTTAGCTCTTTGGGAGGAAATATTCAGCGTATTTTTAGAATTTTAACACTTTCGTCTATTCTTTCCATTTTCTTTTCTGTCTATTTAATCTCATCACTTTTTAAGATGAATGGGAATTTTATTCAAAATAGGTCAAAATATTCTCATGTCTTTTTTTTTTTTCTTTTTTTGAAAATAGTATTTCTAAAGGTAGATAATTGTTAGAAAAAAAAATTAAGTCACTAATGTTATTGTTCTGTCTTTAAAGAACAGAGATTCCCTATTCTGCTGTGTTCTTTGAAGTTATTACACACCAAATACATAATGAATTCTGTTATAAGAGCATGTTAATGATCAAATGACTTCTTATATTAGTAACTAATGATCACCTCTAATAGGATTGCTATGTTTTTGTGTAAACCACCTTCCTATTTATATAGCAATTACATCATGTGTCAATTATTTGCATCTTGCATTTGAATACAACACATTTCCAAACAAGTTCCTTTTTATGTRGCCAGGTGCAAGAAGATCCAGGCTCTCTTCATGGGTCCATTAAGCTGGGCAGATGCTGGGCCATGAGGCATTGGGATCTATCATCTGGTCCAAGCCAACATTTGGGGATGACCCTGCATGATGTATGGCCAGCACATGACRATGGGGAGGCAGAGAGCAGATTGCTGCAGAGACACCATGGAAAAACAAAACTCAGAGGGTAAAGCAGTTATTCATATTTTCTTTACCGCTATAGGAATACATTTCAATATCTTGAGTCCCTTTAATGAGAAGTTTCACAGAGCCTTACTAGAAATTTTACAGTTATTTTCCTTGTGGATGTCATGAGGACAGATACAGGATAAAGAAAACTCAATCAGTTCCTGTGGCCTTGGAAACTAGATGCTATACATTTCTGTGTATGAGATCCTAGGAAAATCATTTTATAACTTTCCTTAACAAAATTAGATTTCTCCTTKCTTTTTTTCATCTCTCTGGAAGGAAACAAAAATTGCCTGCAAATTTTTGTAATTATCCCAACTACTCATTCAATAGAACATGTAATAAAATAATAGTAGTTCTTCTAAACCTAGATTTACATATTTATTATTCTTTAAGCATCATGCATATAAACATATTTATAAACATATCTTCAAATTTAGCGAAGGGCCGTGCAACTTTGTCCCAGCCAACAAATAAATCATTGTAATTGTGTTAAAATGCATTGTCATAGCAGCACTGAGGGTTAGGCCTCCTAACAAAGCCATTGCTTTTTTGACTTTACCAATCTGAATCATTCAGTTTTGACTTTCAGGTTATACTAAAATACATCTTTGATATGCTAGACAGAATGAGCTGCTTAAATCTCTCACTGCAAGGCATTTCTCTAAACTCTCTAATATTTTTTTCTGGCTCTTCACTGCATCCTTGACAATTTTTCAGTATCTTTTCAAATGTATTCTGATATCAATCTCACCAATGCTGTAAACAGAGGTAAAAAAACATCTCCCTATCTTTCCAATTTTGCATGCTGCAGAGGTTTATGCACCCACCTGTTGTTTCCTATTTTCATTTTGCAGAGTGGCTTCACAGATACAGTGCCTCATCGCCCAGCAAGAGTGCAAAGAACTTTGTAAGTGGACTTTTTCACCAAACCCAGAATYTTGAGAAACTAGAGCATGAGGTGACTAATTTCAAGGTACAGTTCCTTAGGGCCCAACTCCATCCTCATTTGAAAAGGTTCAGGTTACCTGGCTGGCCTCCAGCTGCCACTCCAGCAAGGTACCACTCCTCTATTGGTTTTGTGTCCTGTCTATCAATCCCATGTGGATGTCCCAGATACCTCAGTCCATCTCAGATGTCATGAGGGCCCTCTGTTTAGGTAACTGAACTGAGACCTCAGGTCCCTTTTGCAGTCTGTGGGAGAGGCATAAATAGCTCCAAGGRTGACTTAGCCTTCTTTTTTTCATCTTAGAGAGAGGAAAAGACCATCAGAAGGTGTCATCCCACAATAATTATTGAAGAAAACTTGGAGAATTAACTGCTGCTGGTAGTTAGAGCAAATAACACATTGCCCAATGTGTGCTGGGACCAAAAGCAATAATCTATACTACTTCAGAAAATAGTGGTAGTACTGACTTTAAGTCTCTTACTTTTCCTTACAAAGGAGTTATTTTATACTTTTTTTATCATTCTATTCATCCTTAAACATTCCTTGTCATCAAACTTAATAATCCTCCCGAAATCTAGCCATTGTAATGAATTTCAGATATCCCTGAGACTAAAAGAAAATAAAAGTACAATAGTACCTTCACTTTTTGAAAGGAAGGCTTTTTATGACTCTCCTGAAATCAGCAGGAATCCTTCCCTTTACTTCAGTCTGTGAGTCAGTCCTGGTCCCAGAGTTAAAAACTTCACTTCAAAAATAGTAAGCAAGTAAAATCTGAGCATCTCCCATCACAGATTTAATCTAGATCCCTTGACATTAATGATATAATTTATTTTTACATCAGGGAGTGTTGGGCTGGACCCAGGCTGTCTGTAAAAATGCTGAGCACGTCTTTTATTAAACATTTTGTTATTTAATGTGCCACGTTCTGATGTATATTTGATAAACAAATTTGTTACCAGAAGTGTTCTTGTTAACAGTGACATTTAAACACAAATGTAGATTTATATATGAGTAATTGTATTTCAAGAGTAACTGAGTGCATAAGTCAGCATTTTGCAAATGTTATAAAAATGCACATGCCCAAGCAGGAAAAAAATTACTTGCCCATCTTTTGCCATATGTGATATAATGAAAGGTAATTATTTCCTATTCACACACTAAAAGAAGTACTTGTCTTGCATTGGACCCTGATAGAAAATCTGTTGAAATTAATGAAAGTTTTTCAATAGATTTTGGTGGGATGTGGATCAGGCTTTTGAGAAGAAAGTAAAGTTTCACAGAGCTGCTAAGAGATCTTTTGGGACTACATATGAGGAATTGTCACCACACTGTTCAAGTGCTGCAGAAACATATCCTGAAAATCTTGCCTGTGGCACTCATCTTCTTGTTGCACTAACATAAAGAAAGAGTTGTTGACTTATATCTACCAGAGGTGAAAATCCAATCTTGTATATGTCCTTGCAAAATAAGAACATTTGGAAAAGAAATACATGTCCTTAAAATTATACCAATTCACCTTACATGACTAAGAAAGAGGCCATTTCTAAAGGATATTGATTAAAATGGAAATACATTCAAATAAATGGATTCTTAGCTTGAAATAACCTTTACAACAAGTGAATGGTCTATTTTGAAAGTATGATAGGTGTTCAGTGGGGCACCACTTTATCTTAATTTTATTTCATTGCTATAGAGATTTTTCTCTGTTTATGAAAATGTTATACAAAGTGGGATCTGTGGATTTCACGATGGGGAGGAGCAAGGAAATTTTGTCTTAAAAAGACACTTGGTTTTCTATTTCTCATCATTCCCCATTATCACCAAAGGTTGCAGCCAAGGGATGTTTTTGACTGAAATCTCACCTCYTATATTACAGGATCACAACATTTTTGGAAGCCTGGTCACCACACTAACATAATCCCCTCTGAGATGAATAGCTCACTGTCACCTTCTAAAGCTCAACTAGTAGTGGTGCCCACTTTCTATGACAATGTTAAGAAATGAGATCAGTTGTCATGTGTCCAAGTCGATCTCTTGCATCCTTAGGTAGTGGGTCTCAGTTTCTTCCTCCAAGTCTACTTAAACTCCATCCTTTTTTATTATTAATAGGAGAACAAGGTGTAGGGATTTTTGCTACACATGAAAATGTAACCTTTTTATTTATATTTATCAGCTGATAAACTGCTTCTATTTCTAGCTGATAAACTATTTCTAGGGAGWTCCTAAATCAGTACACAGATTAGGAGAAAAACTAAAAGCTGGTTCTCCTGGGGAAACAAAATACAAATCTGGCTTTGGTTCAAATGCACACGATGAGCAAATGCACTGTCCACTGCATGATGCATCTGTGACCATAACATATTTATCCTGAAGCGAATCTGTGCACCTATTATGGTCTATTTTTTTTCTGAACTTGATCTTGTTTGACAGGTGAGTTTCTGCGCCAAGTAGCAACACTGCTCAGTATCTTGAGGTGCTTCCAGGCAAAGATCTTAAAATACTTCACCTAAATAGAAACTATCATTCTGGATTTCTGACTCTGCAAGCCCTGGTAGCCCCATTTCAGAAAGAGACATAGAAAAATKGAAGCATGGAAAAGTTAAGCACTATTTCCAGGCACACAGAGAGTATTAACGATCTGATAAGGAGCATAAACCCTCACTTCTAATTGTGTGCTCTAAAATCTTGATTGCATTTTGTAAAGGGGGAGGAAAGGTAGGTGCTGCAGTTTTATTGGATGATCTTCCTGGAAACAAAACATTGAAATAATGTTTTGTAAGAGCCGAGAAGAAGCTGAGAAGCTCCCTTGTTAAATGTATGAAGTCTCCCATATGAATCCCTGGCAAGYGGCTTGTGGGCAGGCAGATATTAATCAACATACAGCCTTTGAAGTAAATGCACCGATGATTGAAGGTGCTCAAAGTTGTTCTCTACACTTCTTAGCAGAGGGGAAAAAAAAGAAGGTACACAGATTAAAGGAAAAGGTGTTTGGACAGATCTCCTAGGGCTATACACTAGGGATTTTACCTTGYTCTTAAAGCACAATTCAGATGTATACTTTTAGCTCTGCTTCATTTTAACTCAGAACTCAGCTCCTCCAACCCTCTGCTCTTCTCTGAACAACCTCAAATTTTCCAATATCTTTTTGATAGAACCTGCCCAAGACTGAACATACGATCTTAGTTGTGGCTGAACCTAACATGTATATGTGCAYACAGAAGATGCTGGTACATATCTTATTCCTGATATAATTTCTTTGTACAGCAACTGCCATTTTGGTCATAATGAAGGATAGGACCAGGGTATTTTAGTCCTGGTAACATGGACTTCTATGGCTTGGAGTGTAAAAGATGCAGCAGCACGGCATTCAGCACTGCAGCAGCTCACAAAGAAATGACACTCTGGCTCACAACATTCCTACTTCGGTGTCTGAACTTTGTATACAAGCACGAGGGTAGTGACAAAGAACACTGGAAAGAGAGATGGAGACCAAATGCAAACCAGCCTGGAAAATGTAAGCAAAGACCTTCTTTGGAACAAGACAACCAAGGCAGGCCAGTCCTTTCCAATACAATGCAGCTAAAAGGAAGGGACCTTGGCCAAGTTATGAATTAGCTTATGAACTAAGGTATTCCCCCTGGAAGGAGTTATCAAGTTCCTTTTCTTCCCAAGGGTGGCTGCTTAAATTACCAGGCTGTGAAAGTAATCTTGGTTTGGTCTTTCCAAGTCCTGACTTGGAAAGCAGAGAAGGAAAGTCTGGGAAGTGGGATGGAGAAAAGATGAAAGTGTCTTAGTCAGTTGTGGGTTAAGTGTTTTCTGGTATAGCTGTATTCAGGATTTCATGTAATTGAAACAAGGAACAATGAAAAAGACTTGCAAAGCTCCCCTCCAGTGTTACTTGTCCATCAGTTAGGGTACTCTCCTTAGAACTGTGGGTGCAAACTCTCAGGTACTGAAGAAACCACTGTCTGTGTATCCTTCTCTTCGCATGTGAACCAGCCATCACTCTGGCACACACATGCCCAGCAGTCTTTTGTTCATGCTCTGAACAAAATTTATCTCAAATTTATGCCTGTTGGACACTTGCTGAAGACCTCATAGCTCCATGTGGTCCTGAGGGATGACACTCTTCAAGGCTTGGTGACCTTCAGGTGCCTCAAAGGTTAGGCAACAGCTGGACACAAGTTCTGATGATCTAAAGCACATGCTTCAGTGCCTAAAGATGCAGTTAAGTACGTCAGTACTTTAGTAGCTCAACCCCAGACTGCGTAGCTTGGAGCTGTAACAGATTCATATGCTCTGTGGCTTGGGAGGGGGATAGATAAGGTGCACTGAACTGGGGGCTAGATTCCCACATATGCCACTGTTTTCACAGCCACATCACATTGCAAACAATGTTTATTTCCTCATCCATTATCCCCTCTAGACTTATTTCAACATTACTGCTTGCTTTCAGTTTTTCCTTCCAGCTGCCTTTGTGTTTCAAATTGTCTTCCTCAAGATTGATCTAATTTTGTTATTTTCTTCTCTTATTTCTAATTTCTCTAAATCTGCCGGTATTATTGCTCTACCCTGACGAGGCTCACTACTCCTCCCAATTGAACATCATCTGTAAGCTTCATTACCGTGCTGTTCGCTGTCTCGAGCAAGGGGCTGCTTATTCTGTTTTGTTCTCTTTTTTTTTTTCTTTTTACCAATTTACACAATCATTCCTCGCTGAGCCATAACCCACCCTTCACATCTGYAAGAACTGGAGCCAAGGAGCGACATGCCTCCCTGCCACTCCTTTCGCAGGACATCTGCACCTTGTCACAGCCCCTGACRCTCTCACGCGACACGTGAAAGCAGCACAAGTCAAGAGTGAGCCCTGTCAAGTTTGGACGTGTAACTTGGGGCTGTACCAGAATTAATTATGCCTTCTGCTGCTTTACACACTCATGTCATCAATAAATTCTAATAAACAGGAGTAGAATGTTCTTATTCATGTCATTCCGGAGGAATTAGAACACAGTAGTGTTATTTAGCAATGCAGATGTTTTATTATTGTGTTGTTTATGTGAAAGTGGATATGACATGAAGAGGTATATCAAATGAGCAATAGAGAGAAGCGAGCTGTGCTCCCTTTTTGATTATGCATATTTATTCATACTGCAGAAGTTACTGCACAGAGCAGAGTTTTCTAAGATGGATTGCTCAGTTCTGGAAACATGGCTTCCTCCCTCTTTTTTTTTCTTTACTTTTTTTTTTTTATAAAGTTTAGATATGTCAATACAACCTTTGTACACTATTTATGAGTGCCTTCTTTAAATTGCACCTTAATTGGTTTAGTCACCACAATTGCAAAACAGGAACCTAATCACCAGAAGCTAAGTAAGCAGAAAAAAAATAATGATTTGGAGCTGTCTGTCTGCTGCTGCCGAACAGACACACTGGGCACAGTTTAAAGCTATAATTGCATTGTGGCACTGGCGTGCTGTTCCCAGCACATGCATAATGTAGCTCCCAGTTGTAGACTGCCACATATCCTGCCGTATTTACCCTCAGATGCCAGCAGAGCACATGCCACCCACAACTGCTGTTTCCCAACAGTGTAAAACTGTCACACTTTCAATTAGATGCCCCAAAGCACTTTATTGCCCACTGGAGGGTGTAGTCATATCTTGATGGAGGAAGATTATGGGCTAAATGCATCCCTAGTAGTTCTCCGCAGGCTGCGGCAGAATTACTCGGGGAATTAATTTGGATGAATTACCCAGTTCATTCTCTCCATCATAAAACAGGGCTATGCACAGCTTATCTCTGAGGGCACAAATTCTTGACCACAAACAGCTGRGCCAGTCTATGGCCTTATTATTTCCCTGAAGATCTCCCTAGCCTGAGCAGAAATAAAGACACAGGTAACAGGACATCCTTCTGCCCTGCCTGTTCCCATTCATATCTGTGTCTCCCTGCAGCCGTGTAAACAGCCACCAAAGAAACAAGCTCTGCCTCTGCAGACCCTGCACAAATGCACCCCCCCATCCACGTAATTTGTCTTCACCTCTCCYGGGTTTGTGCTTTTGCGCAGTGCTGCCTGTGCACTTACAGAACAGAGGCACTCCATAGCAAACTTCCATGGTAATCATGTAGGCTTAGAAAAGACTGATTGTGTTTGGGGGGATTAGAGATGTACTGCACTCCAGTAACCACTCTGGAGGCAATGTTAAGTGGTGTTAAGTCATCTYACATAAGCTCATGACTGGGGAAGGCTAAAAGCAGGCACGTGGATGGGTAGCTGTTGGCATGTGAACAGCCACATCAGTAGATGGGTGGCAACTTGTTAAGCCAATGTAACCTGGTGATATGTCTAAGTCTGTAGATGCAAAAATTTAAAGGGGAAAAYAAATGTCTTTTTTTTTTGGCAGCATGTAACTGGAGAGGAAGACAATATATAGGAAAGGTGATAGGAGAAGGGCTTAAAATACTGATTGGGGCACCAAGCTCCATTTAAGCACACAGCAACACATTTAAGACCAAGTACAGCTTTAGAAATCTGCACAGGCTCTTTAGATAGAATATTTCCAAGTGAGAGCTTAAGACTTTMACATATGGAAGTATCTCCAGTCCCTCAAAGACAATATCCTGAAGCCCATCTATAACAGTAGGTGAGGTGCAACCTCCAGTTCAGAGATATATGAAGTTATGTATCTACGTAGAGCAGTCTGCACGTGAGCTTTGTGTCTCAGCTCTCAAAACATGGAATCACACAGAATCACAGAATGGTTGAGGTTGGAAGGGACCCTAGAGATCTTCTAGTCCAACCCCTCTGTTCAAGCAGSGACACCCAGTGCATGGGGCACCTGGTCGCATCCAGGCGGGTTCTCTGGAAGGGTTCTTTGGAAGACCTCCAGAGAAGGAGCCTCTACAGACTCCCTGAGCAGCCTGTTCCAGGGCTCTGTCACCCTCACAGTGAAGAAGCTCTTCCTCACRTGAAGATGGAACTGCGTGGGTTTCAACATGTACCCTTTACCCCTTGTTCTGTTACTGGCCACCATTGAGAAGAGTTTGGCCCCATYCTCCCTATATTCTCCCCTCAGATACTCATATTGATCACATCTCCTCTCAGCCGTCTCTTCTCCAGGCTAAAGAGGTCCAGCTCGCTTAGTCTTTCCTCATAACATAGATACTTCAGTCCCAGAACAGACAATAGAGATCTGTTTAATACTCACTTCAGATCAAGCTGAATCACTCCTGGGATTGTATTGGTTCCTTCCAATTGGCTCCTGTTGTTCCCCAAGTAGAAACCCTAAGAAGTTAGGAACGTCTCCTGTAGACATGTGCATCTGGTGGTCTGAATCTGGAGCTGCCAGAAGAATTTGTGTAGGATTTTTCTTTTTACTTCATGCATGTGTGTGTGTGTGTGTGTGTGCATGTGTGTGTGTGTGTGATGGCGTCTATTGATAAAGCTTCTCTATGGAGCCGCTTCTAAATTGATCCAGTGAATAACTTAGGCAGTTGAACTATGCCTTATTGGCTTTATATTGCTGATGCACTTAGGAACTTTGCTAAACAAGAGCCCAAAATACTTGTTTTAGTCCTTTACAAGATCAGGGCCTTGCTTAAATAAATGTGTGTGTTAATTTGAGCCTAATTGACTTGATATTAACACCACATGACTATTAAGAATCAATTGATTTAGTTTTAACGCTGAGTACGTACATATCTAATTTAGAAAGCTCAAAGAAATTGAATGCAAACAAGTCTGAGAGTGCAACAGTGAAGTTACAAATTYAAGCACACAAAAGCGAGGGTACAGAAACAGTGTGGTTCTTCCAGCATAGCAATAATAATTCAAGCATATTGTATCTATATAATATTTTTATTACCAGTCAGACTATTAAATGCATACTTAAATCTATGCACGATATGCAATGTGGGCAAGTCTATTGTTACTCTGAAAACTATAGCTTTTTCATTTCCTAATTGCAGTTTCATGGCAGTGCCAAGGTTTTGTGTTTAATTTATATAGGGATTTCTATGGTCCTTAGAGCTGTTAATAGAATGGATTCACAAAGACCCCTGCTATATGGAAAGCAAAACTGGTAAGAATGCTATTCATCAAACCACCTTTCATCAGCAGGATTAAAAGAGTTTTTATCTACATTTTGCAAAAGGGAACAGAGTCACAAAGTGATGACCTCATTTACCTACTGCTGAGCAGCAGGCCAGTGGAAGCACTAATAATAAAATCAAGGCCACACAGGTCCTAAACCAATGCCTTCACCGAGGCGAGGAACAGATTATGAATCAGATATCTACATAWACTTAGATCTGACTCTACAAGGACAATATAAATGTGCAGGGCTAAGTCCAAGCCAGGTCTGCTCCCAGGACCTTCCAGCTTTAGTAAATATAGATGTAACCTCTCAGTCTGACTAGTTCCTTGTGTGCAGAGCCATTGATTACACAGTATATCAGAAGTGTCAAACTTACACCTTCATGGGTCTCCATATAATCCACAATAGGCAGGATCTCAGCTTTCTTTTAAAGCCTTCTTTTTTATTTCTTGTTGAAAAAAAAAACCAATAAGCAAACAAAATCCTTTTCTAGCATGACATAAATCGCGTGTTGCTTAATCTGAGGTTTTGTGCTGTCTGAATATCAAAAAGTTAGCTCAGTTAGCAGGATAGCTTCATGGTCAGGAACTTTTAAACAAAAACAAATCTGGCTTCCTGGAGTTATGGATCCCTTTGACCAAGGGCTTCTCTTTTCAGTGGATGCTCAAATCTCTCATTCTACTCAAGGTCTTGTTTTGTTTGAAGTTCACTACTGACTCATGCATATGAACATATACACAGGAAAAGCAGTTGGGAATAGGATTTGATTAAAAGAAAGGACAGGCTACAGTGGGCAGGTAGGGTTGTGGTGGGTAGGTGCCAGGCTCAGCCAGCACTGACCMTCAGCAACCTGCACTTGTTATCTCCCCTCCTCTCGTACACTTCCTCCCTGATCCACCTGGATCCTTTCCCCATGTGTGGTCCTTTCTYTAAACAGAAGTTTTGCACATTCCCATAATCTTCTTCCAATATCCTACATGCATGCCCACAGTTTGCCTCAAATATTTGATGATAAGTTTGTGCTGACTCGTAAGACTCATGATAATCTTTCCTCTCCCTTCTTATCAGTTACAAAGTTCTGGCTGATACTCCTCAAGGCTTGAGCAGGGTCTTCAATATCACATCAATCAGCGATCTGAGAGCTTGAGTTTTTGACACTATTGCTGTTATCTCCTGTTTCTTAGAGTCTTTATATCTGGSTGTTTAATTTATTACTTTTCCTGTCTGTTGTCCCAGTCTGTTGTGCTGAAGAGCCATTATCCAGGCACTCTCACAAACCTGGTAGGATTGAATTCCACACATCCTTACTGCACATTGCAAATTAAGGTAAGTGTATGTGGGACAGGGCTGGAATTTCACCTTCTCCACGCTTTGCACTTCCTTTGGAGCAATATGCAACTACACAGATTGGTTCAAACAGGTATGAGATCCTCTGCYTGCCACCTAAACCAGCCAGAAGTTATCTGAAAAATCACAGTGTTGCGTCCACTCAAAGAGCGGGGAGTCCGTGTGTCATCCTGCCCGAGCTTTGGCATGGTGCCACCCTGGTGAGGAGAGGCCAAGACCTGCCGCAATCCCTGGATGATCATTCTTTACTAAAGCTCATGTCATCTGCTGAGGGTTAGGTCAATGCTCAGAGTACATCAGCAAGAAAAGATGCCAATTCCTGGGCTTGCTGTAACCAAGAGTCAACATGTGGGATTCAAGTCACTAGGCCTTAACATTATGGAGGAGAGGCATTTAGGAACTAGACATTTAGGCATTCAGGATTGTCATTTGAATGTCCTCCATAGGTTGGTTCTTTCTCTCATAGAAGAAAGGCACCTTCTGGAGACTCACCCCATCCTGAGGGAAATGGCCATGGCAGGTGACATGAATCACTCCCTGAAAATGATATTCCCTTGGTGATAGGAAGAGCTAAAGTAGGGTCCCGTTTCATAGTGGGCAGCAAAGTGAGATGAATTCCACTTTAATCAGGAATCAAATGTGAAATCTTGGGGAGCCCATGGCAGGTTCCAAACCCCAGCCTTTTGCCTCTTAATAAAAAGAAACACAGGTTTAGATTCACTTTAATCCAGGGGTCTTTCTTGTTGTTGTTTTGMATTTCCTTTGGCTTAGTAGCTTAAAATAAGCTGTTACATCTCACAGTCAGTGTCACACCATGCTACTATTTTGGTCAGATTTTCAGACATTTCCAGCCAAATAGGTTATAGCTTTAAGATACGAACATGATCTCTCAGTTCCGGCTTCAAAATAGGGAAAAAGTAAGAAATAATAGGTTGTCAGCTCTCCTTAAAAAGGTGCATGCATCAGGAGAGAAAATAAAGACGCTATTGCTGTGCATAGGAGACTTCAGAAGCATTCAGATAATACTTACATCTGCTTTAATGATTCCATTTAAGCTGTCATTTTCAGCATTTACCTTGCAGCATTCAAAAGCAACTACACTTACATGTTCTCAACAGACTCAGTGCCAGTCTCAGATAGAAGAAAAAAAAAAAAAAGGAAAAGAGAGAAAAATGAAAAGTGCCATACAGTATGTTTAAAGGAGCAAATTCCTTGCAGGAAATTAGCAGTAATTTTGGGGCCACCGCTGTTGAAGAGAAATAAGTTTCAAGAGAAAAGTAAGTGTGCTTGCTTGCTTTTTTTTTTTTTTTTCCTCCTGCAAGGAGTTACAAAAGGCAGGAGTGAAAACAGGCTCTTTACAAAGCTTAAAGGGGCGCAGGCAAATATTTTGGAGCAGGGAGCATGGGAATGAGGGTTCTCTGCTCTGTAAGACTCAAGATAAGCCATTTCACCTCCTTTGCCCTGGTGTTTCTGTATGGTTTGTAATAATCGAGCAGAGAAGTCGGGCTCAGGTTTGCTGCCCTGGTTGGGTCCTCGTGGATGAAGCTTTGGGCTAGCATCTGCATTCGGGTCCTGGTGCTGACACAGCCTCCCTCCATGGCCTTGGACAAGCTGCTTAATCTGCTTGCCCCGAGCAGCTCTGACAGAGGTGCTCTGASAGATGCTTTGCTGTGATTTAAGCCCTTCCATCCTCCTCTCAGCTGCAGATTTCCTCTCCATGCTGCCCAGAGCTGCAGTGGAACGTGCACCCTGGCTTTAGCCTCTCTAGTTAACATACCAGCATCACAGCTTAATTCCTCATGAAGGCGGGAACATCCTCTCTTTCCAGAGGAGTAAGGTTTAGCACGAGAGTAGTTCAGCCAGCGGTAGCCAGGAGATACATGAGCTGGATAATACCTTGTATAGTTCCAACAAGAGCCACATGCCTGGACTTGAGTCTCCCATGTCCAAAAAAGCACCGAGTGTAACAACCCCTTGGACAGCCTTCTCTCCATAAGTCTGTAAGGCTTCAGAGGTCCAGCTGCCTCACTGCATGGGCTCTGTGCAATGGAAAGCCCAAGGGGTCCCCAGGCTTTAAGGAACACCTCACTCTGTGAGGTGGTGAAGGTCTTCCAAACTTGCCCTGCACCATGCATGAACCTCAGCCTGGAACTGGAGTTCAGCCTCTTTAGCTGATTTCTGTGTTTTCTTGAACCTGTTCATGGAAGTATTTGCTTTGCTCTTAGGGAGCAGCTCTTCACTTGCTGGTGTCTATGTAGGGAATGCTGGAGATAAAAGTGCACCTTCATTTTAAAAACAGGGAAATAGGGGCTCCAATGCTCTAAGACATTTTTCTGCATCTAAATAATTTAACAGACGAGCAAGGTAGATGTTACACTTTCCTTGAAATGTTTCCCTGCCCTGCATCTCTTCAAAGAATATTTATAAACAGTCATTCTGGAAATTGAAGTCCTGTGTTTATGGAATAAGTGGGACAGCTAAGGTTAAATGCCGAGGGATCCATCTAGGCTGTGGGAACATTAATGGCATCCTATTGCCTGCTAGAGAGAGACATACTCCCCCTTACAGAAATGTATGAAATTAACATCATCACTACTTTCTTTCTTTTCCTTTTTTTTTGGATCCCTTCCAAATTCACCTCCGCCTTCTCTCTCTGGATGCAAACCAAAGACAGTAGATGCTACCGAGTGTATCCTCAGGAGCACCTCTGCAGATTAAACGCCTGCAGCTATTGTGCATCCAAAGTCTCTGCTGAAAAATCCTCTCTGTGACAGAGGAAAATTAAAAATCTAAATTCAGAATGGAGCCAAATTACCTACTCTTGCTACGGGAAGTCCGACATATCATTACAAACTGGTTTACTTGTCCGTATCCAATTTAATGTGCCGAGGTTTTATTATGAAAGGAAAAAAAATCAAAAGAAAAAAACAAAAAAGAAAACAAAACAAGAGCAGCTAAAGATTTGTTATCTCTGCAGCAGGTGTGAAATGGACATTGTAAAGCAAATTGTAGGGGTTTCTGTTAAGGGAGAATCTTGTAGGGACTGTGGGATACAGAGCTGCATATTCAATCAGATAAGCAGGCTAATCCTCTGTCCAGCTCTTCCCCAGGAATAGCCTGTGGTAGCTGCTTCGAAGGAAAGTACAAGAAACCCTGCAGAAAGCAGATATGGAATAACCGGCCTACAGGGAAGTTCCTTTCTCAACTTGGTTAATTAGAGGCTAGCTCGAGCCCTGAAGCATAAAGGTTTATATCCTGAGCCTAAGAAGTGATGAGAAAGAGCTGCTGGTCTCTGTTTGGATCAAGAAGAAACTTCCTAGACAAGAAATTTCTCTTACAGCCTGTTTCCTACCAGAGASTTTCCTAGCAAGGCTGTATCCCCCGAAAGGTGTGGGCAGGTCCAGAGCATGAATGCTTGTCCAAAGCAAYGAGGCCAAAGCATAGAGATAATGTTGGTTTTGGTTCCTCCCATCGTGAGTCCACAGAAGGGCTACCATAGTTCTCAGCTGCCTGCACAGATACTGGTATCTTCGTATCACCAGGGGTACATGGACACCCCTGATCATTTATTTCCCTTTTCTTCATGTCTTCATTGACATGGCACCCACCCTACTTGGATAAAGCCATTAAGGATTCATTATGACTGAAATGCCACATGCAACCAAGGGATTGACCATTGCAAAACTGTTGAGGTGACTGTCTACAGTCCACAAGGACAACTTGCCCCCTTTTAGCTTCATCTTGTCATTAACAGTGATCTATGCATTGCGGGTCCTTCTTCTCCTACAGCATCTTGACTCTGAGAACTTCCTGAGGAAGGAATTGTAGTCTTGGATGTGATGCATAGAGCTGATGAGACAACAACGCTGTTTTTCGTTGGGAAGCTTCAGGTCCATGTAATGACATGCTGATGATATGCTTAAAATACAAAATACAGCTTTGCAATGAGGTGTCATCACCCTAGGTCTCAAATTTTCAGAATAGAAAGTAATTTTTATTATTCCCTCAAAGTAGCGATTCACAATGAAATTCATCGTTTTCATATAGAAGCTCTTAAAAATGTCTAAATATTAAAAAAAAATCTGTTTATTGACTTGAAATGTCTTGATTGAAAAAAAAAAACTTTTGTTAATGGCATTTATTTCAAAATCACATTTTATTGAAAAATTAAATTTGCAGAGAAGGAGAGGGGCTAGCCAGATTTTTGGAGCAGAAAAACAATTGCTGCAGATTTGTGATGTGCTTAATGGAAGAGGACATTTGGTTTCCATGTAAGTTAATTGAAAGTATTCAGCACGTTGGCATGTAGATCCTTAAATGGGAGCTGGGTGAAGAGGGATATGAAGAGCACAAAGGACAAAGGTTATTCAAATGGGCCAACTCATGATGATAGGGAACTCAAAGCCTGTAAGAAGAAAAAAATACTTTAAAATAATTATTTTAGTTCATGTTTTATTAAAAAAAAATCCAAATGTATTTTTGGTTGACATTTTGGAGAGCTTAGTATACAGCTATATGTATTTTTTTTATATATATATATATATAAAACAATTTTGGTTTTCATCTGTTTAAACTAAATGTAGACCTTTTCTACACACTATTTTTTTCACTTCCCVCCTTCACAGAACAAGACAGAAGAAAACAGAAAGACAAAATGACCTCCTTTCACTCCTGGAGTTACCCTCAAAATCCACTGTTTTAGAACAACATAAAAAAATAGTTTTCCATTCTTGTTTATCGAGAAAACATGTTTAAACAAAAACACACAAGCCACCAAATTGATAAATGCAATGGCCCTGCCGTGATATTAACTTGGACCTCATTGATTTCACTTGGGACGTGCCAAGGAGCATTCATTTGCACTGAGTGCTAGCGCCAACCTTTTCATCAGAGCAACAGTGGTCGAGCTGTAGCTTTGGGCTGCCCGGTGCAGATGGGCAAAGGCTGAACCAGGCTCTGCTGCTCTTGCTTTAGTCTGGCCAGGTGTGAGAGCATCAGCTARTGGGCTGTCAGCATAGAGTCACGGCATGTGAACCCAGTTGAGTAGGAGGAGCAGGAGTAAGTAGGAGAACTCTGAGCTCAAGCTCTATGTTAGTGGATACTGAAAAAAAAAGAAAAAAATAAAATAAAAAGGAAAAAAAAATGTACTTCGGGATAAACTTGCTTGTGTAGTCTAAATAGGCTCTTGTAAAATAACTTTCAAGATTCTATCCATGCAGCTTCTAGTAATGGGTTATGCAATTCAGTGAATGGCTCCTTGTCACCTCCACAACGGCCAACGCGGGATCTGGGTTATGGAACTGAGCACAGCCCATTGAGAGTCACGAGCATTGACAAACCCAGCCATACTGGGGCTTTTCTTCATTCAAAAGCCAGGAGATGAAGGGGTTGGGCCAGATGCTGCTCTAGCTGAAATGAGCAATTCATCCTACGCAGGGCTTCATGAAAATGATGAATCCTTGTCTCCTACACCTCTGTGCTGGGAGGCGGTTGGTTCTAAGAATGGGCTCAGCCCTTTTTTTTTTTTAACATAAAATTGTCAGTCTTCAAAATGACACCTCTGAATTTCAGTTATTTCAGTTGGCTTTTTGAGTTTTCCAGAGTGTAATGGTTGCATGTTTGCTCTTTGTCCTCTCTCTAATTGTGTTAATCAGGAGACTGGCTGCACCATGCAGTTCATAAATGCCTGGGAGAGCTGTGACAAGTAAATTTCAATCTCTCAGTGGAGCTGATATTCTTAGAGCTGCAGGAGCAGTCATCATGAAGGGGAAAGCTGTGAACGCCAATAAATTATTGAAGAAAGCAGGAGAAATATTTCCTTCTGTTGACACATTGGCATTCACCTTTGGGAATGTAATCATGGGAAAGGTAGGCAATCTTTTGTCATAGGGACCTTTCACTCGGAGAATTCAGTCTTTTTAAAACCTTGTAGGGAGCCTGCAAGCTCTCTACATGGAAGGGATATTCGAGCTATAGGACATCTTTAGACAACTGCATTGCTCAGAAATGGCAGCAAAATTGAATCAACACTCTTGCACATTAAAACATATTTAGTGATATGACAGGAGTCTCACAGGGATGGCAGAAAACCCCTCCAGTTCCCTGATGCTGTTGGGACTGGGGGCCTACTAAGGAACTGGGTGGTTTTCTATGAATAACAGGGCAATGGTAAAAAAATTAATAATAAAAAAATCAGAGTATAAACATGGAGGGATTTAAAACTCAAAGGAGAGTAGAAGGTGGAAGCCAATAGAAGTCTGTCAATCTATGGTAGAAAAAAGAGCAAGAATGGACCAGTCCCTCTTGGGCTGGGTCTGCAGGGATAATTGGGTGCAATACTCGAGAGCTGGGATCACACAGGGGTTGTTCCTGCCAGCCCTGAACTCTGACTCCACATCCTTCTCCCACTACTGACAAAAAACCAAGCTGCCCATGGCTAACAACAATATGGATCCGTCCCTCTGAATTTTGAATTCTGCTTGGAAAGCCATCAAATTAGCACTGATGTTTTATTCCGGCATCAGTAACTGCAGGGAAAAATACCCAGGAGCTCCCTGGATTTAAATCCGCAAAATCAGCTCCAGTTTTGTTTAGACAAGATGAGTGAATAACCCCTCTCTGCAGCATCATATTTGGCTCAAATCACCAATTTATTGGTTTACAAAAAATCTAAAACTTCCCCTCTGGCAAATTAAGGGATTACGTCAATCACTCAAGTCCAGTCTACCTGACAACAGAACGCAGCAACAGGGCAAAAGGTTTGATGCTCTGCTGGAATGTGATAAGGAGAAAATGCCAAATGACACATAGGCAAAGTTATTACCAGCGAGATGAAGACAAACTGGAGGGAGTTCAGAGAAGTGCAACAAAAATGATTAGAGAGCTGGAGGGGTTGATTTACAAGGAAAGTTTTAAAAGAACAACCGTCAATATGCACAGCGGGGCGAAGCGACATCCGAAGGGGGAGGGAGAGCCCGTTGCAAACATCTAAACAGCACAAAYACCCAGGGAGGAGCAAAATCACCCAAGGGGGAAATAGCTAAGATAATGGGTTGAAATTAAGAGAAAGAGGATAAACATCAAAATAGCTTCTCAGTGGAAAGACTGCGCAATAATCTAATATGTGAAGACACAGAAGTCCGAAGCAAATACAGTATAAATTCCTTCCCCAACTCCCTGCAGGTACAAGCATCAGCCACAATGCACTTTAGAAGCTGAATATTTCTAAGCAACAGGTTATGCTTTTATTTTTAGTTTAGTGGCTGAAGTGGTCACATTRGAAACTCCCCAAAAGTGCAGTTCTGGCCATCCCCAGACAGTGGCCTATTCCTCAATGAATAGTTTTTCGGTCGAGATAGTTGGTTTAAATCTGTCTCAGGTCTGAAGTGACTGGAAATCAACACCAGGTAATGGCTGTTTGGTAGAAGATGTGACATGAGTTAATGCACTCGGCTGAATTTCTACTGGATATTGGACATGTGCTCACATTACAAATGCTTCCAGCAGCATGATCAGCATTAAATTAACATCTATGCTGACAATCTTGCCAAAGAAATCCAGAAGGGGATGGACATTAGTAATGAACTGCACGTTCACCTTTGGAGCGAAGTCATTAGCAAGGTAAACTACACCTCATGGGCTCTGAATCTCACTTATCCCCACCGCCGTATTACCTAACTCCTAGGTAGGACACTGGTCTTCAAATGAAACCATTTAGCATATTTTCTCAGCACATTAAAAACAGCTGCAATTAAAGAAGGGGTGAATTAAAGAAACCTTGTTTGCTTGGCAGTGTTACTTTGTAACTAAAGTATTTTTGAAGGATGTCCTACCAGGGAAGGTACAAATGGTTCATTGTGGCCTCATGCCTTTGATTGCATAGAAGGAAGTAATAGCTGCAATGAGCAAGGGAGCAGCTTGGGACTCTCCTACAGAGTGGTATTTGAAGGTCTAGCTAAGCAACGCCACTTAGGCCATTTCTAGTTTATTGTTGTTACACTTTGGTGTGGCTTTCCAGTAATTTATAGGGGTGTTTGTTGAGTTCATGAGCTCTTGAGACCTGCATCCAATAAAATAGTGATGTACTTTCTCTTGACTGAAGGCAGAAGCATATATCATTGCATGCAGTGGGTCGGATATCATTTTCTGCTGGATGGGGAAAAAGGCTGTAAGGCTCTGTTGCTTAGTCAAAAGAAGAGGWAAAGTGAAGAAATATGTCAATAAAGRACGCTGCATTGTGAAGGGCACTGTTTTGTTTTTAGTTTCTTCAGCTTGACACATCAAGTTAGCAGGCAAGGAGTTTGGTGGGTTAATCTTGTCTTGTTCTAGAAGATCTGACTCCCTTATTAGTTTATGATCTCTTTCCAAGCTTGATATAAAGCCACAGAAGTTAATGAAAAGCTAATAGATTTATCATTATTTATATACATGTATATATATATACACACCCATAAATTTTCATCTGTATTTTAACATGTCCAAGATGTGGAGTACTAATCCTTTATGCTCTTGCAGTGTTAACAACAGTATGCTTTTAAATTTAATTAACATTTCTAAAAGTTGCCTCTTCCTCCACCATTAGCCTTTTCCCCTCTATCAAACAGTAACTGATGGATCAGACTTGGTTGATTAGCTGTGCAGAAGAGGAAAAATCACCAAAGAAGAGAGGTTTAGTCTTAATGCAACTTYTGTCTTTACATCCACAGACTAGTCTGGATGTAAGATGTAAGAGAGCACTAAGAACAACGATCCAGTCTTGTAGGAAATAACCCCAAATGAGTATCAGTCCCCAGGACAACTGTGACCCAGGAGCTGTGTACAATTTGTTTGCATATAAAATAAATTAAAAAATCTCATGATAAAAGAGAAAGCCAGCTGGTTTGTTTTGTTTSATGATTTTCTCAGAAATTTAACTCTACTCACATATTAAGAAAAGGGACCCAGGAGCCATTTTGATGTGATACCTCTCAGTAGACAGTCCATAACAGTAATTTCTCATTCTTCCTCCGATGTGGACAACATGAAATTCCAATTAATGACAATTCAACCCACGACTCTTTGGGCACCAGAAGCTGGGGCAGAAAGCCAAGTAATGCCCAGGCGTCAAGGAGAAACCAGTGAGATTGTCACCCGTTCCCACCTGCCCCATTCCACAACAGTCCCAGGTGCCACTGGCCATGGGCAGGCAGATGTGAGGAGGGAAAAGTTTTGCTGTGTCTGTTAAATTCAACTTGGGATTTCCCTGCAACTGCTACGAGTGAAAAGTGTTTGCATATGAATTATTTAACATAAACGTGGAGACTAYAGTAAGTCTTCTAACTGTCTGCCTTCTATGGAGATTTCTTTAGCTGACAGTTTATATTCCTCTGCAGTAGATGCTTTTTCCCAATGCTAGGATCTGCCTTGTGCTGGTCTGAAAAAGGCAGGTTCAGCAAGAGGCACCCTAAGAGAAAAGGGCTATGGTATAGAGAAAAAAGTTGGGATTTGAAGGTCATAATTTCTATAATTAAATCAGTTTTAAGAAAGAAATAGATCATAATTCAAATTAAAGGTCTTCTTTGACCTGTCCATGCTTCCTTGTTACTCCTGTTGTTCAGGAMAGGAATAAAATCCATACTACTGAATCCATACTACTGCTCAGATGAAAAGCCTTAAGGGGAGCACGTGCTCTCACAACTACTCCGTCTGTATTTTGAATCTCCATCTGAGATGAGAGATCATTTCTAATACTGGCAGTCTACACACAATAAGAACAAATAAACTTTACCTTGAGGAACTAAAGAGACAAGCTGTGGGAGCAAAGAAACCCTTGCTGAGATGGGGAGCTGAGGCACAACAAGGTTAAGTGCCTTTCTGGAGGTCGCTCGGGAAGTCTCACACGGAGCTGGGAAGAGAACCAAGTTCTTCTGAGTCATCTTACCCTGACAAGCCCATCCTTCTTCTTTCCCTACTAAATGGAACAATCCTGCATTGGCTGTGGTATAACGGTCTACATGACCGGGTAGGTCTTTTCCATTTCCAATGTGTATGATGAGAGTAATTCTGCTTAATGGGGATGCAGTCAGCTGGTGCCAATGGTTAAGTGTTGCTTAACCAGGTGTTAAATAGGTATGAAATTCCAAGCTCTGGGCTTTGAATGCAGGAGTTGCCAATTGAAAATGAAAATAAAATAAAATAAATTGCCAACAAACAAACAGAAAAAAAAAAGGCAACAAAGAGAGAAGAGAAAGGAAATGCCCTAGAGTATATAAGATCCATGTATTTGCATTCATTCTGGTGTTTTCCTTCTGCTCATTCCAAGGAGGTCTAAATACAAGGTTTACTTATAAGTTTAACAGACTATAAAATACCCAGGTCTATTTAAGTAGATTCCTTCCTGCTTTCCTTTATATATACATATATAAATCTATATACATATATTTATCTATATATGTATATAGAGATGTACTTGATATATGTGTGTATATATATTTGATATTTGTTTTTTATCATCTACCACTTTCTCCTGCAATGTCACCTTTAACTCTCGACTGAAACTTTCTGGCAAAGTCTTTCTGCTTTCCATTTGCCATGTTTATTTAATGTCTAGTACCAAGACTGACAATTGCATGCAGGTGTCAGCCAAGGGACAGACTCCACCTATTTCCTTCACGTTGCCATTCTTAAAGCTGTGTTTAGACATCTTAGAGGTTTCTTTAAAAAGAATATCTTTCATTTATACACACATTGTGCTATTAGGAAATCACTGTATTCATGTGTGATCTATGTCCAAGATGGCTATTTACCAACACTGATTTTTTTCTTCTCACAAATTTATTTTCTTTTTACTGGGGAATCTCATCCTAGCCTATTTCTCACATTTCCTCCCTTCAATGCTTTAAAGTTTGACACATTGGAAATCCATAAATTATTTCACAACCACCAGTGTTTCTTCCCAGGTTAAATAATTTAATGGCATTGTTTTATTGAAAGGTTCAGATTAGCTGCTGACACTTATTGACAGGAAGAAACACATCCCTCCACCAGGAAAAAACGTATTTTTTATAAAATAAAAGTGATGCAGGATTGGGTTCCTGTATCCTCCTCAGGTGAACATAAGGAAAGGAAGACATCTGGCCTTTTAAATGCCAGTGTGCCAAGGGGACATGTAGCACCGTCTTTTTACTCTTCCCCCTCTTTCTCTGACTGAAAGTCCTTTATTTTAACGTATTCATTTCACTTCTCGTTGCCTCCTCTGGGTTCCAGCCTTAATCCCAAATAGTAGTTGCCCCATGGAGAGCGCAAGATTAAGGGATCTCAGCCAAAGAATGAAACTCTAAGCTTTGATTTCAGCAGCTTTCATCATGCAGCTGGAGCTGGCTCTCCCGAATTTGCAAACACTGGCAGCCCCAGAGCTCACCAAGCCCCATCCAGCGCTCACAGGCTGTAATTGAGGAATTTCCATGGAGCCACRGATCGGGACCCAGGCAGAGGAGGTAGGCCACGCAGTCTGACTTGTCCTCTTGCCTTCTGCTTTTCCTTAACAAGCAGCGGTTTAATCTGAGCTTGCCCTAGGAGTTCAYTGGTGTAAAGTGTGGGGAGAAAAATAAAAAGTAAAGCTGTCCCCARATAATTTAGATGCCTATGAATTTGGCAGTGCAAACAACAGTAAAGTTCATCTTGGTCTAGCAACTACACTAGTGCAGAAAACCTCTACGTCTTTGATAACATGAGYGTCCTCCACCACAGGACACCAGAGGAAATGCAGAAATGCACTGAGGGCTAATGTTTGTGGCAATCCTTCGCTCTAAAAGGCCACGAAGAAAAATAGCCTGAAACCTCCCTACACAGTCTTCATCCCTTCTTTTGGCCGAAGGAGCATTTTGGCTAGTCAAGACATCTTCTGAGTGGTCATCTCGGTGAAGATTTAATTAAACGGGAYTTTTTTTTCTTTTCCTATGGATCTGGCAAGAAGTGCTATTCTGAACCAAATAAACCTTTTCACTGGCACATTTTCATGCCAAAAATACAATAAAACCAAACCTTTTTGCCTGAAATATGCCTGATCCTGGAACAKGAGGCAGATAAGTGTTAGGATGAAGCTCTGTCCTCTCTTCCCAGGGTTCCCATGAGCCTCTATGTCTGTGCCCGATCCCAAGGGACAACTCAGGACATTTTGGACGTGCCCCTACTGAGACAGCCACGGACCTGGAAGCCCTGGAAAAGGATCCGAAAGCTGCTGTCTCACTCTCCACTGATTATGTCTGTTCTCCCTCTGATCTGAAAGGAAAACATCTATATTTCTGTAGGACAGCTTAATGCACCCGTGATCGGATAATGTCTGTCCAAGCCTCCTTTGCTATTCTCAGAAGAGCGCTCTGATGCCCTGCTCGTACGCAGGACACACACATCCGCCAGGAAAAATACTGTGTCCTTCGGCTTCAGCTCGGGCTCGCTCAGAAAGTAGCTCTGAGCCTCCAACCTGCCTCGCGGAGGGTGAACGGYGTGGGGGGATGGAAAGCAGCCCTGACTTTTAGGTTAAAAACGACATTAATACGGCAAGAGCTCCTTTTAGGACTTCATCACTTCCACCAGCAGGAAGGYGGCACAGGCCCGAGTCGCAACCCGCGCTCAGACACATGGAGGCAAGCGCCAGAGTAAATTAAGGGGAATAGCTCTATTAATTTATGCCTCGGCAGTAACGACCTTAAGACAYGGAAGAATTATATATTAATTTGTTCCTAGCGCGGCGACGCTAAAGCGTTTCGGAGCGCGCGGCCCCCTCGCCCCCCRCTGCGGCGCTAAATGAGGCCGCGTCGTCCATGACGGATCGGGCCGGCCTTCCGCTAGATGGCAGCTGGCGCTCGCACAACCTCCAGGCCTATTTTGGTGCAACAAATCCTTTTATTTTTTTCCCATTTTTTTTTTCCTCTTAGCGCTAATCATCTCGCAAGCTGGAAAATGGGCCATTTYTCCCCTCCTGCTCCCCCCCCCCCCCTTCGTTGCTCACTTATTGGGGAGGAATTGGAGAGGGAAAGGATGGGGGGGAATCATTTGACCATCGTGATTTGGTGTCAGGCCTCCATCTGTTGCGGAGGCATCCTAGGTTTTTTTATTTTATTTTTATTTATTTATTGTTTTATGGAGGTGGATTTGGCCCCACACATGGTCCCAGCAGACAGAAGCCTGGTGGTGGGTGATCAGGGGTAGGGGGAGAGGTGCTATGGGCTGTAGATGGTGTCAGGAAGCCTTTCTGGACCTTTTCATGCAGAGGTTTCCAGCTGCACTGCTAGGTCCAGATCTGTGTGGAGAAAGGGCTCCTCGCCCAGGCTCGGGGAGCTGGAGGGTAGGATGAGCCGGTGGGTGGACACTCGGCACTCATCTGAAGTCATCCTGGATACAGAGCAGGTCATTGCTCTATGAGGTTGAACATGGCAGCAAGCCCCATCCCACTGCTTCATCTGGCCAGGGAGCGAGGGGCAAAAGAGACAGAGAAAAACTAGGTTGGTGTAGGCAGCTTTGCAGCTGCTGATAGGCAATTGTCAAACATCTGTGCTCAGTTATCTTGTCCTGCAAAAGTTTCCCTTTAAGGCTCTGCAGATTTCTAATAGCTTATAAACAGCCTTGTAAAGTGTCCCCTATCACAGAGGTAAACTGAGGCACTATTCAAGCCATCAGAATGCCCGAGGATTACATTTCATAGCAGAAAAGGGTCATAACCCTTTTTGCCTTCACTTTAGGGAGAGCATGACAGCAGGCTGGGGTGGGAGGTCTCCTCGTGGACATCGCAAGGGGACTCTGCTTGAAAGCATCCCCCTCGCTAGCAAAAGCACTCATCGGAGCTGCACAAGACAGCTGCCGATCCACAATACCTTTATTTTTATTTATTTTTTCCTCTGCCACAAGGGATCAGGAAGGTKAATTCCTCCTGCTCCAATGTGCACGTTGCAGCCGGATTGGGCTCTCACCTCCACCCTCCCCCAGCTCGGCTGAAGTTTCCCTGTCTTTCCCAGGACTCGGTGMTGCTGCAGTGCCAACCACCGGCCCTTCATCTCCCATCCTCTGCATCACCCTCTGCAGCACTTTTTTTTTCGTTTAACAAATTGTTACCGTTTTACTGGTCTTACSTCCTCCTCCTGTTCCTTCAGCAAATAAACAAATATGAAGCCCCAGCAGCAATGTCCCTACAGCTAGGGGTGGCTCCAGCTCCTCGGCTGCTTTCCAAAGTTTGGCAGAGGCWGCTGCACTTCGAGTCTGCCTCAGCTTCTCCTCGCACTTGCCTTGTTTTTCGTCCCGTGACGGCTGATTTTCCCCCTCGGGGCATTGCCAGCTGCCATATATGAGTTTCTCCTATAGAGATTGAATGAAAACATATACTGTGCTGGAGCGTTAAGTTGTAATGCAGCTATCAGCAGAAGTGCATATCACTCTGGGTGGCATTAGTCAATGATGACAGAAAGCCCATTGGCGACACAAGTCAATTGATAATAAAGCATAATCTCGCCTTCTCCCTCCTCCTCCTCCCCATCACATATTTACCAGCCATGAACCACTGTAGCGTATTTCCCCCTCGCAAATGAATGCACCAGCCGTTTGGGTGGGTGTTTTTTGAAGCAGSCTGAAATGGAGGGAGTTAATGGATCTGGCATGGTAACATGACGATTGAACAGCAAAATGGGGGGTTCATTGGGGAATGAGTCAAACAGGCAGCGAGCACGGAAGATGGAAGGGCCAAGAGGGATGCAGACCCTCCAAAATAAATATACAGTGAACTTTCCTTCTCCCTCTGGCCTTTGCATGTTGCTTTAGCTCCTCCAAACACTCCTACTGTGGCTGTTGGACATGGGCAGGAGGCATCTCGGTGGCTTCTACAGGAGTGTGACACAGGGCTCAGTGGCGGATGGTCCAGCCAGGCAGGAGGTGGCCACTCAGCATGGAGAAAGGGTCAGACAAGGTGAAGAGCTGGGAAGAACAGCAGTTAGAAAAACCTGCAGACCCCAATGCCAGCYTTTGGTAAATAAAAAAGCAAAATTAAAGCAACCTGCCTAGGTTGGTGGACTGCACTGCTAAAGAGCATCAGTCATTCCTGCAGAGGTGGCAGCCCTGTCTCACATGGCTGCAGAATTACATTTGGGACGTTGTTGCTAAACCCTGATTCCCCACTAAACAYGCAGGGAAGAACAGGAGTCAGGCACTGCTGAGTGGCAGTGTTTTTGGAGACATCCACTACATTGCTGCTTAAAAACAGGTGAAATAAAGTCATACTGCCTCAATTTTACTTCCAGTGTCCTAAAATCAACCCTCCAGGTTGGTCATTGTCTTTTAATCAGACAAAAGTATCATGCAGTACACTTTTTGGACCCAGAGCCTTTCAATTAGCTTTTCCTTTCTGTGGCTTTTGAAGGAACAAAACACGCTTTGGCCTTTCACAYCACCATACTTCAACCCGATCCAGTCTGATCCATACTTCAGCAAGGATCCAGGGAAGTTGGATCCACATCCTGCTCAAAGCAGCTCCTTGGCTATCGCAAAGCACTTTACTTGCCCCACAGCTCCTTTCCCCGTTTGGTTGGAGGTCCTGGGAACTCACATGTACGGAGACCTTCATCTCTGCAGGGATGAAGTGCTGTTTGCAGCGAGCTGCCGGCCCTGCGACCTGCCAGCACTGGAGTGGAAGCAGCAGCAGGCCACCTTCATGGTTGAGTTCCCCCTCGCAGCATGTGCTTTATCTGGATATTGATAACCCAAATGGCTTTCCTAATCAGCTCATAATGGATTCCACGGGGAGCACCTTATTTATCTATCTCTTGACTTCAGTCCTGTCTCCTTGCAGCCGCCTGGCCACTCGTCTCTCGTTTTTCAGAGGAGGGAAGCGCTCTCTTGCTGCTGGCTCTTTCCTGGTGGCGTTTCCTCTTCCAAGCACTTGAGGCCAGACACAGARGTAGTTTCAACTAACACAAGGTGGGGGATTTGGTTTTGTTCGCACCTAATGGGGCTGCATTAAGAAAGAATAAACACATCTGTTCTTTATTCTCCCGCCTGGCCAAGTCCTCCAGACGTCTGGAGCTGCAAGCCAGTTTTCTCCGTCTTCATATCATCAGATGTATTCCCATGAACACGTCTTGCTAAAGTTAGGCAAACATGTTTTTTAACTCCAGCGTCCCGTGGGAGAGTTTACAGTCCCTGTGCTCCTGCACAGTTTAGCAACAGGAACATCTGCATGGGGCAACAAAACCCTGTGTGCAGCTCCTCAAGGCCTGTGACAATATTAGGTCTGGAAACAAGGTGCTYGTACAGCTCTTAAGACTCCAGACAGCTCCGAGTCAACAACCTCTATGCATTGCCTGCCATAGAAATGCTCCCGTTCTGTTTTCCTTCTGCAGTTTCTAGGTAATTTCTAGATGTTATTGAAGCAAAAAAGGAGTTCTGTCACTGATTTCAGGAGAAGCAGATTTTGGCCCTAAAGCTGTGACACTAAATGTGCTTGGTGTTTACCGATGCCAACGTCGGTCTCCAAAGCAATTCCTGCTCCAGGAGGTATTGCAGCTGCTCTCCATATCAGGTGCAGGTTCTTTTGCAAACCCGCAGGTTAAACCAATTGCTACAGACACTGAAATGCCAGCTCGAGGAAGGGAAATAAAAGGTGATTAGCATCTCTCTTTTTGTTTTCATACTTCCTTTTCTCTCCCTGCAGTCAAACCCTATATGCCTGCAAAAAAGTTTAAAATGGAACAAGGCAGCCCCATTACATTGCTGCCACCATAAAGTGCTTTGGCCCTGGAAAACGCTTTTCCAGAGAACACTGAGAATCACAGAATGACAGAATGGTTGAGGTTGGAAGGGACCTCTAGAGAGCATCTAGTCCAACCCCCCTGCTCACCTACAGGGACACCTACAGTACAGAGCATAGGGTCGAATCCAGGTGAGTTTGGAAGATCTCCAGAGAAGGAGATTCCACAACCTCCCTGGGCAGCCTGTTCCATGGCTCTGTCACCCTCACAGGAAAAAAGTTCTTCCTCATATGAAGATGGAACTTCCTGTGWTTCAGCTTGTACCCTTGTTCTGTCATTGACCACYACCGAGAAGAATTAGATCCCATTCTGCCTACATTCTCCCCTCAGATATTTATACATATTGTTCAGATCTCCTCTCAGTCTGCTCTTCTCTAGGCTAAACAGGCCCAGCTCACTCAGTCTTTCCTCATAAGACAGATGCTCCAGTCCCTTAATCATCTTTGTCACTTTTACACTGGACCCTGTAGGGCTTATAGAAGTTGTCTTGCCMCATCAGTGGAACTTGGCATTTTAATGCAGCTTTATAGGGAAGGAAACGGCGTCAAAGAAGAGTTAAAAGGTGTTAGCCACTAACACACAACTGGGATCAGCAGCACTCCTGTTTTCTTACCCTGGGAAGAGACACTTTTTTGTGTGGAATAGATAGAGTTATTCTACTGTTTGTTATCTATTAGTTGTTGTGCATGAGGACATGTTAATTCTCCTGGAGTCCTATCTCCCGAAACTGTTTTATAAATAGTATTATTGCAGAAATCTGATATTAAAACTAGCTTACACTTTTTTTTTTTTTTTTTTTTTTTTTTTGCATTGGTAAACCAGAAATTTACACAGCTGAGCAAATCACAGAAAACTCAAAATGTGGAGTAGGAAAATATTTACTCTTCCAAAGTCTGAGTGTAAATTGGAGAAGTGCATCCCATCAGCAGGAGCTTACTCCCATTATGATACATCTCGTTTTTTGCCTGCAATGCTGAAAATGAGACACTGAGATACAAATACAGTAGGAGCTGGTGGGTGATGSTGCTCCTGCACCCACAGGCCAGATGACATAGCAGGTGTAATACTGAATATACTTATGTGTTACTTTGACTCAAAGAAGGAACAGGAGGCAGAAGGGTGAGTCTTAGCTCTTTCCATCATGTTACCCAGCTTGCTGTGGTGGCGCTGCTTTTGGGTGCTCTCCGTGTAGAAGAAGTCCCAACTGGGCTTCGCAGGTCCTCCACTCTTCCAAATCCAGTACTCGCATTTGCACCAAAGGCGAGTCTCTTCTAATCTTTTAAAAGTCAAGTGCACAGCAGAGRAGGAAGAGGACAAATGCTGCTGCTGAAATGACTCTTGCTGTTGATTACTCCCACACTGAGCCATATTTTCACACCTACTGTGGAAGCCATGGTSCTTCCCACACGGAGCCATAGTTGCTGGTCTTGCTGGCAGAAGGTTCGAGTCTGAAGTCAAAAATGTGCTGGCAAATAGCAGCAGTAGGAAGATAAGCAGGAGGCATAAAAAGCTGGTGTTTGACTTGGATGTAGAGTCGCTCCAACAGCACCTCTATTTTGCATTTSTTTTAATAATTCCAGTTTCTATTTCATTTTTCTTCTTGTTTTGTATCTTCCTTTTATATATGTATATAAGCTCCCTATAGCTGCTATAACTTCCTTATATTTACAACTGTATGTGCCCGTATGTATATATGTATATACAAGGTTTTATACATTCATACATACATACATACATACACACCTATTAATATTTATATACGCAGTAGCCTTCTGTAGCTACTGAAGGTCTGGAGAGTTGCCCTAACTTATATTATTCTTATTTCCCCTTGCAGATACATGCAGCCCACTCCTGTAGTATCATTTTCAGCACTTTTGGTAGTTGTTTACAGAGTGCAGTTGTTTTCAAAGACTTGCTTGTTAATTTAGATATTGGTGGGATCGTTAGCTYAGTGACTTTCATTTTGGGAAGCCACCTCTTCAGTCACTGATCATCCAAGATGATGATTAATACTGAGCTATAGAGATGGAAAGCTACCTGGTTGTGCTTCCTTTTCGGTGCTAATTTAATCCTCAAAAAGTACTCCTATCCTGAGGCACTTCTGAAAAAATGCCAGAGAATGTCATAGCCAGGAGAGCAATCCTGCTGTTGGGGAACTGCGGAAGGAGGACTCATAAGATCTGAGACATTGAGGGAAACTTCTAATTTAACAGTATATGGTCAGAGAATTGAGAAACGACATGTTTTAAAAGGGTATTGTAAGGTAGGGAGGGCAGTAGTTTGTATTAGGATTGGGTTAGGGGAAAAGGGAAAGGGGAAAGGTACCAAAACCCATGAAAGATGGAGAGCTGAGTGGCACCGAGCTGAGAAATGACAAGTGACAATAGGAGCAGAGCCAGTTCATTTAAGACGCTCCTTAAAACCTTCTTCTGGCCTAAAATGCAGTGAGACAGTTTAGGGAATGATTGACGTCAATCAAATCCTTACCTTTCATACAGAAGGTGTCTAATCTGGCCAAAGTGTTAAATCCCCAGCAATATCCCTGACCATGGTGTCACAGCAGTCAGAGGCAGGATCAGACTGAAGGGTGCAGACAGATCCTATAAGCTTGATTTAAAACACTGAGAATTCATCACAATTTTGCTCACCAGCAGGATTTAAGGCATGATCAATACTTTTGCAGAAGACCTTACCACTGAGGGTGGGGAGAGGTAATAAGGCTTGAGCAAAAGCTAGACCTAACTATAAGGAAAGCTGCCCTTCTGCCTTTGAGTGAAGAGCAGGGCTTTTTAGGCCTTGCCCTTCACTCTAATCTTGTCCCCTGTCCCTTCAGGCCCTTTAATTGATCATTCAGGGACAGAGGTCAAAGCATCGATACAATTAGATAGCTGCTGTTGGATATATGTGCATGTCATCTAGAAAATGATATGTGACAGGAGTCAGGAGAAGGAGGATAAAAAGAATGAAATGAATAAAAATGATTGTTTTTGCATTTAGAGGATGTTTTTCTGGGGGCCCCAAAACTGTGAGGTGTCTCATAATTAAACTGCAAGTGTAAATTCTAAGGGCATGCTTCTTTTTAAGGGGCTCATGCTGAAATGCAGCATCTCGTGAAGCTTGTTTATTCGGAGTGGTTGCTGTTGCTGGTGAGGGCAGCCTGCGAGAGGCAGACAGTCCTTTTTCTTTCTTTCTTCTAACAAWTTTAGCCTAGCCGTTGTTTAAGATTCATCATACTTATAAACACCCAACACTGACTTCTCATTACTCACTACCTAAAAACACTGCAGAACCCTTTTAACAATTATTTATTATGCTCATCTTGCAGATTGCTTACCAGGACATAGCGGGGCTGTGGCATAGATTTTGATTTTTACATCCATGCAGGGCAGTCAGAAGTGCCTTCCTCCTTAAAGCGAGCCCTGCGGATTATGGATGTCAGAGCAGGGGAGCAAGGAAGGCCGTGTGCCTCCTTGCACCTTCCTCGGCGCTGCTGCATGAAGAGGAGCCGGGAGCGGGCAGAGCTGTGAATCAACAGTGAGGTCTTATGAATTATGAACTGCATGGTAGAGAATGCAGAAAAAACCCTGGCTCACATGCTTCCCTTCAAGGAGGTGGGTGAACACTGCATTTAATAAAAGATAAAAATTAAAAAGGAAAAGGGGAAAAAAGAGCTTAAGCTCTTGTTGGAGTCAATCTAACATCAGAGAGGGATAAAATTCCTGTTCTTTGCTCTGGAGCAGTGTTTGACATCTGAGCTCTCTTTAGTGGCCAGCTACGTTGTGCTGAGCGAGGCTTTTCCYCTCTTGTGCCTCAGTTTCTTTCTTCTATAAGTGGGTTGCAATGCTAATTCTTAATATACTTTGAGTGAAGTGACTATATAACRGCACCACGTAATTACTTGAGGTTGCAAATTACGCTCACATTTTATCCTGAATATATTTTTCCGCAGCAGAATAGAGACTCATATGTCACTCAGCGGCGCACAGCCGGGCTGGTGTGGGCAGGCAGCCTCTCCCTGCCAGGTAACCAGCCCACGGGGAGGCAGAGGAGCGCAGTGGTAGAGGCCGTCCATCAGCGTCCTCCACGGGCACGAGCTGAAACAAAAGCAAAATATTTAGATGAAAAGTTCTTTAATGCACTAAACAAAACGCCTGGAGGAGAATGTTCCTCTTCATCATCTAATCACACGCAGACTGCAGCCCAGAAGTTTGTTTGGCTTTGACGTCCAAGGTTGAAGGCTAGCGAAGCTCGGAGGCACTTGTGAGCTCTTGCTGCGGTCTCTGGGAAGGAGCACGGACGTACTTAGCTGTCAAGAAGCATCACTGTTGTTTCAGACCTGTTGCCCGCAAACTCCACTTAGGCTTTCCATTACCTGGCGGAAGACAATAAAAGCCTCTTACAAAGACAGCCGCAATTGCTAGAGAACCGTCTTTTCAAAAACACAACCTGGAAATTTAGCCTCTGGGAAATTCATTTTATATTGAGATGTAATTTGTGTTGCTTAAAGAGCAACCTCAGATTTCAGGTTTAAAAGGACTTAAGGGAAAGCAGCCGAGAAGAAAGCATAAAGAAAAAGCCTTTCTCTCCCCCAAATATATTTCTTGACATGTTTTTGAATGCTGCAAGAAATCTGCCTGCCTTCAGACTAATGTTTGTCCAGATCCATTTTCCCTTTGCTCTTTGGAAATGTGAGCAGGAGATGAAAATTCACATCTCAAGAAAGCATTGTAGCACATTCCCGAGGCCACAAGCAGTTCTTCATTCCGTGCAGCACAGGCTGCACGGCGAGGACTCCCCGTCCTGTCCTGAAAGGACAACAACTCTCCCCAGTCTGGGCCGCAGTGCTTGGGGCACCGTCTGGATAGCTCGGGGGGTATCTCCTGCTGCTGGACCTTTCTGAACCCCTGAAACAGGTGTGGGAATCTCACAAGAAGATGATTTGTTTCTGAAGGGGTACTCTGTGTTTGGCTTTTGTGGGATAATGTGCTTTTTGGCACCCTTGCAGCTTACACTTTCCCTGGCGCCCATGGGAGAGGGTGGGCTTCCCCAGCTATGGTGGGCTTTATCCAGCTCTGCCGAGATGCCAAGGGGCTTTCACAGACGGCTCCTGCTCTAGGTCAAACCCAAAGCATAACAACATTTTAGTRTAAGAATTTGGCAGAGAAGAGCAGGGAACGGCACTGCAGAAAGGGTTCTGCAAGGCACGGCCCCCTCCAGAGCTGCTGCTCTCAGATGCATGATTTTTTTTCCCCCTCATAGGTGCAGTGATTAGAGTAAAGCACTGGGAAATACGATAGTTTAGAGTTCCACCTATACACTGCCGTGGTCCTGGTCCCAGGCTGGAGCAGGAGCCTGCGGCAGGGGGAAAGGCTCCCCTTTCCCATTGCTGACTCTCAGACYGGGGCATGGTGCACACTTGTCCATGGTGTTTTACAAGAGCAGCCCAGCTCCCGCTCGCGTTGCAGCAGCAGGAGCTTTGCTGTAGTTGGAGCTGCCGTCCAATTCAGGTCCTCCATTTAGTTCCCGTCCTACATTGATAGAGAGCCATGTTTATGTGCACACCGCAGAGCGTGAATATGTTGCTGCCTCTCGAGGAAAGAGCCCCGTTGAATAATCCTTTTTGTTTAGTATTATTAAGTGGACCATGGCCCTTATTTTGCTTGTTTTGCTGCTATTCCTCTGGGACAAGCAYGGTGGCCTTGTTCTAGCCACTGCCTTTCACCGTGGTGAGCAAGATTTAAAGAAACATAAATCCACTTGAGAGAGAGAGGGTTACACAGCAGAGCTGAATAATGGGCTTTAATAGGCAAACCAAACAGTTAAATAAAAGATGCACACGGCATGCTAAAACTTAAGGAATGCATATTCAATGCAATGCATTATTAAATACAACGGTGAACATATGGGTGCCTACAATTAATGTATATAAATAGCTGATAAAATTGCTCAGTATTAGAAAGCTAGCGGCAAAAATGACCTCATATGTCAAGCAGACAAGCAGGCAGTTACCATTTTCTTTGTACACCTTACAGATGATAAATTAGTTTTATGGTCTGCATGGGGCCCTTATCACATTACAGCACCAAGTGTTTGATAAAGAAAAAAAATGTCTCAGCTAAAAATCGAAGTGAAATTTGGAGTCCCCGTGGACCTCATTTTTTTAACGTAAAGAATTTTAACCAACTTCCTTTTGGGAAGATTTATTGCTCTAAAGAGAAATGTATATCTCTATCCTATGTGCTTTTATTACAACTTCTTCTCTTCTCTTCTTTTTTTTCTTTTTTTTTTTTTCCCTTCCTCTGACATTAGATATAATATGAGTCTGCCGTAACAGATTCATTATTGATTGGGGGATTTAGTGGTTACAGCAGAGGGAATGGGCAAGCGGGACTCCTGGGTGCTGTTTCTGTCTTTTCCTCTGACCTTGGGTGAGTTCTTTCAGCTCTTGGACACTCAGTTTCTCCATCTGCAAAACAAGGGGTAATAAACAGTTATTGTAAGGCAAAACTATTCACTGTGCCTGGAAGCTCCTGAGAAAATCCAAGCACAGGACTTGCCCTACACATGGCAGTGAATACAGATTGTCCACGGGGAAGGTGGTACCTGGGGACATGGAGGTGATGYAGTTCAGAAATTAATTACAGAAATGTAGCTCTGCACCCACCCCAAACAAGAAGGGTGGAAGGATCCARTGGTGAAGTAATCTTCCAGTTTTGCTTCATCTAACCCCCTACTTCTGACTGATCTTTCCTTTCTCTTAGCAATTTCTGCTGTTTTGGCATACCTGTTTCCATACGAACATATTTTCCAAGCATTATGTCCCAAGCTGGATGGCTTTGGGGATCATAGGAGGGTGCTGACAGTCTCTCGTGAGCTTCTTGGTGAGCAAGGCAAGGACGGGCCACGCTGCCTGAGGACACTGGAAAGGCACCCAGCAGAAAGTGCAGCATTCTTAACAGAGGATAAATAATTTTCACAGCTACCTCCCAGCTCTTTCTCCTCCTTCTGCTTTGAAAATCGTCTTTCAGAGTTGGTCTGGAGCACAGATGAGCCAGATTTAGCTGGCTATTTTGCAGCTTTGAACAGAAACTGTTTTTGGTTTTCCTGCCCTCTCTGCCTGGAAGAGATGCTTCGAGGTAAATGCACCAATGTCTCCTCTGAGGCAATACCAGATCCAGACTGACATGGCATCTGTGATCAAACTCCAAAAGAATTCACCACAACTTTAATTTTGCTTGAGAGAAAGATACTTTTTTTTACTCCCTGAGTGGGTGTTTCATCCTTTTAATGAGTTGCATTTAGAAGATGAAAATCAGGATCTAGGTGAGGTTTTTTTTGGTCATTTCCTGGCCACTCTGAATGTGTATGTACCCTGCGTGTGCTTTAGTCCTCAGTGAATTAAGTTTTTTCTGGCACAAGACTGTGCCACCCTGCTCTCATTGGGGTGGCTGTCTCAAGGCTTATGCTGTGTAAGCTAAAGGTTCCCAGTTAAAACATAGAACAGACATTTGGTAAAATACTCTGCCTTTAGTTAGTTAGGTTCATCTCTATTTCTTTGAGCCTCCTCCCAGAAAAGTAAATATTTAGCTGCATGTGACGTAGCGTATTAAGACAGAGCTAACTGCAAAAACACTCCATACATTTAATCACTCGCTTAAATCAGTTAGAAGACATTACGATTTAAGCGTGTGCTTAAAATTAAGCACAGAGTTAAGCACCTTTATGAATTAAATTACTGTGTTCTTGCTATGCAATGAAGTTGAAAATACCTTTGAAAGTCCCCCTATAAAAATGAGTAAGTCTGTATTTCCCCTCCGACAAACCTCTACTGAAATGCTATACAATGAAAGAATAATTTATAGCTGTAAACATGGCATATAAAGAGAGAGGCAACCTCCAGAATTTAGCAAGCACATTTGTTAAGGTTTCTCTAAAGCCTAAACTCCCAATTAACAAGCAAATCATCATCAGGCAGTCAGTGAATGGCAAATTCATTCTATTCAACATCTTTTCAGAAGTGGATTTTGTGCACTTATCTCCATGAAAACCCAGCAGGAAAGTTTTCCATGAGAGTGATCCTACATCTGCCTGTTTTTAATGACTGTAATGGCAAGCAATATTCTACAATTACTTTGGCGATCTCATTTCAAGCATGCAAATCATATTATTTAAGAGCCCAGCAAAAGTCATTTATTTCTTGGAACTGCCAGCTAASTTTGGTGGGGTGAGGAAATGCTGTGCTTGGAATTAAAAGCCCTGATGTCTTGTAACCTTCCACGGTGGAGTTGTAAAATTTGTCCAACAAGGTCAGACAAGAAATCCTGAAAATGAGTCAGAGAGAGAGAGAGGGAGAAAAAGAAAAAAAGAAAAAAAAAAAAAAAAAAAAAAAAAAAAAAAAAAAAAAAAAAAAAAAAACCTATATTGTTCATTACCAAGTCGTCTAGGTGTTCTCTTAGCTTCGGTGATGAATGAAGAGTTCGTAACCGGTTCATCACGTTAGACACCAGCTAATAGCAAAAAACACTGTGCACAAAGTCATCCCAGAGAGACACCTGAGAAAGCAGATGTTGTCACTGTGACCATTCTGAAACCCTGATGAATATCTTTCTCATGTTTGTTGTGGACAAAGCCGATCTTTTTTTTTTTTTTTTTAATCTTCTCCCTGGTGCTAAATATATCGCCCTGGTATATACTGTAACAGTTTTGCTACCTCATACATCAAGATGCTCAAAATATCTTATTGTGTGCCTCCTGTTGGTCCTGCTGTCTGTCTGTCTACGCTGTTCTTCTGTGTATAGTATTTGTGTTTTCATGAGATTGCAAAGGCTGTTGTTTGGGGCTGAAGTATCAAAGCTCAGTAACTAGCAAGCAACTGACATATCAAAATACAGTAAGGAAAATACATTGTGCTTTAAGACTATTTTCAGCCCTCTTTCTTTCTTTCTTTCTTTCTTTCTTTCTTTCTTTCTTTCTTTCTTTCTTTCTTTCTTTCTTTCTTTCTTTCT
>NW_020454094.1:4430094-4455843 GCF_003342845.1 Nothoprocta perdicaria
TCTTTCTTTCTTTCTTTCTTTCTTTCTTTCTTTCTTCCTCTCTCTCTCTCTCTCTCTCTCTCTCTTTCTTTCCCTCTTCCCCTCTTTCTTTTTGATTTAAGGCACACAGAGACACAGTGAAGGATGTGACAACTAATAAGGTACAGGTACCATTTCACCTCTCATTGCCAGTTCAGTCTAAGCCAGGCAAGTGCTGACAAACCAGTGACCAGCTTCTATCACCTAGCCTAGGAAATAAGGCTTGGTCATTTTTTATACTGTTTTGTCCCAAATATTCCCTCTCTGCCCCAGCTCATGGTAGCTGAGGAAGCTGAGGCAAGAGCAGACTACTGAGGAAGAACAACCTTTACCAAAGCTTCAGACCAAAGCTTTGAAGAGCTCAGASCAAACACAAGATTAAATTCTCTCTTTACTTAACCCCAGTTACATATGGCAGCTGGTTTAAAATTGACTAAACAGGTTATTGAGCAGCATATCTCAAAATACCTTATCACAAAGTTAAGAGAGACCCTGAAGGGGTCTTAGAAATCTGTGGTCCTCCCTCTGCCCTGCACTTCCATGAGCTTCAAGATGAATGTCATGATTCTTTCATCCTCTGCGACCGTTTCTCAGGCCTCCTGTCCTTTTGAAAATTCTGCAGGTGAGCAGTCTGCTAGTAATGAAATCCCGGTATTGCATAAGGAGTGATATTGAGGGTGCTCTGTGTTCAAAACTATTGAAACTTTGTGCAGATAAATTTTCTTCTTTGTTTGATCTGTTATTGGTCAAAATGAACAATGTTAGTCCTGCTCATATTCCTGAAGGTATAAAGTCAAAATATATCAGGTATTTTTCCATAGATGTATGTATATATATACACGTTTTTAAACAAAATCTGTACCCTGTTTCTCCCCATTATTTTAACATGTTAAGAGACCTAAACTGACCGTGTGGGTCTCCACCCTCAAGATGTCTTGGCTTATAGCCACTGAAATAAGTGGGGCTTATGTGTTTCAGTATATTTATAGGTCTGGGACATTGTTGAATTATATTGCAGAACCATTTAGTGTCTGAGCACAGGTGATTAAAAACCACCACGCTTAGAGGTCTTTGATTCCATATTTTTCTCCCCCRTGCTGGAATCTTGAAGTCTACTTGCTGATTTAGACTTCATAGCTTGGTTGCCGTGTTTCAATGACACACTTAAAACCAAGTGAATGACCTTGGTTTTGGTTGGATTGAGGGTTACACAGGTTTGGGGASAAGTGCTGTTCTTTATTATGTATATAATAAATAGTACAGAGGGTGTTTCAGAAACAAATTAAGGACACAGATCTTACCCTGAAGAGTTTATGATTTGAATGGATCTATAACATGATGAATGAACACAATAGAAACAGAAGGAGGAAAGAAAAATATAGGGTCAAGCATCAGTAGAAAAATCTGTGTAGTTTCATTGATGAATTACACATAYGCTTACTGGTTCTATTTCAAGAGTTATGGAGTGTAATTGGTATTGTATGTACATATACATGAAAGATGACCTAGCAATAAGATTGCTTGAAATCAGTTGCAGCTACTAATATAGCAAACCTGTTACTGGGTGTGTGTATTATATATATAAATATATATGCATATATGAATATATATAAATCAAATCAAATCCATAAAGTCATTAAACATTCTTTTGGAAAGATTTAGTCCCCTGAGTGATTGACATATGGCATGCTCTCAGCAATATATTGGACAATCTTGGATGACACTCACTACCACTGTCTTTTCGAGGAAGGGCCGAGGTTTTAACACAAAAATTACTTCTGCCCAATGTGAATCAATAATTCTGTTCTTTCGTTTGTCACTTGCATTTGAGTCCATGACACTTGGTCTGCTTGACCTTACTTATCCCACAGTGTAGTTCGTGGTAAAGAAAACAATCGACAACTGAATAGCACCAATAATTGTATCTACCCTGTATCTACCAACCTAGGAAGAGATGCCTGAAGTTATGGTTTCAGCTAGGGCTGTTAACCTATAGCTGGTTTTGATTATTAGTTTCCTAAATGGCAATTCTTTAATTATCTAAACCCATTATAGATTATTCTCAACTTGAAGGGCTTAGGAAGTATCTCAAAAATCCTAGGATAAATCATACTGCTGCAAAGGTATTTTTCTTGTTCTCTCTCTATATTTTTTTTCCTTTCAGTAGTTTCAAGAGGTTTTTCCCAAGGGAATGCTAGTAAAGGGTAACAGGTACCAAGTCAAGGCAAGGAGACAGAGGAAAAATGGATTGCAGAGCACCCTTGGGTTAGAATGACTGGAAATGGACAGGACATGAGAATTTATGAAAAAGCCTGTTCAGAGGAAATTTTGGCTCAAGAATAAGAGCCAATTCATATAAAGATTAGAATGATAAATGTGCAAGTTTTGTGTGGATTATATATATATATTTTTCCGATTATTGGTTGTTTTCCCAGGCCGGGAATGACCCTAATGGCAATCTCAAAATAAGCCTGTACCATCCTAGCCACTAGAGTGAGTAATAAATACATCAATGGTCCAACCCTGTACACCTAAACTCATAAGAGAACTTTATTACATACAACAGGTCCTTTTCCCTGCCTGATAGTAATTGCTGAAATTTTCTAGTTTCACCACTGTCAATGATATAGATTAATAACTACATATAAATCCACACTTAGAATCCATCCACGCACAATGTTTAGGTTGCTGGATGTTAAATTTAAATCTAAGTTATTTTTGTAGGTCTCTGCTGCAGACAAAATGTGTCTGGTGGTTGTGTAGTTCTGGACTAGCTTGACAGTAGCTAATGTAGGGATGGGCAGTCACGTAGTCATGGTGGTTTAGGGTTCACAGAGGGTCATAAACCCCCTGGCAAGGGGAAAAGAGGGGAATATATACACTGCCACCAGTGTTGCTGAGCCCTGACCTGCTGGAGATATCCTGGCAGCTAAATCACAAGTAGCTCAGGGTGGTTTATGAGTTATAGTCAGACCTGGCTGTAGTAAAATCCTATTCATGGGACCATATCTAAAGCAAGGCAGGATGTATCATAAATAAAAAAAGTGCATAGTCTGAGCAGGAGATACAAAACAGTCCAAGAAGAGAGATCTAAACTTATGAACTATCATCTTAGATGAAATTAAAAAGGACAAGAAAACTTTCTGCCTCTGTTCTTGTTTGCCTGTGGACAACCTAAGGTGAAGAATGTGAGCTGAATTTCATGAGTACAGTGTGCTCAAGTTTGGCCTGGCTATCTACCAGCCTATCTACCTATCTCTCTGATCATGTAAAGCCACAGAACGAACTAATAGCAGCTTTCCCAGATGAAAACGAGTGTATTATCTTTTTACATTTTCTGAAGCAGGCCAGCATTTCATCATCCCGCTGTGTTCGGTTGTTATGTTAGATTGTTTAATGTAATAGAATGACATGACACTGGTACACCAGATACATCAGAATTATGAACGCTGGAAAGAGACAGTGATAAAGTGTTTCGAGATACATGTAATCCTGATAGTGCTATAAGTTTCTGCAATTGATTAAAGACATTTCCCCTGTGCCACCTCATTATTACACATCAAAAGGGAAAAACAAGGGCAAGCTGGATAGAGGGGAGGAAAAAAAAGAAAAATATGTTGCTCAGAGCAGGGCAGAAAGCCCCCAGATATGTATGTATGTTAAATTAATTTGTATATACATGTATAAGTAAGCATGAGAGAGCCTAAAATAGGTTTGGAGGGCAAAAAAACATAGTGTTGGTTGAATTGTTGATTGTCACATCTGAAAAATGATGGGAAAAGATCTGAGAATGGGGGAAAATGGCAAACTCAGAATTGCTGTAGGGATCAGAGAGCTTTCAAGCAACTGCAGAGGGTGTTAGAGATGCTGTTCACCCAAAATGGAAAACATGGCTATACCTGAGTCCTAGTGTTGGTCTGGTGCCAAAAAGAGGCTTCTCCACAGCTTGAAGGTGCTTGGATRTAGCATTTAATATTTGCCTGAAATTCGGATGAATAATAGCCTGAAGTTGTGATTCCAATGTATGTGGATATATTAATCTGTGAGGCACAAAAACCATTAAGTGTCCCTTATATTCCATTAATATGCAGTCATGGAGCTGGTTATTATCTGAGAATTGCTCCTGCATAGTTTGAGGTTCAGCCCCATATGATGTAACGGTAAGGTGGCTTTTCTCTTTTAAGTACTATGGTTTTCTACATCATACAATGATTTTTGTCCCCACTGGAACGGGATGTTTTATTCATTATCAAGTAAAACTTTCTATGAAAAGCCACTGAGAAGCCTGTAAAATCTAAATGCCATTTTTACACACACAAAAAAAAAAAAAAAGAAGAAAAAAGGGAAACATGAGCTTTCACTGAAATACCAGCTATTTGGCTGCCTTCGTGGAAAGCAGCAGCCGCAGCTTTGTCAAAGTTTCTAGCCTTTGGTCCTAAGTGAAATTTGTCTAACAGTCTCTGCAGACCAAAAACCGATCTCACATATGAAGGTAAACTGCTTATCAGGCACAGACCTGAAAGCCTGAAAACCCCTAGGCCAAGCAGTGCTATGGAAAACTGTTCTAGTCATGCTTGGAGATTAGCAGGGAGCTTCTGCCTTCAAAAACCTTCATCTGACTTTTTTTTTTTTTTTTTTTTAATCATTTAGCTCACTTTTATAGAAAGAAAAAAAAAAATTACAAATCTTTGGAGTCCAAAATATTCTCTCCCACTTTTAAGCCATTATTATTTTTGTAGTGGTGACTCATTTGGGTTATATGTCTTTTTTGACGTTCTTGTTCAAGCTTGCAAATATTGCAGTTGTGAGAAGCATTTATAATGTGAAATATGTACGACTTGTCTTAACGGCACCTTCCTCTCCAGGCACAGACACCTAACTAAAAGACCTGGCTAACAAAGACCCCAGAACCTAGCTGAGCTACATTGTCAAAAGAATTTCTATGTATTTATATATATATATATGTATAAAGTCTTACAAAATAGGATATTAACATCACTGAATGACCTTCATTAGAAGACAGGACAAGACTTGGAACAACATTTTGTTCATGAGTCTTGTTCACTAAAGACAGGTCATTGCAGGTGCCAACTCAAGAAAATGATTTTCCCAATCATAATCAGATAAGAACTGAGAAATAAGAGTAGATTAATAAAGTATTTGCAGAAATAGCCAATGGGGATCCTCTTGTGTTTTGTCAAAGACCCTTACTGACGTCAGTGAGAGCTCAATAAAGCCCAGGATGCAAGAAATGAGGCACTGGGGATACACAAATACCAAATAAAAATACCAGAGGCATTTTGCTCTTCAGCATTAATAACATGTGTCAACAGTCAAGTGCTGCTTCTACAGTATGAAGCCATGACATCCAGCCAGTGGATAATCTCTCAAGACTTCCCAGAAGCCATTTATAGCTTTCTGATAAGGTAAAGCTCTCATTTCATTAGCTTGCCCTGGCCTCGCTTTCTTCAAAACAGCATCTCTCCTTCTGGAAGTGGAAGTAAATGTACAGCTGAATCACTGGTTTCATGGTAAGGTAGACTCAGAGACTGGGAAAACTATATGGAATTAGGAATGCATTGCTTTAGTTACCATCTCTGTAAGAGATTATTTATGACAAATGAAAACTTGCACAGGAAGATATCTGCACAAATAATTAGTCCCTGTGTGATCCACACTGAAATTAGTCTTATGCTAACAGAACTTAGGTAAACAGTCTTGGGAAGAAAAATGTCCCTCAGGAAAGGAATCCTACCTGAGTTCCCACTGACCATTCAGGCTAATGAGGAGTGAAATCCCAAGGAAAGCCGTGGAATTTAGGTGTCCATCCTTGTTAGAAATAGCCATCCATTTTTGGCCAAAGCATTGTTTATCTCTGCATAAGACTCTCAGTTATTCGTCTCCTTCTAGAGAGACATTCTTGAGTCTGATTTTCACATCCATGAGACAACAAATATATGAGGAAATGCTATTGTTGCAGAGATATCAGAAGGGAATATGAAGTCACATATCAAATGATACAATTCACTACTCACAGTCTTTTAGCTTCATTCCAGACTTTAACATGTAGAGTCTGATTCCACAGCATTATTTAAATTACCTTAGCAGATTTTTCAGAGCATTTTTTTTTTTTTCCTCCTGATAGGACTTGATTCTCAGGGTATCAGGAGCCCAAATATCACTGATTGCCCAAAGCTTTATGAAACCGGAGCAAGGCCTTCTGAAGAGCTGAAGAGCTTACACCTATTTTGCTTTAATTCATCATGTACAAAGCAGGAATAATAACAGTAAAAAAAAGTTACAATAAATATTATGATGACCTCCATCTATAGAAGTAAGTACCCTCTAAATATCACTGAACGAATTCCACATCTAGTACCTTAACCATCAGTTGAGGCCAAGTAATCCGCCCTTCCTTCCTGTTTTGAGGTCTGGCTATTTCACTGCGTATGGCTCGACTCTTGGYAACCCCACAGAGATTTTGCTCTCTCTTTCTGGTGCTGTTTTATTCTATGAATTGTTTGCACTTCAGGAACAGGAGGGTGAATTGGGCTCTATGGAGAGCTGATGCCATTTCAGACTGAATAGGCTGGGGGACAGCTAACCCACATGACAGAACAAAATACAAAGAAGGCTTTATTAGTGTTCTTCTCCTCTTTTAACCTTTTAAGTGCCTCTTTGTGAAGAACCCATTGTCTACTCTTCAGAATTAAATCAGAGATGAGGAGAAGCCAGTGTAAATTCTATGCAGTGGGAGGGTCACAGAACAACTAGCCTTACCTATGCAAGCTTTATTCATCTTGGGAACATATGTTCAAGAATTCACTTTTGCTCTTCAGCCTACTGTTTGTGAGGCTGACCAACGCAGCCCTCTCTTTAAACATATGTGCATGGAAGGTCCCTTTATGTGTCATTCCAAATAGACAGAAGATGTTTTGCCTTCCTACTTTATTTTAGCTTACCAGTTTTGTTTCTCAGTTTAGCTTCCCATCCTTCATATTTTGAAAATCAGTTCTTGAATCTCTGGAAAATTCCCAGTCTTCCTTGTTATCCCATATATCTGCCTTTCACAAAACATTCATCTCTGTGCTTCAGGCTCTTTGCCACTGAAGATTCAGAGAACCAAGCACATCCTGTCTAGAGAAGAAAAGATTAAAGAGAGCCGTGATGAATGCCTATAAACACATAAAGGAATGTCCATGAAAAAGGAGAGCAACCAATTATCCTCATTAGTCAATGAGAACAATAAAAAAAAAAAAAAAAAAGAGTAATAGGCTATAGATGAAGGACAGAATAAGCACAGAATACTTAGGTTGACTGTTATGGAAAACTTCATAAAAACTTCATAGCTACAGGTAGGTCTAAGGCAGTGAAGCAAGTCACCCAAGGGAGGCATGGGGAGGKAGTCAGATCACCTTTATTGGATAATAGTCAAAGGAAGGTTTGACACCCATCCATGAGAAAAGTGTCAGGGATAATTAAATCAAGCTTCCCCTGGGCAAAAGGATGGACCAGATAATTCACTAGTGCTCCTATCCAATTCTGATGATTCTATATTTTTCCTTCCTAACTGGAAAGAGGGGTGTGTCTGTGTGCGCTGCAATTTCCTATTGATCTGGGTTATCCATGGAATGTCCAAATTGTCTATTTTAGGACAAGATGTTTCTTTCTTGAGCTTTATTTCCTTYACTTTGAAATCTTTCCTCTAAATAGGCTCAATGTTTTTTTTTCAGGTTGTGAGGAGGACAAGGAGTTACATTAGTTGGAACTAGACTAGGAACCACTTGATTGGATGTGCTTTGCTGAAATTTAGCTTTCAAAGTACACATCTAGGCACAGAGATGTGTCCTCCCCTGTTGACTACTCCGTAGCACATCCAGACTAGATGGTATTACCAGAAGAGAATTTTATCCCATTTCTAGAATAAGATAAAACCAAATCCACCTCTGGAATTGCCTTTCCACTGGCTTTATAGAGCGCATAGGCATCTCTTAGATTATTAGTTATCTAAAGACTAAACTGCTATACATCTAAAATTAAGTATCATGAGTCCTGCCCTCTGCAGCTCTGCATGGTCTCTTTTCCCATGGCTTTGCTTGCCTGGTGATAAAGCAGTGTAATGGCAATGGCGAGGTACCTAGTGTGCTGTGCATGTTGCCTATTACAATTATCGTGATTGCCTCAGTGTTACTTTGTGCTTCTCCATCTGTTTGAAGCCTCTGTCTGTTGTTTCTCCTCTTAAATTCAGGTAAGTCTAAAGATTTAGATATATCTGAGGATTAGATTATAGGTTGTCTGCAGCAACAACCACTGATTTTCCTCACCAGAATTATCTCACCAGCTGCAGTGGGACTGTGACAGTTGCCCACCTATACAATCCCAAGGTAAATAGTGACAATAGTTATAATATCAGAGTTCCTTGATCTTGCAGACCATTTTCCAAGAAATACTATTGCAGAAATCATATACTATCTTGCTTTGATTGTTGATAATCCCAGAGCCCTACAAAGACATCTTGAAGAACAGGCTTGCAAAGTTTTGAAAACTGTTGAGTGTCACAAAGAATAACCTTGATGTTCATAAAATGGTGGGCAAGCAGAACCACTTCCTTTGGAAGACAAGGCTAAACATTCCTTGAGATTCAGCTGCAACACAAGGATTAAATGTAGTAGTGCTATTTGAAAGCAGAGAAGACTGTGTTCCAAAAGGCAAATAAAATTCTGCAGAGTGAAACTTTTAAGGACAAAATGAGAAGGAGACTGCCACCTCCTCTACCTTGATCTTCACAACCTTAATAATGTCAAACACGCTAAGAGCTGTGTGGGCTTTGAAAGCAAGGGCTTTCTTTCAGCAGGAGTGCATAAAGCAAGGAAAATAATTGTCTGGCCTCACAATTCAGACAAAGAGACAAAATGAAAACTAATTGTATGAAATAAATCATATCTAAGTGGGGTCAACAGCAAATGGACAGAAGGAGAAAGATTTTCTGCCCCTTCATCCAGTTACCATTACCCATCATGTCACCAACTCACCTTCCCGCTACAGCGGCAATCTCCTCAAACTCTCTGAATCTCCAAGCATGCTGTAGTAGAGTAGATAACTAAAGTATTTCTCTTACCTGATAATATTTCTTACTTCATAACAGCAGCATTTAAAACAACATCAACACCACCAACAAACTAATGGGAGAATATCTCTGCACCCATTAGCTCCCATTGGCTTCCAAAGAGAAGCGAGACCAGCTCTCCTTCCTCCCCAATGCGCAAAGGAATGGATGGTAAAGAGAGCATCTTTGCAAAACAGCACTGCACACTGCAGTAAGCAGTCAGATTTGCCCCTCCAGCCATGCCAAAACACAGGTTACCCAGGTTAGCTGGTATCTGCAGCAATCTCCTGCTCTCTTTGGATTAAACACAAGCCATTACTCACTAGCAGGCTATATATTTCCTCCGGGCAGGTCAATGCTAAGCTCCTAAGATGGACTCTTGAGTGTGCCATAAGAGAAATCAAGGCTAAATGAGTGGCAAATGTAAGAAAGTGTTGGTATGTCTCCTCTGGTTTCCCAAGCTGYATCATTTTTGTGATAACAAATTCTTTCACTTGCAGGAAAAAAAGAAATAAAAGAGAGAAAAAAAAAGCAATGCCAACTATACTATGTGAAATGGAGACTGTTAATTTGCCTAGTTAGGAAGAACAGAACACAGCTTTCATTATATTGGGGCTATCATCTTGCAAATACTTAAGCATGTGCTTAACTTTAAACCTGTGAGGCCTTTTTGAAGACAATATAGCTGTTTACATGCTTCAGTCTACTGTTTAGTCTTGGTAGGATGAGAGCTGACATTAGCAGCCTTAACTTCCTGACAGTGTAGTTTCCTTGCTTTGCATAACAATAATGGCAAGTTTTTGTGTGATGTGATTTACACAACCCATCATTTGCCTTTGTTTCTTCAGCTATAAATCTATGTGTATTTTTTTCTGGACTGATCTTCAGTCTGATTCTCTGGGCTGTAACGGTGATTATGTCTGTTCTCTCTGTTTTCCCTCCAGCTTTTCTTGGGTGGCTTCCACCAGCAAAACACTTCTCATCTAATTGGGACAATGAACTTTATATWWTTTTTTTTTTTCCCTCCTGCCAAACTTTCTTTAACGATCTCTCTTATAGTTAGAGCCTGCAATTTTCTTTAATTACTTGAAACCATCTAAAATAAACAATTCTAAACCAACAGAACAAAGAGCCATTTGTTTTTCTGGTGCCCTCTCCCATTATCCTTCCATTCTTAACGCTAATGGTATTGAGAGATTAAACTCCATCCTACAGGCAGCGACCTACTCTAGTGTTTCATTTTAATTTTTCATATCCCTCCTCCCCCCATTTTGGCTGGCAGTCCCCCCAGGTTACACATTACATCAAAGTATACATCATTTGCTCTTACTTCTTTCTGCATGCTGCCTCTAGGCTAGGAAATTTGCCGAATGCTGCTGTTGCTGCTGAGAACTAGCCATTTTCCTTTAGTCAAATGTTTTTTAACTTGAAAATGTCAATACAGAGATAAGTCATAAGATCAACTCATAAATATTCACGGGATACTTCTTTTGTTTTGTTTTGTTTTTCTGCCTAGGTCACAGCMTTATCCTGTGTGGTGCTTTACTGGCTACTTTGCACATATTTCTCAGTAGTCGCTCTCTCATTAGTGTTTAAGAGATACCAAGAGTTAAATTTTTCATTAGCAATTCTTGTGCAGTGTAATATCCTGCTTGTATTAGATACACACAGATATTTCCCTTATGGAAAAATCCTATAGGGCTTAGTAGAAAATTACAAATTTTCTCATATAATTTTTTAAACCACCTTGTAAAATCAAACATACAATGAAATATACTTCTACAGGATGGTTCAAAGAAACCTGTAGAGAAGAAATAACTCCCTAATAAATCCTGTAGGTTTTTGGAGTAATTTCTATAACCCTATTAAGTTTCTTTAGAAGTCCATTAGTTTCATCCTGCTTCAAGTCCGCAGGAATCTCTGAAAAGGGCATGCAGATAGGGCCAAGAGCTTACTCAGACATTCCTCTCTCTGGTTTTGTATAAAGTAAGATTTTTCTCCTGTCTTCTGATGACTTGCTGAAAACTCACCTCAGCTGTCCTGGCAGTTCTTTTGTCTGGTGAATCTGCTTAAAATGGGTCATATTCACTTTCTGAATATTCAGATGGTCCATGCCTGGGAGGTGGAAGTCACAAGTCTGACTAATTACAGAGGTCAACCTCCATAGTTTTGACCCTTCAGCATTTCCGTTCAATCAAACATATCTGGAAACAGTCTGGACTCTCAAGTCCCAGATGCCCTTGTGGGATTYGCTTGGACATCAGATACTCAGGGCTGTACTGAACTGCATTGGTACCCAGCCTGGTGTAATGAAAGGATAAAGTGTCTGGCACTGCTTGGAAGTTAAGAGACAAGAGTTTTAGCACMTTGTAGCACCAAAACATTCTTCCAAGCTGCTAAAAGCCTGATAATGTAGAACACTATAGAGAACAGTAACGTACTGATGTTAAGTGGAAGTAGTAGAAACCATCATATACTCTGTTATTCAACTGTCCTTATTGCTGTGTGATTAGAAGCACACATACAAGTTTTCAAAGGCAATTTTGAAGTGAGGTTGGAGGTSAGAGAGGAACGAAGCCCAGTCTGACATCTGCTCTGTGATTATSCCGTGCCTCAGTTTCCCTGTGAGGCATTTCTCTGCATTTTATTTGTAAATATCTAGAGCTGAAGTTTTTAAATTAAAAAGTTAAAGCAGAACTCTAAGTAGTGTGGGCATGAGCATCCCCACGATCCTCTCTGATGCAAAAAGCAAACAGCACCTTTATTGTTAATAATTGATATACATTTCAGAGTAAAAACAATGATGTGATCTCACCAGCTGGTTGATTTAATATAAATATTCAAATGCAGAAACACTTTATTAAACAGATTGGAAATCATCAACTTCATTATTATAATAGAGCAAATACAGTATCCTGATTTTCAATAAATGGAACAATCTAMCGTATGCCGAGTCACTTGCTGTCTATTACTATATTCTATTAAAAAGAAAATAATGATTCTAACAGAATGCCATGTAGCCACTCCAGGAATTAATAGAATTAGTGCAGCATCCACAAGACAGAATATAAATATTCTATTGAATTATCAATTAAAACCTCATAGCAATGAAGGTAAACTGAATCAAATAAGTGAACAGAAATTAGAGACTATTTCCCAAACTCTTGTATTAGTCTTAATCTTGAGCCTGGAATGAAAATTCTTGAGAGTTACAAGAATATAATTACTTGACATTTTTCTTCTTCGAGTCATCTTAGGAAAACAAATTTATGTGATGCAAGTGCAGCTCTTTGGATTCATAAACTGATGGCATAATGAAGAAAACACTGTGTAGTTATTATGCATTGAGCATTCATTGATGTTAATTTTTTGCTCAAAAGATTGAGACATAGATCATCTTTTTTCTAATACAAAGCTATTGAAGTTTTAATTCCATCAGATGCAGCTTCACCCCTTCTGTAAAAAGAAGAGTTTAGTTCACACTTCGGGTTTGACTGGACTTTTCTCGACTCCTGGCAGCTACCTAAAGCAAAATATCTTTAATCAATAATCTTTACTCAACTAAACTTTACTCAACTAGACACTTACAGAGGGCATCCATCACTGCCAATTCAGTTAAATTTGGAAGAGTATTTAAAAAATGTGTGTGGGGAAGTCAAGAAATCAATTTTCTTGACAAACTTTTAGCAGTCTATTCCAGTCTTTTCTGAGCAAATTAATAATAAGCAGATCCTGATCAACCCTTACTGTGAGGAGAGTTTTGCTTTGTGCTTTCTTTCTTAAAATTTCTGAAAATTAAGCGTTTACAATCCCATCCCATTATGCAAGCATGACCCAGCACACTTTCTCTGTTCTGATCTTGTACCATTTCAGGCTGTAGACAATTCTTGATTTAAAAGATCCCCTTCCTAAATTTTGCTGTCTGATCCAGTAGTTACCTCATGCATAGAAAGAAAATAAGCATGAAGTACACCCAAATTATGCTCACTGATATCAAAAGCAGAGCTCTTGAAAATAAAATTGATGCATAACCTCCTCTTCCACCTCTTTTCCTTTTGCCCTTTGTATCGTGTATAAGAAGAAAGGCAAGGGGTGCAATTCCCTCAGCTAACACATCTATACATTCCAAATCCTCAAGTTTCAGCTCAACTTCCCAGTGTAGTCAATGAAGACAAACAGATTCCTCCAAATACCTGCAGGGAGAGATGCTGTCAGACTTATTTAGTGCTTAAAAGTAAACACAACATAATGGAAAGTTAGTTGACTCAGTCAGACACGCTGGCTTGCATCTGATGTTCTTGAGTCATAGAAGCAGTGGCCTGATTTGGTAGCTAGTCCCAAAATTTCAATTTTGTGCAAGGCACTAACCCAAGATATGGCCTTGGGCATGTTCCTTAAACCATCCTTCTCTCTGTTCTACCATCAAGAAAATGAGATCTTCCTTCTCTGGGGGAACTGTGAGAATTAATTAGCTTGTGTTTGCCAAAACTTCTGAAGTGCTAAGCAAATGCTGATTAGAATAATTTTACAGGCTTCAGAGGACCGCATATCTCAAGGGATCATGTGGAGAACTCTCAATGGGGAAGTAATGCAGCACACTCAAAAAYGCATTTGCGAGACTTTAGTCTATGTTTCACTCGAGTGGATTCATATTTTAAAAATCTTATGGCTCTATTCTTTCTAACCCTGCATACTTCATATCAACTCGTGTTTAATCTTGCATGCCGAGGGTGAGGGAAGTGTCTATAAAGCGGTCCTTCCTCACGCCCCTGAGGAATAATCTACAGTCGTCACTATAACATGTAACTGCAAAGACCAAAATAGCCTTGTGGAGAAATGAATGTTAAGACTTCCCAGGGGGAGTTGAAATGGGGAAGAGCAAAATCTTGACCAGAGCATGGGAGGTTATGGATGCGGTAACYTACAAAAGGGCAGAGTGACTACTTCTGCCGTGTGCGGTTCTGAAGAGCGGCCAACCCTGGCGAGCATCTCAATGGCTTGGCCTTTCCTCGACCTCCCCTCCRGCTTCTTTGCTTGCACGGTCCTAATAAAGAAGAAATCGTTAGCTCAAGTAACCCARTTGTGTGGCTATGGGGCTTGGGGACAATCTGCCTGGCTAGGAGCAAGGACTGGGGTGRACCCATTTGGGATCCCCATTTGTTTTTCCCTTTAAGTAAAATGAAACCATAGCAGACTTTTAAAATTACTGAAATTCAATCCAAATATATTAATATAAATTGCTTATATAACACCTGTGTATTCCTGATCTTTGTTTGGTTATTATTCTCATTTTCTAAAAAGTCATATTTAGAGGGCCCGGAATTTTAAATACCRTTGAAGACTACGAGATTTTTGGTAACATTCATCTCTCCTAACAAGTAGAGGGTCAGAATTTGATCTTATAAATTCATTTCAGAGAATCATTTTAAAAACATACATCATTTTCATTCACTAAAATAAAGTTTTCTATGGTTGTCCTGAATCCAGCTTGCTTACCCCATGTCTCTCCTCTCCACAGGCTGCAGAGATGGGACTGTCCAAAATGCAGGATTCAAGTGTGAGATAYGAGAGAGGAAGAAGCAGATCCAGGTTCTGCCCTCATCAGGCAGCTGCAGGTTTAGCATGTCCTTTAATCTCTCTGCCTTGATCTCTGATCTGCAAAACCTGGAAAATAATGATTTCCTTCCTATCATTGTGTAGTGTTTAAATGAATGAAATATTTTGAAACTGGTAGTTACAATGCAGTAGAACCTCAAATTGCTGTTTTTGGGGGGAGTTTGCTTATTTATTGGATATTTTGTACAAAGTAATTTACTTCATTTCCCTCCCACCCCAGGGTAACAACTTACAAAACTGATATAAAAAATAATCCATTCTAACAATAAAATGTGAACCAAATAAAAGCAAATGTTTCGCAATGACTTAAACTTTATGCATGAATCCAGTGCAAGACCCACAACAATGATGAAACATTCCCCCACTTTTTCAGAATCAAGCCTCAGGTAAACAAAAATCATGCTGGCTACATACTTAATTCTATTAGTGGATTGTTATCCACCATCTAATTTTCCTTAAAGGACAGAAATTGAAGAGTTAGTCCTTGCCTTATTATTTCTTTATTATTTCTCCTTAGAGGCTCAGGAGTAGAAATTCAGTTTTGAAGCAGCCTTAGTATGTGCTCCCTACCCAGAGTCTGATTCGATGACTCACAGACTGTGTCAAAGAGAGAAAATTCCCCCCAATACATTTTTAACTAAGTTTTTTTTTTTAAAATAATCCTTAATACTGTTAACCCAGAGGTGTCACTCTTTCCTCTCCCCCAGCATTTACATTTTTCTAGTTGCTCATTCCCTGGATGAGGTGTCCTCTCTCTGGACTCCTATCCAGAGAGAGTCTGGAGAAAAAGGCTTCAGGCCTTGYAATCTCTTTTCTTGTAGGTCTCTTTCTCTCTCTCTCTCTGTTTTTTTTTTTTTCCTTTTTCCTTTTTTAGTGTTCTGAAGGCTCCTCCTTAACGAATTTTGCTTACAAACAGTTCATTAGAAATTTAGAAAAGCAGCCCGGATCATTCTTGAGAAGTCTCCTCTGCTGTCGTGGCAGAATGGCCTCGGGTGAATGTTACGCTTGCATTTTATTTCAATAAATTGTGCTGAGCTGTATATACACCTTAAAAGACGATGTGCTTTGCAACTTGCGAATGAGCTCTTATGCATGGAGGGTGGCAGGGAAAAAAATTAGTCCTCCTCTTTCTTCTCTGTGACTTATTTGACCTTGAGACTTATAATGGCATCTCAGACAAAATGAACATAATCTAATGGACAGCGGGGAAGAGGGAACGGCTGGGTACATCTGTCGTATTACTGGGCTGTCTGAACAGTCAATGAAGCAGGTCCAAACCATAAGAGGCCTGTTCAGTTTAGCTCCAGGGTCTGCAGACAAGGAGCACAATCATTTATCTTTATTTACTGAACTCTGCTTTCTGTTTAAAAAAAAAAAAAAAAAAAAAGGAAAAAAAAAGAATTGACAGGTTGACAAAAACCCAACTTGGCGATGCCCACTGCACTGAGATAAATGCTATTCATGCTCTGCAAAGACAAGGACAGCTTCTCATGCCCTTTCTCCCGTTCCAGTAGGCACCTATTATACATCGAATAAAAGCAGCACAAGACACCTGTACACTGCTTGCTGTACTYGGCTGGTTCAGCTGCTCCACAAACAATGATGTGGTTGGGGTTTTTTTATCTGTTTGCTTTTTCTTTTTGTGTTTCTTTAGCAGATACACATAGGAATATCAGGGCAACTGATATTTTAGAAACTTTGGGGTTTCACTACTTTTTCTTTCTTTCTTTGCTTTCTCTTTCTTTTTCTTTCACCTTTTCTCTGCACTTCCTTTCTTCCTTTTTCTTTTTTTTTTTTTTTTTTTTTTTTTGCTGATTTGTTTCTCTCTCTGCTTCCTTCTTGTTCTTTCTTTTTCTAGAAATAAATCAGAATAGAAATGCATCCTGCAGAGATGATCCGTAATAGATGAAAGGAGTACAAACCTCAGTGGARGACTGTGGGCTCTCTTACACGCTCTGCATTTAAGACCAGTCGAAAATGCTGCTTAATGGTCTATATTGCTGTTTGCACTCATATTTTTACTCACTTTTTACAAAACCTAAAAGTAAAGACATGAAGATTGTCAGGCAAATTCTGCTTTTCACCAAAAGCAGGTGTAAATTCATTGACTTCCAACCTAATTCTCCTGCTTCAGACCATTAKAATTAAGCACCAAAGAAAATCATAGAGATTTATATTCCAGAGGGAGGTGGCGTTTTTTAGCACTTTGATTCTGAGGGGGAGATTTCCCAAGGCAATGGGAGACATGAAGCATTCAGCAATCACTGACCTTTGCTGATAGTTGGGTGTCTAGCCACTGTTTCTGCAGTTGAATCTCCCTCTTCCCCCAAGGTGATTGATCACCATTCAATAACCGAATTCATGCCTGAATTTCTGGCTCTGCCACAGACCTATGTGTGATCTTCACCAAGTGACTTCACCTCCTTGCCTCAGGTTTGCTATTCTGCAAAATGGAGATTGCCAGACTAGTTTCACCCCAGACTGGTGCTAGTGAGCAGTATGTTCCTACCAGTTGTCTCAGTGGAAACATCGTGGTGTACCCACTTCATGTATCTGGTGTGGTCAGGTCCACTGCACACCAGCCTGCCTCCCTAGTCCTCCTACGCTTGATTATTTACAGACTGGTAAAATTGCTCCAAGTCTTTCATCTCATTGCATCCTGAAAGCAGCAGATAGTTGCTTATTATTGTTGTTATTAAATATACAGCACTCAAGACTATGAATGTTTACTGTAACAGAGATGTGCATTTACAGATGAGATACTCACAAGCCTCCTCTAACATGCCAGAAGCAAGCTTGAAGGTTGCAGTGAGCTTCCTTCAAAGAGTTAATTTTGCAGGCAAAATGGTTTGTAAGAATTCTTTTTTTTTTTTTTTTTTTTTTTTTTCTTCTTTCTTCCAAGCAGGATGCTTTCTCTCCTGCCTTCTTTCCTTCCCCCTGCTCCCTGCTTCCCCCTCCTTCCCTTTCCTCTAACCCTGATTCATATGGAGCTAAGAAAAGAGACAGCTGGGAAGGATTTGAGCAGAGAGGTAGGATATGTATCTGAAACTAATTTGAATAGTTTGTGAACCATGGTGTCCACTGGTTTGTAACACCTGGCTGTGTCAGCTGTGTCAGGTTATGTCATGTTGTGGAACTCAGTTTGACTGATGTGGATGGATGGGACCCAGCTCGAGCTGACATTGCAACAACCCAGGAAAACTGAGGAGGCAATTTTCTGTGAGTGCATCTGAAAAACTAAGAACTCTCTTGTGCAYCCAAACCAGCACAGAAATCTGGATTAGACTGAGTTTGAAAGGGAAGCAGCAGCAGCACGCTGGTTACAGAGAGCTTTGCTGGGTGCTCTTACTCATGTGAGCTTTTGTCTTGCTCCCTGAACTTTCCTGGGGATGAGGACAGGGTTACCTTTAACCCTCACCCTTTCTGTCCTAGAAATAGATCCCAGATAGAGATAGAGCCCCCCAAATAGAGAATAAATTGCAGTTGACTGCCCTAAATATAAATAAATAGGTGCAGGAGCCATCTACTCCATGTAGTAAACCTCGTTTTCATGAGAGGCTGTGCTTCTAATGGTAGGGATCCTTCATACCACTTACTGACACTCAGTAACATCCAGTAGTCCCACCACACTATAAAAGGTTTAAAAATGATTTGAGGCCACTGTTGTAGGAGGTGGTGCTTTCCTATCTATGCGAAGTGCTGTGTGTACTGGTTTTGGCTCACGTTCAGCAGACTTTTCTGGGCAGACTATTACTTGTCAATGGAAAGACTGAGTGCTGTAAACATGTAATTTCCTACTTCACTGTAATATGAGGGGTGCTGAGCAGGACGATGAGGGGAAAGCTGGACGAAGTCGCTCTGCATAGCAATGTCTCCCTTTGCCCACCTGCAAAACACCGAGTGAATGGCCCCACTGGGCTACAGCAGAAAATTATCTAGTTCAGCCTGTTTGGGAGCAAGCCTGCCACCACTAGCTGCAGTGAAATTATCCCTCTCCCTGGCAAAGCAGTATATAATTCAAACACAACCTCAAAGAAAGCACAGAAGTGAGGAGCAGGAAATACCTCCTAATAGAAATCTGTCATATATTCCTGCATAACAGGCTGCAGACAGCACTGTCATTCATTCCCTTTTTTAGATATACAGCATACCTGGAGATGCACTAAAAATAAAGGCATAGAACATACTATAGCTATTTGTAAGTGTCTTAAACTCCTGGTCATTAGAGCATAGAGAGAAAGCAAGGGAATAATAGTAAAATATTCTTTTGCAATGCAAATTGGCATTATAAATATGCTTTTTCTGCAAGCAAAATAAAAACGATTTTCATCTTATTTTTGTTGCTAATTTTAATAGCCTGACCCTGTCAGAAACATGGCACTTCACAGAATAATAACCTCTAGAGTTAAATAAGTCATGTAAAGTCAATATATATACAAGTTTTACCCTTTTATAATTTATATATATATACATATGTTTTATACATATAGTTTTACCATTACATCTTTATGCCTTTTACTCCTCCTCTCTAAGAAGAAAAAGAATATTTTCATTTGCTAATTTCTTTTGCCCATGCAGAGTCTCCAAGGATAAAGATTTTAGCATCTGTAGGTAAATCTGATTCCATTATCATGTGCCCTTCAGTTTGAGTCAATCTCCCCGATAATCTCTCTAAAGCTGCCAGTTCCTGTTCGAGAGGCAAAGCAAAGATGAAAGCATTCAGGCAGGCTGTGGATGGAGCCAAATCGGGAAGGAACATTAAGGAGATGTTTTCTCTTGCCGGGATATGGCTGTGATTGAGCAAATTGCTTAAGCATGTGCTTAACTTCAAAAACATCAGCTCTCCTTTTGCACTTAACTATGCACAAGCTTAAAGTTAAGCACATTTTCAAGTGTCTTTATGAAAGGTACATGAAAGGGGTGGGACAGCACTGATGTCTAGTTGAGACAGACATTCCTAATGAGCCATTAGATCTCAACTAGCACTGGAAACTTTTTCCTTCCTGTGAAGCTTAAGGATTTATGTGAAGATTTTTTTTTTTCCCTTAGTAATTAATTCGGACCCCAACAGCGTGAAGATGGAAAGAAAAGGACCCTATTAAGACTTGATATTAAGTTAATAGCAGGTGACAGTGACTTCATCAAAAGCCCTGTGCAAAACATCAAGTAGATGGAAATTTCAGTTCTGGTACATTACTCAGCTGAGGATCATCAGACCTGCTTATCAGGGTCACAAAGATTATTTGTACATTATAAAATGGAACTGTCCATCAAAGTCAGTTAAAAAAAAAAAAAGAAAAAGAAAAGGAAAAAGAAAGGAAAAGAAGAAAAAAAAAGAGGAAAAAAATGTTGCTTTCCATTTTGCTTTTATAAAACAAGACTCAACTAGGGGATGATCAAACCAAAGTAGGGGATGTTTTCCTAATCCTGCTAATGAAAGCAACCTTTCTTTCAGGGTTCACATCCTTTAAAGGATGCCTCATGGGTGTGGGGTGCAAAGCCTGAAAGCTGAGCAGCAGTCCTGCTTGTGTACTCCCGCAGTAAAAGAAAACTGAGCAGCTGGAAGGAAAAAAACATTGCCAAGTATCCTGAGAAGAAATACAAAGGGCTCAAGCAGCTATCAAAAACAGGAAGGAAATATATTTTCACTCCAGATATATTCAGTCTTTGAGAGTCATTGGCAAAGACGGTGACTTAGAATTAAACACCATGGTTGTTTTTTACTTCTTACATTTAAAGAGGATTCCTTAATGTTATTGGTTATAGCTGACAATACTATTGACCCTTGCATTTGATAATCTCAAGCTACGTAATAACCATAGTCAGTCCACTGGCTGACTTAATAACCTGCAGTCAGTCCACACTGCCTTAAATTTGGCAGGTGAAAGTGGCTTCTGGCAAGCTACATTTCTGCTGATACTGCTCCCCAGAGGTCCACACCCCTGTGCACCTCAGGGTGCTCCTCCTGTTTCTCCTTGGTCCCTTCTGGGCAAGAGAAAAGTAATTTTGAAGAGCTTGGCTTGGGCTCCACRTCTCTGCCTGTGCCCTGAGCACATGGTCTCTGTCTAGTCTTGGTCTTGGCTGCTGATGGTTTCATCTCTACCAGCAACTTGTCATGACACAGACATCCCTAGCCCAGCTCCCAGTGGGCTGCTTTGATGTGGACTATAGCCCAATAAAAGTGCTGTGCACAAATTCATATCTACCAAGTATGGTAAAAGCATGGCATAGAATATGTATTCCAGAGCTACCTTACTTATAGAGGGCTCTGGAATATTTATATATTAATATATTGCCCTCTGGGGGCATAACCATCTTCCCCATACAATTTGAAGGACTGCCCCTAACTTCAGGTAAGTTTTTTCCTTACGACACCAGGTCATGGAAACATCCTATTTTGCAGTATTTTACTTTCTGCTACGTTGTGATTGACCTATTATAAAAAGGGTTACAACAACAACAACAACAACAACAATAGATAGCAAGGACTAGCTGTCAAAATCATAATACATCATACCTTCTGATTCCTGCACATTGCTTGCTGCTCAAAGACATTGAACTCAATGGGCTTCCAGTCCTATCTGATAATGCCGTTCCTCTGACTTGACCTCTGCATGTACCAGACTGTGAAGCAAACACAGAAAATTTTGTAGGGCTCTTTTACATATGGCATGTCTTTATCTCTATCTTGCTTCTGCCCTTCTGTGTCACACAGAAGCCAATAGGATAGTTCTGATTAATACAGTAATTATGTGGTTATTAAAAACAGTAATCATCCAGGAATTATCCAGTGCTGTAAAAATCCCATAGACAGAAAATATATGGACATTTTTAAATTGAGCATTACAATTGTCTGCATATGCAAGAAACAAAATGACACATAAAGAATTTTTAAGATCCCAAGGAAGCGCTCTGAACATGTTAAGAGAAAATGGTCTCCTCAATCAGGATGGAAGTTAGCATCGCACAAGGAGCCAGATTCTGATTCGTTCTCTTGAAGGATGCTGGTGGCTAAACAGTAGCTATTAATGAAGAACACCAATTTATAGCACATGTGTTGGAAAGACTTGTGCAAAGCTGCGGCCATCTGAGGAGTTTATTCATCCTTGCATAGCTCCTTCATTTCCAATTTCTGAGCCTGTTTTAATTTGTTATCAAAGTAATCGCTCGCTCCAGCTGGAGTCAGCAGTGTGTTTTGTTGTCTATGGGCCTGGCAGACTGTTCACTCTGAATAGCATTCTGTAAAGATCACCTGTTCTGCATCTGTGATGGTTTTCCAGGTGCCAGGAGGTACTGTTTTCAGATGAGAAACAGCGAAAGGAATCTGCAGACAATGCAGTTCTGCAGCTTTTCAGATCTGCATGAGTTTCATCAGCAACAAGCAACAGACAAAGGGAAAAAGAAAACAACAGAAGAAAAAGAAAACCACAGCAAGTTAAGGAGCATAACAATGCAGCAAAATAACCTAGCTGCTCTTGGATAACATGGTGATGTTAACTCAGCCATTTCTYGTATAACCTGGGTTCTGAAAGAAGTAAAATAATCTCTGCTGCCATAAACTTAAATATGTATGAATTTCACACACATCAACATAATTATAGATATCAACATGCATGCAATATCTGTACAAAGCAACCTGCTTACTGGCTGATTTTGAATTGAACACAACTCTAATTTTAGATTAGTGGAGTTAGTCTATGAATAACTTCAAAATATCTTCAAAATAGATTAAATAGATAGATAGATAGACAGGCAGACAGACAGACAGATAGTCTGGAATAGGCTGCACTCCAAACACCTTGCTTTGGAGGACTTCAATCTAAAGATTGTCATCATTCTCCAGGTATGGCAGAGGACAGTTCCTAGAACTTAATGGAGGAGAAATGTCACACCCCCACAAAAGTTGGGAAGCTGTTGCACTTCCAGAGAGAAGAGAACTAATGGAGAAGGTTGTTGGGGTGGCTAGGTTGTAGAAGTCTGAAAGAGTGGAAGAAAAAACATGGGTATGCTCCTAGTTATAGACTAACAGCTGACATGAGGAGATTAGCTGGGAATGGACCATGGCATCAAGCCATCCAGATGGTACTGAGCCCCACAATGTTATCATGCTGGCAGCCATGTCTGTCTCTCACAGAAAGACCATATTTTTCAAAATCTATTTTGGGCGGGAGGAATGATGCTAACAAATGGGTTTTGAACACCTGAGTTTAGCAATACTATGTCCCAGACCTGGCCTTCTAAGCTACTTTGTTTTCCATTTTCACACCCTATTCAAACTGTGATACCCACAATGACAGAGAGAAGTGGAATAGTTTACATAATTAAAATAAATACACGTGTTCAGTCATCCACTCAGTACTTGCAAGTTATGCCACTTTTATCTTAGCCCTAATTGCTCGCTGGTTTAGTTATTTTCTGAAAACCGTAAGGCAAAAATTATGCTTGTCTGAAGACTGAACAGCTCTTCACAACACAGGTTATTCCTGAAACTAGTTAGATGGGAAAATGATAGCAGGGTCAAAGGTCTGAATGAGGATATAAAAGCTTGTATATTAAATCATATAATTAAGAAGGCTTGAAAAAAAATATATAATACACTAAGCATATTATAGTATTTTTGTAATGGAGAATACAACAATTGGGGATTGTTTTGTATTCCTCTTTTAAGTTAAAGATAAAGATAACTCTTGAACAAAGAACCATGACGAAGCCTGTTCTGTCTTTAGACGTGAAGAAAAAGGTCAGACAGAGAGCAGCTGTCAGCTGGTACACATCGTGAACAGTGTTTTTCTGTGTAAATACCTGCTGTATCCACTCTTGGACACCTCTTTAAGGGGTTATTTCTTCAGTTTCTTTTTTCAACCTATCATTTAAGCCAGTATCGCCATTTCCCAAGGAGTGAGCTGCACAAAGAGCAGCCTGGTCTTTTCAGACTCTTCTCACCTTTCTAATCACTCCTTCTGTGTTGCAAGAGCCTAGTTTTCCCTCCTCAGCTTTGTGACTGCTCCAAAAGGGTCTGTCCTCCACCCTCTTCTCCACTTCCTCTGTTAACTTCCAGGGAAATCAGAAATCAAAGTATCTTCTCTGTCCTGAGACCTCACAACTCCTCCTGTCTCTCACAGCTCTCCATCAGAGCTGGCTTAGATATGAGTGTTCAAGACAGAGGCACAGTAGAGAAATAGCAGATAAACACCAATACTAGTGAGGGCTACTGTCCTTCTATGTTGGCTTGGAGTCCCAGACAATTGCTTGGACACATCTCTGTCTAGCACCAATATTTTCTTAAGTGTTGCAGTTTAGGYAATATTTTAAATAAGCTCCAACCAGTCTCTTTGCCTTCACTTTTCCTGGTCTTTACTGCCTGAAATGCAAGTCTCTAGAAGCAGGACAACTGTCTTTCCTGTCACTGTATAGTTGTGTGATATTAAAGGCAGTGAAGGAGGGAAGGTTTTAACAAGGGGAAGCTTTTATTTTTCAGTCAAAACAAAAGAAAATAACAGTTTAGAAACCCTTAAGTACAGAAGCAYTGAAATACTTAAACGTGATAAGAGAAAAATGCTTCATTTCAGGAATTCTTTCACGTATGATGTAACCTGTGTTACATAATAAATAATTACTGCAATATGGAGTTCTATGTAAATCTAAATGAAACACGTATTCAAAAATTTTGTTTCAGAACCTCCATTTTGAGAATACTGCAGTTTTTACACTTTGCAAGTGCAAAAGCTTTCAATGAAACTTCTTTTTTTTCTGATAAGAAATGGTTCTGTTGGAAATGTTTTGCCCAGCTCCTGTCTGCAGTATAAAATCACCAAGATAATCCATACACTTACTAGCAATTATATGTGAAGTAGTAAGAAACGACCAGATATTGAGGCTGAAGTGCTGTTACCACCAGAAATAATTTTTCCAGGTTAGATTTGAGACACTTTAAGAGGATAGCATGGCAGAAGTTGGCACAATTTCATCCATACTGTGTAAGTTCTGTAGTTTGATAGAAGACTTCAATTTCCAAGGCTGTCATTTCAGCACCATTCATGAGTATCAGATTCATTAAAGTATTTTAACAGGTACTACAACTGTCTCTGAACACAATCCAATGAAGAGCAGCAAAGACATGCTTTGGTGAATCCAGCAAGGCATCATGATATGTTGGTAGCATATTTAGTCAGGAGCAGAAAATCGACTCTTCCTTCCCCTTGAAGTAAACACATACCACGTACACTGGTGATTGTAGCAAATTAAAGTCCTAATAGTGCCTGCCGGGTGGGCTGCTGAACTTGTAACCTTGCTGTTCGTTTATCCATCTCCTATAACTCTCAATTTCTATCTGCTCTTTTATTTTCAGGGAGCTTTACTCATCTTCCTCCTTCCTACTCCTCTTGCTTGGAGGCATCATTTTTCCTGCTCTTGATGTGCTTATACTCTTATTTGGTTATAAATTGCTTCTACATTTTTTTTTCTGAACCATGCTGTATATTTTTTTAGCATGTAAATTAATTGAATTTATACAGAAAAACACTTTTTTAACCCAATCTGACCTTTTACCTGAGAAAGGACTGATGAATGATTTATTTTTTCTCTCTCCCTTTTGATTGGAAAACTGAAAAAGTTCTTTCACTGTAAAACATGCTTATGTTCTTCTCAAAGTTTGTCCAAAATGCAGGATTTGTTGGTTCTTCTGTGAAAATGAACACTTACCAGACTCTAAACTTTCCAAAACCACCAATTAGAAGGAATTCTGAAATAATTCCTTAGGGAATTAGGGAATTAGGGAATTAGGGAATTAGGGAATGGAACATCTCTCTTATGAAGAGAGGCTGAGTGAGCTGGGCCTGTTTTCTCTGGAGAAGAGACGGCTCAGAGGGGATATGATTAATATTTATAAGTTCAGGAAGGGAGAATGCAGGGAGGAAGGGGACAAGCTGTTCTCACTGGTGGCCAGYGATAGGACGAGGGGTAATGGCCACAAGCTGAAGCACAAGAAGTTCCGTCTCCAGGTGAGGAGC
>NW_020454094.1:4455893-4551580 GCF_003342845.1 Nothoprocta perdicaria
TGGATGCCACCCTGTGCCACATGCTCTAGGTGTGCCTGCTTGAGCAGGAAGGTTGGACTAGATGATCTGTAGAGGTCCCTTCCAACCTTAAATATTCTGTGAATCTGTGAATCTGTGAATAACCTGTATTAATAAGATTCCTTGCTGCGTATTTTTGACCAAAGTAATTCCAATAGATATGAATATATTTGGACATGCCAGACTTCACTTTTCATGATTTTTTCATGAATTTTYGACTTCAAGCACATGATCAACAAGAACAAAATCACCCCAACCAACTGTATAGCAGTAAGAAATAATGTCCATGCTTTTCAAACAAGCTCTCTACAACTGCAGGATCCAAAGATGATATTTAGAAGCATCTGAGGTAAGGTCATATCTGAGGTGAGACCTGGACCTAGACTAAGCTGGTGTATCTGCTAAACACCTCTTGCTTCACAATACTGAAAAAGAAAAGTATAGTCMCAGCAAAGCCATTTTTAGACCTTTTGTCTCTTCCCCATCTGTGACAGAGGCTCTGTTGCATATTACTTCAGTTTAATAACGGAAAGACAAGAGACTTTTTAGAGATGTGGTATCAAGGCAAATAATATTGTTGAGCCTTCCTTAAACTGGGAACCAGAGTTTGAGAACAAAAGAGGCAATGCTTCACCTCCTACACTGAGGGGCTATGAAGACTGCACTCAATGCAGCCTGACTCTCTGGAGCACTGATTGCTACTGAGGAAGCTTCCAGCACTGATAACAAAGAATTGTTCCTTTTAATGGCATTGGCTCAAACCAAAGGCTGCAGTGCCAATTGACTTAAGTTACTAATGCCAGCCACTGAAGTGAAGTGTTTTTGCATTGTTTCTCCCCAGYAAAGGGTTAAAGTGAAATGTAGCTGTGCACAGGAGGATCTTTTGTGCTTAATGACTATGTTTCATCAATAGTTAAGGGYAAAAGTGGGGAAAGAAAATCTCAATTCCTTTCCAATTTTATGATAAAACTCATTTTATTCTTACACCTGCTAGCTTTCCCCCCTACCAGGTCTCCAATCCCTAGGCAGAGTGATAGCAGTGCTCATAAATGCCTCTTAAAATAAAAATTTCTGTTCCATTAAACATATGAAAAATATGTTGCATTGAATACAGTTGGTTTGGGAAATCTGTTTTTATCCATTCTAACCAATCGTCCATACTAACTGCAGCTGCCACAAGTGGCATGGAATCTATTTTCTACCGCAAGGTTTAGGAACAGTGATTTTCATCCAGAAAAGGCAGGCTAGTGAGGTCCAACAAGCCAGTCTTTGGTCAGTAACATCCACAYGGCAAACTTAGTGGTAAGTCTCCTCCTAACTGGAAAATGGCTTTAGGTTATCAAGACTTCAGGGGCCTGGTCAACTTTTGAGAGTGGATACAAAGAGTCACAACATATCTGGGGAAAAAGAGGAGACACCAGACCTAAAAGATCCTAGCAGACCTCCTTGGAGATGTCACCTGTGATGACTATGGCTGTGTCTCTGGGCCAAGGATGGCAAACTGCACTTTGRTAGTCCAGTCTGCTATTGGGAAGCCTGACTTTCTGAGTTACGCTAATCTCACTTTAAATGTCCTTTTTCTCTGTGATCTTACTAGATCCTTTATATATTGTAAGTCGCTTTGGAAATCACGTGTAATATTAGTTTTCCTTCAGACACTGAAATTTCCAGTGACTCGAGCACTGCACAAACACAAAACTGCTTTAACAAACCAGTGTCAGTGAAGCTGCCAAACATTTCTTTTTGATTTCAAAATTCAGTGGGGCTCAATATTTGCAAAGTGCCTTGAAGACAAAAGGAGTTCTAGGTTTTTTGTAACAGATGGGTTCACTGCTTGTACAAACCCAATGCACAGCTCTGGCTGCTGGTAAATTACCAATTCATGTTCTGGGCAGCATTTGGCTAATCCTTGCAAACAGAGTGCTGCAGATTTGCTGTGTTTTGTCAAAACAGTGAGGATCAACAAAGGACGAGCTATGGTGTCTGTTTCTCAAGCAGTTATTCTGATGAGTGACATCTTAGACTGTATCATTTACTATTTTTAAATAATAAAGAAATGGGAATGTCAGTGAAAGCTTATCCCTGTGGTGACACTGAAAAGGCTTTCAGAAYTGTCATCCTTCTTGAGAAAACATTTCTATTTCAGTTAGGATATTTCCAAAACACAGGATTTCACAGAATCACAAAATGATTGTTGTTGGAAGGAAACTGTAGGGATCATGTAATCCAACCCACCTTCTCAACCCACCTAGAGCACGTGGCACAGGGGACATCCAGGCGGGTTTTGAAGACCTCCAGAGAAGGAGACTCCACAACATCTCTGAGCAGCCTGATCCACTGCTCTTATTTCCTAAGCTGGTGAGGATGCCTTACCTGYCAGTGATGATGAAGGAAGAGGAAGGTTCAAGCAGTTCTCAGGTGTGTTCCAAAGCTGCTAAGTCCCATATGTGTGAAAAGAAATGGGAATTATTCTTCCATCTTTTTATCAAAAAAAAAGTTTTTAAAAAAGTTCTCAATTTTTTTAAAATTCAAATTAGGAGTGTGTCACTGGTTAGCATTCAGCCCTACCTCCTGCACACAGCTGGGTGAACAGGTTGCAGGATTAGACTGAGGTTGGGCTGAAAAAAAAGTTAAAAATCATTCAGTCTGGAATCTAACCACTCACAAATTCTTTATTAAACCCCATATGGACATTTTCAATTGCATCTTCGATATTATTACCAAATGAAGCAGGGTCCTAGCCCTGTTTGCTTGCTCAGCACTTTGGCACTCATTTTTGGCATCTCAATAACTAACATGACTCTTTCTTCATCTGCAAATATAGACACACTTAGGGTTTGATCATCTTATTTTAGTTGTGGGAACCATAAACTACAAAATTCCCTTCTCAAAACAGCTTTTTTTTTTTTTACATTTCCAAGCTTAGGAAAAATTCTGTTCATAAATAAGAAATGATGCAATTTCAGGCAATTACAGCTGACACACCGCTACATCCATCATCATATGCTCACTGTGCAAGAGAAAGGAGGGCAAGAAGGAAAAGAATTTAGCCACTAGGATCTTCAAACCAATCCAAAGGGAGGTGCTTCTTCATATGATATGCATTTAATCTGCAAAACTCCTACCCTAAGTATATTATGGATGCTAAAATTATACCTGGTTTCAAAAAGATATTGAAAATTTTCTAGAAGAAGGATTCCAGCAAATATTAAGTGCAGAGTGCATAGCCTGGTGCTGAAGGCTAGTGAAGTACTTTGAGGAAGTACCACTATATACTTTCTCTGTATCTTTCCTCTTTTCTCAGGCATCTGCTCTTATCCAGTATTATCCTGCTGTCTTATCCTATATCATCTGATAGAGTACTAGATGAACCCTTTATGTGATCCAGAGAGATGAGAGAGCCACCTCCATATTCATGCTGTCTGAATAAATGWATGTGTAGAGTCAATGTCTGTATTAGCTTATGGTGCAGGGAAATCCTCCAAGCAGAGGTATCAGAGAAGGATAACAGTAAATTAAAACAAAATTAATAAAACTTCTCATGCCAGCTGCCACCTTCAGGCTTGCAAGGCTGTTGTGATCTTCTTAAGCAAATTTTCCAGTGTTGGATATGAAGCAGCAACRGCAGCAGGACTTCATGGACAACACCTGCATTTTATTGAATGTCTTAGCAACTCTTAAACAGGACCAGGAAAATGTTTTATTTAAGCTCCCCAAATATCTGTGAGAAGTTACGCAAAAATCTGATCTCCTCAGCATTTTTTTTTTTTTTTTTCAGAGCCAGTCTCTCAATTCTCCCTGCAAAATCACCTACTTTTTTCCTTGCTGTGGGAGGTGTGGCAAAAATATGGTCTTAGCAGCAGCAGATCACACCATCACCTGCATATGCTCTGCTCCATTGGCTGATGCCTTGTGAGGCCGAAGCCAAGACCRTTCCTCACCCAGCTGCTCTAGGGAGAAGGTGAATAGTGGAGCATGATACCTGCTAACTCTTGGGCATGGTRATTTGAGGTCTGGATCATGGAAAGGTAAGGCTTATTCCCTCTCAAGTATAAGTGTGAACAGGGATATGGTGTAATCACAGTCTAATCTGCTGAGAGCAACCAGTCAGTTTTGGTTTAAAAAGACAGTCATTCACTTATCAGGSATTTAGTTGCATTGTTTTGSGRAAAAAAAAAAGGAAAAMAAACCCATAATACCGAATAGCATCTGAGTCACAGGGGTTTTTATGGAAATTAAGAAAGAAAACATCAAAGTGTGCAGAAAATTGTAGCCATCCAGTAGGCAGTTTTGAAACATCCTTTACACTTCTTCAGTGTAGACAGGGAAAAGCAGAAAACTAGCTATGGAAAATGTGGCTTTATTTTCTGTTCTTGCTAGTCGATTTTCTTTCATAGTATCTTGTCAAACACGTTTTCTATTTCTGAAAAAGGGGTTAAAGTTTTCTGGTCTCCGTTCAGACACAGAAGTTTATGAAATAGGGGAATTGTAGGAAGGAAAGATGGGAGAGATCTATTAGGTTATTTTGTGCATCCCTTTGCAGAGGCAAGATTGCTCCCTGGAGTATATTCCAGAGTGCTTTGTCTAGTCCAGTTTTAAATGACTCAAGAAACTAGGCTTTCACCACTTCCCTTGGGAGACTACTCTGCAGTCTAATAGACCTCACTGCTAGGAAAGGCTTTTTTCCCTAACTGTCAGCCTTTTCTTTTCTTAAATTCATCCCATTCGTCCTAGTTATATTCTCTTTGAGTGGCTTAAAATTCCTTTTCCTGCTTAAAGTTGAAATCCTTCCAATGCCAGAGAGTAGTAAGCCTGTTCCTTCCCCATTTAGCTATACTAAAGGTCACTTAAAACTRGAAAGGCAATTGTGGTGATGGCAGAGAAGTGGCTTCTAATCCTCAAGAGTTAACTGTCTCTTGTGTGACTTTCGGCAAGCTGCTTAAACCCTAATTTTATTCCCAAAGCAATGAATAGAGTTTTCCCATTGATTTTAACTGACGCAGGAGGGGTAATGTAAGTTCTAATTTTAAGGTGAAGTTGACAAGGCGCTAGATGAACACAAGATATTCCCAGCACAGATCCAACTGGGTCCTCAGTTTCTCTGTCTCTAGATCCTTGTCTGGGAACAAAACAAAAAACAAAGGAATAGTTTTATATACTTTTTTTCTATTTTAGTTCCCTCATTACCATTTGACTTTCTGAAAGAGTCTAAAAAGAGAAATGAACACACTGTCTCATAATAGTCTGTGAAATATTTTTTTAAAGAACTTCAGAATTCACTGAGATTCATGCAGAAGGAGAAAGTATTATCCTTATTAACCTTTCCTCCTAAGGAATGCCAGCAAAGGAAGAAACCATGCAGGGAAAACCAGTTTAAATATGCTTAAGGGTGAAATTCATGCACCATGTAATTCCCTTTTAAGCTCTGTATTGCTGGTCCTTTGCACTGGGTGAATTTTGCCCTAAGGCCTTCTCTATTAGCAGAAGTTTCACTAGTTTAACCAAAGTCAGTTTTAAAACAGACACATTTAAATCTACAAAAAAAATCTTATGTTGACATATTTAGACTTCGTAGTTCCAAGTTACCTTATGTTGACTTTTAAGTGCCTTTAAACTGAAAATAAGATTCTCATACACTGTTTTGCACCAGTTTGAATCTAAGCTTTAAGTTATATGAGTATGACTTTCCCCTATAGATATTGCCTTAGTTAGCARTTTTGTGAGCAGGAAAGGTCTCTTATCTCACCTCACCTGAAAATGAATGTCATATGTGTGTTTAATAAAAAGAAGCTTTATAAAAGATTTTATGACCAGAATCTTCACCTTCATCACAATGAATCTTTCTTTAAAACTTTTGTTTTTCATCCTTTCTGAAAAAAAATTATATATGAAGCAYGTATCCCATTTCAGATTTAAAAGATGCTGTTGATTATCATTTTGGTTACCCTGTGTATATCTGAAGTCATTTCACAGGTTTCAATCACATATATAGAGACCAAAAAAATCCTTAKATCATTTATTCCATAAATGAAACTACAGTTTTTCCTAGTTTTCTTTCAGTTCCATTTTCTATGGAGTAGTCAAGGATTTATTCAAAATCATGTGATCCCTAAAATAATCATTATTCCCTATATTATGGCTAGTATTATATCCCATGCACTTTCACTTACAGGCATGTCTGTCAAAGGGACCATTTTTCAGCCTCACAGCTCCCATGGCTCTGTCACTTTCTTACTTACAGAGGCCCAAAATGGAAACTATTTTTCTTTTCATTATGAGCTGTCACTTTTTCATCTTGGCACTGCGATGATAGACTTCCATTCATCTTCTATATTACCTTTCCTGAAGCCTCTGACACAGACTGACACAATGCAAAATGCAAGAGATCTCAGAGCATACGTTGGCAATTTCTGGGAAGGCACTTGCTTGTCTTCGTTTGTTGTTTTAAATATATATTGGAAATGCCAGGCTGTATGGTGCATCGGAAATGTTAGCAGGGTATCCTTTGTTTTTTTGTGATCATTGCAAAGAGACACATGAACTCCTGAATAAGAGCAGCTGGATTTAATACGGGACAGGACGTGCTGCTGCCATCACCTTTTCTAAGGGCAATGGGGAAAAGTTTGCCTCAAATCAGTGTTGATGTACGGGGATGAAAGATACGTGGTCAGCACGTTTTCCTGCATAACTGTGCATTGCAACAACCAAGCCATCACCACACGGTGAGTCCAGTGGAAATGGTCAAAAATGCCTCCTTACACCGCGGTGAAGTTATTTTGAAAAAATAAAAATAAATAAATGGAACAGCTTCATTCGACCTTGCAGTAGAAAACTCAAGCACCCATTCACTTTCAGTGAGCCTAGGTGAAGCTTGCAGACAGTCTCTCTCAGTGTTCACATCACATTCATCACCATGATTTGAGCAGCTAGTAGAAAAGGCAATGTAGGAACTCATATTAATGATGCTTTAAAGCAAAGCATCTCTTCCATAGTGTTTTTGCATGACAGTCTTGAAATCTATCCAAATTCTGGAACAGCATTTTTTTTCTCCTCCTTTAACTTCCTTTAGTAAAGCCAGTGAACAGGACCCAGAAAAGAGGGAGTGCACCTTTTTACTCCCCCCAGACCAGATCGTGGCCTAGGAAATCATTCCACTAAGAACCAGACCTAAGGTTGCCCAATTGTCCTGGAAGTCAGCAAGCACTCTCTGGGATAAAAACCTTTAGAAAACCTGCTTATGAAAAACTGTATTGTCATCTGGCTTTAGATGGTTTCTCAAATATCTCCACTTTCCTTTAAATTTTTCAAGAGCTGCAAAAATATTAGAAGCTAATAATCCAGAGAGAGTATTTAACAAACTCATGCTTTTCCTCACAGATACTTATCTAGCAGTTCTTAAAAATTCTCCAGTGATGGAGACTCCACGGCTTAACATGACCATCTGAAGTAGTGCTTCACTGTCTCTGCCATTAGGAAATTTAATCTTACTGAAACTTAAGTTCGTTATTTCTGCTCCATGGATATGAAGAATAAAGCTTTCCTTTCCCCTTTACAACAGCTTTTCATGTACTTGGAGATTGTTATTATGTTCCTCTCGGTCATCTCCTTTTTTAAAGCCAAACAACTCTAAATCTTTCAATCTTTTCTGATAGGTCATGTTTTTTGAGACCTCTGCTCATTCTTGCTGCTGTCCTTTGGACTCCCTCCAATTGGCTTGCAGCTTTCTTGAATGCAATATTTCAACACAGAACATAACAACACCAAGTAGAGTAGAAGAATGACTTTATGTGTCTTTCAAAGTATATTGAGGTCTGATGGTCATCCTTTTTCATGAGTTTATGAGCAGATGATATTATTACTATCTTTTAATGCATTGTAACCTACAGACCCCTTTCTGAAGGACAGATAATTAACTTTTTGTCCCTTACTAGGTATTTTTGTTTATTCCTGACCAGGAATACTAATTTATGGTTGTCTCCACTGGATTTCAATTTGTCAAACTGATTCCAGTTTTTATAATCATTGTTAATTCCCGTCTTCTCCCTCAAAGGACTTGAATGCAGCTTTGAATCCCATCCAGCTTTGCATCATTCTCCAATTTATTAGGTATGTGCTGCTTGCTATAATCCAAATCATTCATGGTAATTTAGAACATAAGACATCCTTAACTTCCTTCAGAAACTTACATTATATACCCTATCATTTTGAAAGTGAAGCATTGATAACTATTTCCTTGGTACAGTTATCTAGCTGGGTTTATGTCCTTCTTAGGAAGGACATAATAGGACATTTCCTTAGGAAAAAAAAAAAGTCCCGTATATTGCTTATAAGAATGCCATATGAGATAGTGTCAAAATTAAAAACTAGATATACAACATATACTGCTTTCATTCTGTCTGCAAGGTCTGTCTGCGAATTACCTTGTCCAAAATACCTCCCGCAGAAGTTAGATTGTTTTGTTGCACTCRCTTCTTGATAAATCCTTGTTGACTGTTGCTCATTAACGAGGTTCTAGGGAGAAAACAAGAGAATAACAGTAAGAGATAGCAATATATGAAACAWGAACAGAAAAGAGTAAAAGTTCTGCACAGGATTCTGAACATACACTGAGAATTTATAAGAAAAATGTAAGCTAAATTGGAGTAAATAGACTTTTGGATATAGCAGGCCAYAATTCTTGTATTTATAGGGATATAAAGTATTTTGCTTAAGTCCACCATCAAAGTCTGAAAATATCTAAGAGGAAGGCAGTGGGTCTCTTGTGCACAAAGAGGAGTAGGAGCTCCTATGAACCTAGGGCTTTGAACTGAAAATGAACTCCTCTTGATTATATGGTTTTCAGGTCAATATAGCTACTGAAGAAAATTGGTCATACAGAGCACTGATAAGCCAAATTTATATAAGCTCTGTGGAATCATGTCTCCTGGGTGACGGTACGTGAACTAGTTGTRAAAGCTAAACAATATTTCAGAAAGATAAAATTTTCGATTACCTTTGGAAATGAGATAGTCTGAGTGAGGAGTACTTCATACACAGGAATGAAAGAGGTCTCTGAAAGAGGGAAAAGAAGCTAAGGAGAAGGCTGGCATGGGAGTACAGAGAGGAAGGCAATCCAGTGACACATAGTTCAGTATGTAGAAGTTTTCCACTCTGCAGTTCAAAGTGCAACTGTGCTTTGAATAGGCAGGTTGCAGTAGACCATGGCCAAAGGAGATTACTTGTCCAAGAATTTACCCAAATTCTAAAACAGATTTTGCAATCTGTACCAAAAACTGCCATGAGGACAAGCAAGGTCCTTCAAAGCTGCTCAGGAATGTAAACTCCATGCACAAAGTTTTGGCCATAATGTACAGATATGTCACACTATCCTATATATTAACTTATGCTCTTCAAATTTATACTTCAGATTTTGGAAGAATTTGTCATAAAAAGCAAAAATTTCCCAGCTTTACCCACCAGAAATAAGCTCTCAAATAAATAATTAAGTACSGAAAACTAGGTAGGTTGGATAATGACTTCCTGAAGACATAGAATATTTTTGGAGTCAGATATGAAGTTCTACTTTATACTTCCTTATCAGGTTCACTTTTATAAGACTTAATTAAATTTTGATTAAATATGAGTGCTGTACAGCTTCACTGTATTGTTGCGTTAACACAAGAACTGACAATGGTACGTACTTTGACATGTACCTTAAAAACTAATTAAAGCATGGAAAAGAAAAGGTAATATATGCTATTATGAGAGGTTCATTTTCAGATAGACTGAAAAGTTGCCAAGTCTACGGAATGATTGAATCGTAAGTCTTTCTGAGTTTGGTCATTGACTTCAAAGAGAAAAAGCTCATGGTTTTTGTATATTTGTGGGGTACCTCTTTAGGGCTTGTTTTCTTACATTTTGTGTTATATAAATACATGGTTTTTACCATGCATTTCTTTACTTACTGGAGGCTATCTTCTCAAAAAATGATTTTCCAAATTGCTTAAGTATGATTACTTTCTACATTTGATTTCTGGAGTAGCTGAATTTGATTTTCWGGAGTAGCTGAAAACTCCCAAATTTCCCTAACTCAGGTTGTTCCCAATAGCTGCTGAGCTCAGTGATGTTCCTGGCAGACCTGGTGCTCTGATTATGCAGGTCAAGAACCTGGATGAATCATTTTACAGCTTCTGTCCATCTGTCTACATGGGTTTTTTTTTTAAGAGGAATAGAGAGAGGAGAGCAGTATGTCAAGGTGTGGCTGGGGTATACCTCAAGTTATGAAAAACAGCAAGCCCTTGTGTGCCACTCAGTCTGTCTCATCATATATAGGCAAATTATCTATTTATAAAACATAAGGACATAAAGTGTCATTGCTTTAAAAAAATGAACTGCAATTTCAGCATGCCTATTAAGATTGACATGGTATTTTGTTTTACATATATAGTCCCCATGAACTGATTTATGTTTTGCTGGCCACTGATTCACCAGGACAAATGCAAAYTGCTTCTTCCCTTCTTGTTTCCTTATAGTCCAATAGAATGACTATTGGCTTTATCTTTACATCAGGTCATCAGATGTGATATCCATAATCCATTTGTTCAGACATAGGATAGACAAAATAATAGCTTGATGTATCCTTCAAAAGCATGAGCTAGGCTCTACTGTAAGTGGATTTTTCTCAAATCCACTTACACCACTTTTATGTCACTTTAGCAGCATAAATAGACTCCTGAAGAATGTGGAAGAAGTGACTGGAGAACATTCCATGGACAAAGAGTTTCCATGATTATTGGAAACAGTAAACAGTTACAGAGTGCCCCATTRTCAATCCTGTCCCTGAAGTAGGTAAGGAAACATGGCAGGAGCTGATAAAATATCACAGAATTAGGACAGTTCTTATTTTTCATGACTGCTGGAGTATAAAAAAGAATAGACTTAAGTCTAAATTAATGTTCATCAACAACTAAGAAATCAAGGAATTCYAGAATAGAGATGGTCAAGCTGATATGAGTTCATCCTCCATAACCTCCATTTAGTTGTGCCAAGTGTTTGGGAAYTAAGTTATATAACAGAAAATTGGACAATTCCTCCTCTGTAATGAAAAAGTAAAGTCCTGGTGGCAAAAGTGGAATGCTGTTTGCTATTGACACAACTGCATTGGTGGAACTATAGCGGTGGGAGCAGGTACTGGTAAGGATGCTTCTCACAACAGAAGAGTTTAATTCCTTTTCTTCTATGACCAAAGGAGGTTATAAAATGTGAAAGGGAACTTGTTTTCTTTTAAGACACAAAGGAAGGAGGTGGGAGAAGGACTTCTCTAGCGAACCATAGGCCCAAGAGGTAAGGCAGGGAACCAGGCACAGAGCAAGATCAAAGAACACCTCGGGAGGACCAGGAGAATCTGTGCTCCAAGCAGTCAAGAAATTGAAGCTGACACAAAGTCAGTTAAATAAAGTGCAGAGCTCATCTCCTGTCTGCAGTAAAGGGTAGTCACTGCTGTATTTCCACTTGTAAATAAATCCGTGTGTGTAACACAGAAATAGAAACAAGCACAAGGAGTATCCTGTCACTATAAATAAAACTCACTGCTTCACATAAGGGGCTGTGTTTGTATCACAGAGACTTCCAGGTCAACTCTAGCTGATGCACCACTGTAATATTATTATAAAAGATAGCAGAAAGAGCAACATGTTAACATGAAAAGGAAGGAACATGCCCTGTATCCAACAACAAAATCTCAAATTTAAATTAAATTCTTTATTATTTGTATTTGCCTTAATGTCATCATCAAGATGCGCTAGAAATTGCATAAGCTATCATAGCCCAAATGGTGAAACAGTCAAATACACAGGGTATATAAAGGGGAATAGAGAACAGAGATATGAGTGACTAGTTTGGAAATTACAATAGACCAAATCAAAATATGAGGGTTAGAAGCTAGCTGTCCAGAACCTGTATGGTCCCATGGTGTATTCAGTACACCATAGTGGGTCTTTTTCTTTTTACAAGAAAACAAACAAACAAACAAAAAGAAACAGAAAGAGAAATGAAGAAAGCAGGAAAGCAGTATTAGCTTTTGCATTTTCTGTCTCTCTGTGACTATCTACCTGTTAGAAAAACATACCAGATAAATAGTTGTGCTCATATAACTTAGTGATCATCTGTGCTAGTAGATTCCAACTACTAAARAAATATTGATAGTTTCTTTTGGAGGGGAGAACTACAAGTAAGTAAGATAGAAAGCAAACAGGTCTCTTTTAGGAACAGAAATGGCTCAGCTTGGTGCCCACACCCCGATATTTGTCAGTACTTCTTTGTAAACTCTGCAAAATAATTTGAAAATAATTTGGTAGCTTTGACCCTGCTGTAATATTTAGCTGGGGCTTACATAGCTTATGTTTAAGACTGGATGGAGGTACCTAGAGCAATGCAGGTATTTCTACCTTAAATTTCAATCCCCAAAGCTCTCTCACCTGCCACCTGACAAAGCACGATGTTTGCCTTGCAGTTTCTCTAAGCACAGGAAACTTGTGCCCTCGGCCAGAAATGTCCAGAGGCCCAGGCAGCTTGGTGACCACAGCAAACTTCATCTGGACAGAGCCTAGGTTCATCTATCCTAATTTAGATTTGAAAATTATACGTCTGAGCAGGAGTTGATTAGTCTCTCAGTTTCCCATYAGTGTCTCAGATTCCTTTTAGCATTAATGCATACAAATAGAMACTTTAGGAGAAAAATTTGCTCTTATTGTCACGTATGTTGCAACATGAAAAGTCCCTTTACTTTCCATTAACTATAAGGGTAGTTCTTCAGTTTAGCTCTTGGTATCTACACTGCAAATGCTTTCAGCTAGGTGAGAGGACTCAAGTTTGTCAAATTTTCCTACAGAGTTGACATTCTTAGAGGAAAAGGAAGTGCAGATGGTGACCATTTTTTAATCGCATCTTAGAAAAGGCAAGCTTTACTTTATCTTGATGATTAAATTGAAGCTCACATCTCTATTTGTCACTATATATGTCCATGGTGGGACGAGTGGAGAAAATGCTATTGAAAATCCGTCTTTCTCAGGAAGAGAATCCAAGCTCAGTTACACAAGAAAGTGAACAATATACTGCAATACAGCTTAGGCACTGCAGCGATGTGGAAACTCAAAGGCTTTCAGTATTTATTTAATTGCTGGTGAAAATATAGAAGTTCTCAGAGATGTTAATACTGGAAATTATATCCTTCCCTTCTTAATTTTGGATCTACATTTACATCTATACATTTACATCTATCACAGAAGCACAGAATATTTAAGGTTGGAAGGGACCTCTACAGATCRTCTAGTCCAACCTTCCTGCTCAAGCAGGGACGCCTACAGCATGACACAGGGTGGCATCCAGGYGGGTTTTGAAGACCTCCAGAGTAGGAGACTCCACAACCTCCCTGGGCAGCCTGTTCCACTGCTCTGTCACCCTAACAGTAAAGAAGTTSCTCCTCACCTGGAGACRGAACTTCTTRTGCTYCAGCTTGTGGCCATTACCCCTCGTCCTATCGCTGGCCACCAGTGAGAACAGCCTGTCCCCTTCCTCCCTGCATTCTCCCTTCCTGAACTTATACATATTAATCATATCCCCTCTGAGCCTTCTCTTCTCCAGAGAAAACAGGCCCAGCTCACTCAGCCTCTCTACATCTTAATCTACATCTACATCTTAATTTTTGTGGTTCTAAAAGTTAAAATACTCCTCTTACTCAATTCTGTAAAGAGAGGATCCATCTCACTTAATATGAACTCTTTATATATGAGTGAATAAATGATAATTTAGTAAATTCAGTTGGTAGAGATTAGAGTGAAGGTCAGGTGACCTGAAGATGAAATGAAGATTTCCCTAAACTGCATGGTATTAGSTAAACCTAGGCATAAAGAAAACCTGTGCAGAGTTGTTCAAAAACCAGACACCTATACCATAGAAACACATATTCAATCAGATTAACCCTAGCCTTGCCAGCTACTGAGCTAGCTGCTAAGACAACCTCTCTTTAAGCATAGACTGAATCATTCTCTGGAGGTGGCAGAATCCATTTCTGCTGACTGAAAAAATAGCCTCAGYGATGGTGAAGGTTTGGCATCTGTCTCTTAGACTACTATATTTAGATGAGATGAAATGTCCTCATATTAAATCAGGTCCTTTGACCTAAGTTAGTAGGTTTTTGTGCTGTTGAAATTAGCTTGGAACAGTATCCTTCATGTGATCCTTGTACTTCATATTTCTGACCCAATTATCTATGCTGCAAAATTTATTCTTGTATTTCAATTTCTACTTCAGGAACAACCTACATGCCAAATAATGAAAGAAAAAGCAGTCCGGGAAAGTTCTATAACTTCTGAAGTCAGCTTGAACTTGACTTTGAGACCGAGTGCGGTCATTTGCTAGCTATTCAAAACAGACCTGCAAGTTGGGTGTTCTGAAGTTCAATTGATGTATGTTGCAATTGATCACAGTCACAGGTATAAACATGTGTAGGTGTTTTCAAAGCAAAGCACAGGGACCAAAACATCAATGTTTATGTTGACCTGTCATGGTGGCTATGCCAGCCCATCCCAGGTTTATAAGGTGTATTTTCCTCTGCAGTTTTTTTGTTTTGCTTTTTTTTTTTCTTTCCTTTCTTCCATTAAGAGAGGAAAGAGTTTTGGGGGTATATAGACTTCTCTGCCTGGCTGCAGACCAAAAGAGAGTATACAAAACAGGGCTTACAGGCTATTAAGATGATAATTGCTTATAGAGCTGCTAGAGCATGGCATCATTTCAGACTAGTCCACCTGAGAAATTCAACTTCAGTAAGCCCGAAGAGTGACTGAAATAAATTAGGAGATCTGAAAGATTCAGAATTGCATCAAGCCTAGATGAGCAAGAGGAAGTGAATCAGATAAATACATTAATACACACATGGTGACGGATGAGGCAGATGACATTTTATGCTCCTTTAAACTGACTGATGAAGATCAGACAAATTAGAAATGGCTGTGGACAAGTTCAAGAACGTCTTCTAGTGTGCACTGAAAGGGAATCTTAAGAAGTGGATATTCAAGCATATACAGAGAAAGGAGAAAAGTGCAAGAAAATGCTGTGGTGTGCTTGAGAAGTTTAGTGGGCCATTTGCAGCTCTTGCAAGGTGAAAGGAGACACAGTAATAACATAGAAATTCTGACCACAATAATAAAGATAAGGAGGACTTTTCAGCAAAGGGAATTAAATTTACACTTTAACATAAAAATGCTTTGTAAAAGAAATAGTTTGAGAGAAGATGACAGAGAATAGCAAGCTATACTAAGAAATAGCAAAACAGTGCAACTAAAGTACCTGGCCCAATCAGTATCTTCTCTACAAAAGACAGCAATATAATGAGTGGAAGCATGACATTATTTGTCCTAGGTTCTAGCARAGATTTAGAAATATTACTTACATGAAAAAAAGAAAGAAGGCCTTACTGGAAGGTCATTTTTAATACCATTGTCTGGCTTTATAAATGGATACAGAGGCAGGTTGAGTTCTAACGATTTTCTTCGATCAGGCTGAATGTGGAATCCAGATGGCATTTCATACATAATCAAGTTGGGGTATTTTGGCTGTCTTCCTGGCTTATCCAGAAGCTATGAATTTCTGCTGCATATCAGCAAGAAAGAAAAATATCCCAAAAGAGGGTGAGAAAATATTTAAGAAATATAAGGTTTACTTTGCTTGAAATCTTTGCCAAAATGGAAATTCTTTCTTTTAAGGAACATACAGGATTTAGGCTTATATTTACTGCTGTGTACATGTAGTGGCAAACACTGTAATAGTTTTTGAATTGTTTATCCAGAATTTTCCACATGCAATCTTTGAATTCATTCTATGAAAATTCTGATTCCTTTTTTTTTTTTTTTTTTTTCCCATTGCTGTTGTCTTCCGCATAAACAGCTTGATGGGTCCTAGGCTTGGAATATAAGCACTCAGGTGAGTCACTACCTTTCCACGTCTGGAGAGGTGGATTAATAAAATTCAGAGCTGGCCACAGAGATTAAAGCAGATCATGTGCAGTGTCAGCAAAATAAATACCACGCAGCAGCAGTTGTAGAAGACAGGACATGGTGTATCTGCGTAGTCAAGCAGGAGAAAAGACACCGAAGCATCATGTAAGGAAGCAAACGCAACGCATCAATTTAGGAAAACAAAAACAAAAACTGGTGGCTATTTATTGAAAATTTGTGTTATTTATTTCTGCCTTCTTTTCTTTTCGAATTAAGATGCTCTCTTTATCCTAAAGACTCACCAGTTCCGAGATGTTTTCTGGAAACAATCTGCCCACATTTTCTTAGTTATGCAGAGCGTGAAATGCTTCTAAATTGATGATCACTCTTTAGATGTTGTTCATTAGAAGCCGCAGAACAAGAGTGAGCCAAATATTCATCTACATTTTAGTAAATTGTAGCAAATTGATATTATAACAGGACTCTTCCTGGGGTACACAGAGAGCACGGTGATGGACAGTGATGCAGAAAAATGCAATGGCAATAGCTATGCAGATCATCATATCCAGGCAATRGTCCCTACCATATAATTTCCTGCAGAAAAAAAATGCAAAATTGTTTCATATTAAACACTGGCATACTTCTGAATATGTCCTTTAAGAAACAACAACAACAACAAACCATGAAACAAAACAACAGATGATTTTCACTTTTCATGAAGAACAATGCAGAAGAAGGTAAATTTCATTTCCTGGGTAATCTAAAAACTAAAAGTGAAGGATTATTTTAGGAATAGAGAAAAACATCCCTTTTTATTTTTTTTAAAAAGACCTCCCATCGTTCTCATCTATTTGGTCCTTAAAAACTTCTGTTATGATAAAAGATAACTATTTTTAAAAAAATCTTTCTTTTGTCCTCACAATGGGTCAATATTTAATTTCAAAAATATTCAAATTTTCTTTGTCAAAAAATTATTTGATTTGTGTGTAGTACTTTCCTTTCTGCTCCATTTTGGGGCAGAAACTGTTTTTTGAATTTATTTTGATTTCATTAATAAATCCAGCATTCATAAAACTATAATTCATGGAAATTTGTTATTAATAATAATAATCATACAATATAATATATGATAATACAATATAATATGCAACAATAATACAATATAATAATAATACAACAATAAATAAATAATAAATCTATCTTATAAATTTTGCGGACAAGAGTGAGGACACAGGGTGTTCAGAATTCTTGASAATCAGACATATATCTTAGCTTCTTAAACACCAATTTAGCTATCTAAATTCATGCATGAATGCAGAAAAATCCTGAACATAATCTTCTAAAGTTTGAGTTTCCTAATGTGGAAATCCAGATTAAGGAAATTTGCTGATATAAATATAACTGCAGGGGCCACATGTTATGTAACGTATGAATAGTATTAAAATATTTGTTTGTCCTAGACATTAAATTTTGGACTTATTACCTCAGCGGTCCCAGGCCTGCGCTGTGGATCCCTGTCCTGTGGGCATCTCTATATCTATACTGTGTGTGACCCTCCCTGGGGACACCCACACCTCCTCCTGTAAAATTCAGTGGCATTTTTCACCTTGATCACCTCGTGCCTCAATGTCCCCATGTATAAGCTACCCAAACCTTGTGAGTCTCGTTGTGAAGATAAATATATTCATGCCTACAAAGCAGACAGATGGCATATTGATGAGAACTGCTGAAAAACTGGGGAAGAAACAAATGATTCTGTCTTCAAAATAAAAGTTGAATAATATGCAGTAAACATATTATGAGCCCTTTCCATGCTTTATGAAGACAAAAGAGGACATTTAAGTCCTCACATATAAGTGTTCACCCAGCAAGTATTGTCCTTTTAGCACTGAAAAAGACAGTGGGGAATTATTAACAGCATGTAAAAAAAAGACATGACCAAAAAAGTGCTGCCTTAATTCCTTAGTTTGTGTGTATGCCACGTATTAGCTAATAGGCTGAAGTCCAGACTTCTCTGTTTATTCATACCTCCAGCCCTAAAATGTAAATACATCAATGCATATTTTCCCCAATTTATGGAAATGAAGACATTGTGTAATTTGACATGTGTTTAAAAGTAAGGCAGCTCTTACCTTTCCCTTTCATTTGTTTTTTTCAGCTCTTGTTCCTTCTTCAAACCCAAGAAACCTATCAAACTAATCCTTTATTCACTACATACAAAAACCATGCCTGCGTTAATGACACAGTATTTTGTTGAGTTAATGAGAAAGGAAAAGGTCTTCTCCTTACCCACAGTTTTAAGTTCTGCTTAGGCCCATTCAAACACCCCCATAACTTYGGAGAAGTTTGCTCTTCAGCTTTACTAAGGTGTTGCTCTACTGATGGCTTTACATTGGGATTTAAGCTGGCCAGCAAATCAYCTGGGCAGCTCAAACCATCACTTAGGGAAAAATTGTTCTCACCTTAATCTGCCGGAAAGGAACACAGCACCTTGGCCCTACTGACTGCAGCTCATGTTTAAGAAAGTTATTTTTCCTCAAGCATCTTTTGACCTTAACTGAAATGGCTAAAATTACTCAAGCATTTTGTGCTTCACGCTTGTCAGTTGTTCAGTACATATTCCTGAGTCTGCTTAAACAAGGGGGAAAATAATATTGGCTTTTGGTAGCCTTTCCCTTTTCTAACAGTTGCTGCATTATGGGCATTGTCTGGTCTGAAAAACAGGAGCTGAGTCACACAGAGACCAAATTATCCCTTGGGCTAATTTTATACACAGCAAATGCTCAACCTTATCATTACCTGGATATTTTGGATCTGAAATGCACCTGATCACTGATGAGCAAAACTGACCATTACTATTGTTATAAATAACGATTCCCTTGCAGGGAAGAGTGGGACAGGCAGTAAATGCTCTTTGTTTCTGTATGCATGGCTGGAAATTACCGCTAATGGGTTTCTTTGAAAGCTGCTACAGCTCCCCTCCTGTGCTCTTTCCAAGTTGTATTAAATCCTAAACTTGATGCACAAGGAAGATTCAGCCTAAATCAGAGTATGATAACAGGGGAAGCAACAGAAACTCTTCCTTTTGTTTCTGATCTGGTTCCTGAGAGGGACTTTGACATCTTGGAGAGGTCTGCTTTTCTTTCTGAACTGTTTCTATTTGATAGTGTAATGCTCTTTTTGCCTTTTATATCTCGGGATGTTTGTTTTATTTTTTGCTTCTTTTGTTCTGTGAAATTGAACCATTTCTCAAGCATAGTAATGGGGAGAACCATGATGTAAATAGTTAATGACGCTGTTGCCGATAGAGGATTTCTCTGGGTGTAATTTCCCCAGTCCTTATGCCACGACACACTTGCACACTTGCACATTTGCACATTGCAAAGCCCTTCACAAAGGGCAATGCTGTTGCTTGTCTAAATAGTACATGATTACCTCGGTTAGTTTTGTGGCCGTGGTAATGTTCATTTTATGAGCTCAATCTGGTTCTGAGCCATCTGAACTTGAAATTCCAGATGCCTTGTCCCCTAGTAGTACCAGCTCATATACTGTGTACACATGTGTACAGAGCAGGCTGCTTTGGAAAGGCTCAGGTTCACTACTAAAGTCACACTGAGCTCTCTTTAAAACATCATTGACATCCCTGCAAGGAAAGGTAGTATGTGCGTGGGGAGTAATGGGAGTTGTTAATAGAAGCTCTACATAGTGAGGAAGAAAGAGAGAATGCAATTTTGGTTAACAATACATCCTTTATTATAACAGAAATCTACCTTATTTTAAAAATTCCCTTGTTCACCACCGAAAAAGTCACTTCTTTCATTATTATCTCAATGCCACGTGATGCAGAAAACAAAAAGATAATGGGACCTGGAACTAAAGCTGYCTTGAACTATTGCCTGTTTATTCACTAGAACAAAGGAGTAGGCGTTAGAGTTCCTTCATTTACCATAAGTGTGTCTTTGAGCTAGTCAACTCTACCTGCCTGCTAACTTGGGGATAATAAAATGCATACCTACCCCATAGGGATGCTGAGATGCCTAATGAACTAATTAGTACTTTTCAGTGTTCTGACGGGAGGTGTTACCTGTACTTTTTTGAGAGCAGGTGTAACTAGCACGCTACCTATTGATTAAGAAAAAAAAAAGAGAGAACGGATTTGCATCTCATTTGGGAGTTTTTCCATTACTTATATCTATATAAATGCTGCAATGCCAAGAATGAAAGAGATCACCATAAGTGATCTAGTTAGTCAGTAACTAATGGGGAATAGAATTTGTCTGAAGAGCATGTATGCAATTATAAATATGCACAGATGTGCTGTGTGCATGTATTTAGCTATATGTGAAAGCGTTGTCACTCAGTCTGAAATATTGTTTTCTGTATAGAACTTGAAAACTGCTATTATTTCAATGGATTTTGTGAAATACTCAAATGTGGAGAATGGGAAAAGATGTGGAAGGACTGCACTGGAAACTACAAGAGGAATTTAAGTAACTAGATGATGATTCCCATTGGAATTTGACAAAGATCCTAAGGTCAATCCCTATTTCTTTTAAATGGTATGGGGTGTGTAATGGCAAAGATCTCAGATTTATTCCTCAACTGAAAAAAAAATTAGATGTCTGGTGGCATGTAATGCTCAGCCACAGTATGGAAAATTAATTCGGCCTTCTGCCATCTACTGAATGATGAGCACCATTACAAACTTCCACAATTTCTTTACTATTCTCTCACAATAATGTACATAGATTCCCTTATTGTTGTTATTATTATTACTGCTATTATTACTAGGATAACTATCAGGCTAGTAGCAAGGGTGGGATTTAGTATACCTAGCTTTAKATTTCTGATCTAAGTTATAGTCAGTGAAGATATAGTCAATACAGTGAATGCAGTCTAGGGMATTATTCTGCTCTTCAAATGTTCTAAAAAGGAAAAAAAGTGTCATTGACTGTTTTGATTCATACATTATTGATTATAAAGCAATTCTTTATCACCCAGTCAAATATAGATTTGTAATATAGATGATTACAGTCTCTCTCTAGAAGTGGCTATCTTCCAGATAGGGAGCACATTGTAATAAACATCATATGAACATTTTTTTCCAGGTAGTCTGATGAATTTGAAGTCTGAAGATGAGAACTTTAAAGATACTGAATTTTAAATTGTTTCTTTTCCTTTCCCAGCTTATGTTAGCTATAGATACACAAAGCACTTCAAAATCTGGTAATAGAAAATCCCTTCTAAAGAGAGAATGCAGTCTAATGTGTAGTGTTGATAGATGTTCACATTTTTCTGTCTTGAGCATGTCCCGTGAGACATTCAGGCAGGTTCCAAATCTTTAAAATCATTTATGCACCTAACTTTCATTAAAACCTATGAGAACCAGGGGAATACAGTTGAAGATTTGTCCCTCACTTCATCTATTGCTCAGACCATAATTAGCAAAATAACAACTGAAGCAGTGGTATTGCCTCACTTCTTACCTCATAGGCATATATAGATGCTTGAACTCAAATAATATTATCAAGGAAGAGGTGTATGTCCCTATTCTAAGTTGGGAACTCTTTTAAGGATAGAAACTAGAAGGTCTTGAAGCTAGGAAGAGACATGCCAAGTTTGATCTCTAGAGCTCAAATCCATTTTTATAACCACAGAGGTGATGCTGGGCTGTTTCAGGAATACCGAGGGTCCAAAAGATTCCAGTCTAACCACAGCTGTTTAGCTGGGGAAGGAATCCAGACATGCTTGGCTCCTTCTACATTCTCCACGAGAGATATGCAATGCTCAGCCAACATTTGAATTGGCATACGGAAGCAGAAGAGTATCACGCCTTGCTGACTGCTGAGCCGAGGAGAGGCTTAGGGTCTCAGTTATATTCCCAGATGCAGATGAAGTGAATCCCAGCCCAGTGACTCCAAGATGAACTAACAACCCCACAAGCTTGGTTTCTAGTGCAGGATTAACATCATGCAACAGCCAAAAAATGACCTTGTATGACCAAAGCCCACTTAGAAACCTTTGTGCATATTTTGGCCCAGTGAGAAGACTGAGAGAAAGCCCTTTCTTTCAGACCCTGAGCGGGTCTGAACAGAGTTAATCTCCCACATGTCTCAGATATTCTGGGGTATGATTGAAAGCACTTTTATAGACATGGACTTGTACAGATAAAGAAATGTATTGATTCCCCTGCCTTCCTCACAATGTGGTACACTTTCTACCTGAGACCATTATCCAAAGTAGTGTCTGCAATTAATCTTCCGGGCAGTGTGTAATCATCCAAGGTGTACGGGGCTGAGTTTCAGATAGATAATGATACAGAAGAGRGACACAGAGGGGAAAGAGAGGGGAACACCAACCCACCGCTTGTTCATTGTGACTGTCAGAAAAGAGGTGCCAGCCAAGATCATTTGGTCTCCACAGAGGTCAGGATATAAGACAGGGTAAAGGACAAGACAAAGTCTTCCAGGCTAAGTATTAAAAATGAATGTATGTCTTTTCAATGTATTTGTACAGGAGAAAAAAAAAAAAAGGTGAAACATTCCAGATGCTTGCCTGCAGTAAAGCATTTCTGGCTGTTAGTTCCAGTAGGTCATTACTGCATTAATTTGGTGTTTAATTAAATGCCTGTGCAACAGACCATTTATTTGTTATCTAATATTAGCTTTAGTTCTTATCAATTAAATGCTAGCTGAGGGCTTGATTCACTTACGTTTTATGTCCCCTTACACTCTATTTTTTATAAACAAAAAACAAGGACTTGGCGCAGAGGGAAGATTTACACACCCAAATTTCACAGTGTGCATAATGCAATATGCTGAAGTGCTTAGGCAGAAGGTGCTGAAACAAAGGGAGCTCTTTTGTTTTTAAAACAACTTAGGATTTTAGTTTTTAAAAAGCAACTGAGGAACTAACAGAGCCATGCAAAAACTGCTTTTTTATCTTCTTGGGGAGTGCTTCTAATGCCTGGCCAAGCCTGTTTGCACACATGTTTTTCTAATTTCTTTTTTGATTAGAGTTAAAAATTCTTAATCTGAAAAATGTGATTTTCCAGCAGGATGTTTTTCAGGCTACACATTCTCCTTGGTCTCTCCGCAAAATCAAAGGTGTGTTATTTGAACAAAAGCTGAACTACACCTGAGACTCAGCTTATGCCTTGGATGGATAGTTACTTTCCTGTAAAGAGGTGAAAATCACCAGTATTGCCATAATTAACCAGAATATTCAGTTTGGACAGTGATTAGGATCTGGAATGTGCAATCTGTCAGAGACAATACAATGGATAATGTAATGGAGAAACTCAAGGAAAAGGTATATTTTCCTAGTTTTTAAAAATACTTAATATCGAGAAGTCACTCAACTTAGAGATTTTGTTCTTTTTTTGTGATAATTTTTGTTYATGACGTTTTACAAAAGTTTTTAGATACATTACAATAATTTTATGTAAATTTTGATTGGACTTTTTATTATCATGACATGTAAGTGCATTTTTTTATTTTGAAAAATGTCTTTGTTTTCACTGGGAGCAACTAGGCCTAGATTTTTTGGAGAATATGCTTTTTATGGTAACAAACATTTTTGATAACTTTCTCAATATTTTTATAGGAGAGACTGAAAACCTCAAAGCTCCCAGAAAGAAAGAAATTGTAAGTCCTTTATTTTCTGTGCCACCTTAACAATCTCAGAAAAAATAATTCAATTTTGATACCTTTCTGTCTAATTACTATCTGCCTATTCCTTTCTCCCTCTCTTTCCCAGCACAGAAGCCTGTTAAATAACTATGGATCTATACTAGTCTATCGTAAGTTTGTGCAATATCTATAACCTGAAATAGAGTCAGTGTCAGGGTGCAGAGAGTGTTGCATAGAGTTCATCTCACCTAACTTTGATCATTAATAYTGCAGATTTGTACAGATGAACTGGAAAGAAAGAACTTTCAGGGAGTGATTCTTCTGACCAGTCATAGTCATTTTCTTCGTGATGACAAGCACTACATTGTAGGGAATGTATTACTCTGTATTTACTCTAAAGGYAGTCCAGAGGACTAGTTTAGATATTTGAACTTGGGTGGAAAAATCTCTAGAAACCCATCTTACTACRCACTGAAAATATGGTTACCACATCTGTGCTTGTGAAAATGAACAAGTTAATCTCCTATGTATTGCAGAAGAACAGCAATATCTGCAGAGTGATACCAGGTTGTCTTTGTGAACAATGATAATCTCTTCAAGCAGCCACGGTCGATCCAGTTCGGAGGCTGGGTTCGTCTCAACCTACATCTGAAATTTAGGTCCCTGCCACTTCAGGCAGCACAAGCTTTACAATCATAAATTTACAGAGTACTGCTGATACTAGGAAGCACGCTCTTGAAATCTTTCCCGAGGAATAGTAGGGCTGGCCTGAAAACTCAGAGCAAAATCTTGTGCTTCGCTTCTTACCTTGTCAACCTCACTATGCTATGTAAGCTGCTAAGTCCTGAGCGCTTGACAGTAATGGCCTCTTAATTGGGTGAGGAAGATACTTTAGAAAAGTAATTATTAAATTTTATTATCAGACTGCACCTTTTTGTAGTGGGAACAGATTTTTACGCACAGCTTGGAAGGTATGCTTTGATCTCTAATGCAATCTAAATGAATAGGAAGATCTATATAGCTATCTTAGAGTCTCAAGGGTGGTAGCCTCTATTTTGACTGTCTTTCTTCAGAGATAAATGCTGAACATGGYTTTAGAACTGAGTCTTTTATGCTTCTCTTTCTTTCCTTCAAGTAACTCTTTGCATCTTTTCAAATGTGTTTTTAATTATACAGCTGAAACAAATTTTTTATGAATTTTATGGTATTCATTTTATGATTTTGAAAGTGATTTTCCTAGTAGACATGGTAAAACCTGGTGAAATCAGATTGTCTATGAATTCTGAAATCTGATCATTAAAAATTGTTTCTTATAATATTTGAAACAGTCGCTTAGGAGTTAGATTTAAAAGAAAAGAACATGACTGAAATTCAAATTGTATTCTAGACATGATCATGTACTTTATACAATGTCTTACAATGACATGGCTTAGTTCATAATCATATGATACGAAAATCGTATATTGCAGTCTGAACACTGGAGAAATATAGATATGGCAAATGTTTTAGGCTTGTAGGTGATAGATGATAGGTTTATCCTAGTTATTGTCATTTTATTATTATTTTGGTTTCACGCAGCTGAATTATGAAACTATCTATACAAAAGCATTTGATAAACCTATCCTTTAATGTGTATACAGTAGTTTCTGGAGACTGTTTGTAGATGTATGTGGTTGCATAGAGGTCAAAGAGCGAGTTTATAACCCAGCACAGGTTTGACAAACACAAAGCAATTTTAGAGTTTCCATTGACATCAGTGAAGTTGAGAGGTAGGATCTGCCTGAAGCAGATGTTAGTTGGGCTCTGCAGTATTGGAAGGCACTCAAACACTTTGGTACTGTGAGAATTACAGCGGTCTACCTAGAATCGAATTGGACCAAATCGAATTGAATCAAATTGAATAGAATAGCAATCTCTCTGCAGAACACAGCAGATGTTTACATGATTTGTTTAGCTGAAATCCAAAATCTGAGTCACAACAGTGACTGAGAAGCATCAAGCAAGGTCACATCTTCCAGATCCTAACAGCATTTTTATGAGTACAGCCAGCACAATTATCAGCCTGACTGGAACCGATCTGTCTACTGAAAGATGACTTCTTGTGGCAGTTAACAAGGGACAAAAGAAAGGAAGAGAACAAAGGGTGCAAGGAAAAGACAGAATACTCATTGAAATGGACTCAGAAAGCAAAACTGAGATGACGTGCAGAATGGAAGAAGAGAGATTAGGGGTAATAAAAACATAGCTCTACAAGTCTGCAATTTTTGAGTAACAGAGAGGAAGATGTGGAGAACAAGAGGAAAGAGTAAAATTTTACACATTATGCAATACCAATGGAAAATAAGGCTGTATATATAGAAAGTCAAAATGAGCTGCAAAAGGAAGCCTGAGCTCTCACTCTCTCCTCCAACATGAACTTATATAGGAGCACATAAAGTCACACATATGGAGAAGTTAGTACAGAGGGCAGACAGCACAAAGATTTCTCTAGCAGAATGAGTGGAGGGTCCCCTAAAAAACATGATAAAAACATGAAACTTTTTAGAAGGAGCTCAATACTTTGTATAAAAGAGGTCTGAAAGAGCGAAAAAGCCCTTTACTTTGTCTGATGAAAGTCCCTAGTGAAACAGATGCAGTGAGGAAGGGAATATATGCTCCAATTAAGGTCTGACATGAAAGCACCAACACATCTCCCTTGTGAGCACATCCAAAAGGCAAGGTGAAAGCATTCTGGGGATGGAAGTTCAAGGGGGTCTGCTGTGTTGAATCTCATTAGGTCCAGATGGATATCAAACTGGTGCATGTTTTCAGAATTATCTGTGTCAAAATGTTGACAATTCTATCAACTGGAGACCCTTTTGCTTCTGTGAACTGAATTAAATGTCACCTTCCTATCCCACTTGCTGTTTTCACTTTGGTCTTTTTTGTACATCCTTACTGGGAGATAGATAGATAAAACTTTAAAAACTTTCCTGTAAAATCTTGGATTTCAGACACAACATTTTCACTTTGAAGTAAAGCAATGAAGTTTAATATTCACCTTGCATATCGACTTCTCAAAAAAAAAAAACTTGTGTTTGCTGTTCTCATAACTGATCTGAGGTAATTAGCTGGCTTCTGATAAGATAAATAAATATATGCATTATTTTTGTCATTGTGAAGAGACAGAATCCAAGCATTCAGTGAGAAGGGAGAATGTGAATTCTCCAGGCAGAAATGGATTTTGACTTCTATCAACTTCCAACAGACTTAAGTCTTTAAAACTGATGGATATTTTACCATTAGTGACAAGTGGTAGGTGAAAGAATTTAGGCTTTGTTCCTAGTATTAGGGAAATGAATAACAAATAAATAGTGTGAGTAAAAGGGTATTTGTTTACAAGAAAACACAGAAAGAGGGACAAAACTGGAATGACCTGTGTGTCACACACTATTGCCATTACAGTGCATATATTTTGGAGGCCTCCATTGGTCTTAATACATCAGTCTTCACTGACATTCCCACAAAACTTCTTTACTTTMGGTAAGGGGCAACACAAACTGAAGATTTAATGCCTACTCAATACTCCAGAGCCACTGAACACCCAGGGCTGAGAAACTAGACAGGTTAGATGTGAAGCATCTGAAAGGTAGATTAGCTCCATCCTCATTTTGCTTTATCTCTACTGCTTTTATCTTTTGGGAAGGTGATTGAGTTAGGGTGGCAGAGAAGTTGTATAGATGAATACATCAAAGAGATATTCAGATATCATTTCTAAAACCATTCTTGGTAATAGATGTAAAAGAAAAAGAAAAAAAAAAAACAACTTTTCCTAGAAAGTCATTTCAAAACTCCTCAAAATCCTTATCTTGTCTCAGAGCAACTCACAGTCTTATATAATAAAAGTGTTACAAAGAACAGAAATATACATCTCACACTGAATTAGGTCAACATGAAAATAAATAAATAAATTCTAGGATGCTAGGACTTTCTTCTTTCTTAAACTTTGCAAGGACTGCTTCCACTAATGAAAAAAAAAAAAAATCACTGTGCAATGCCAGAGTCACTAATAGCTCTTTTCCCTCTCTGCCTTACTCTCCGTGCTTTGTGAGGCTCTGTTGTCCATTTCTTCTTCCCAACTGACTTAGCACCAGACCTTTATCAGCCCTGTTATTCCAAGAGCAGTGGCCCATAAAATGAAGATAACAAGTCCCAACTCCCAGCAAGCTTTTCCTTGTCAATGAGAGATTAAAAATAACGGTCAGGGGCTTTGCAATGATATTTGCAGCCAACTTTACAAATTCTCAGCCAGAGTGCTTGAGAGTTTTTCCCCTTTCTAATCCTCCACAATATCTAGAATTTCCTCTCATTAGACTTCATTTCAGAGTGGATGTAAAGGTGGCATATGGCTCAGAAAAAGTATCATTAAAAGAGAAAGATAGGTTATATTAGTGTAGGTCGTGCATAAGCAGACCAAAAGGATTTCAATTAAACTCTAAAGTTAGGAATACTCAGTTTGTCAATTTAATGCTTCCTTATATAGTCACAGAGCTGAGAGGAGAGGAGAGGAGAAAAGGAGAAAGGAGACTCTTAGTTACCCAGCAGGTGACACTAGAGAAGATTAGGAAAAAGGGGCAGAAAATATCAGTAAACATTATAACTTTATGAGATGGTCTTTTCACTGTCAGAATTACAAGCATTTCACTTAAGCAGTCAGGAAACTCATAGGAGTCTCCTACCTGACCAAAAGAATGAACTAAAGTTGCTACTACATCTTCCTGATCCCATCTGATTTTGGATTAAACCTCATTCATTCACAGATTACAAGCTGAGTCATTTTTTGTCAGTCCACAGATGTTGGGCTCCCAAAACTTTCACCTAAATCATCAGTAGAGCCCACCYACCCAACTGACTTTTACTACTGAAAGCTAAGGACTAAGTTAGGATCAGCAATGGGGATCACTTGTGAGAGAGAAATGCTTAAAAGAGAAAACTGAATAAGAGTGATTAATAAGCACAGCGTTCTGAAAGAAATACTGTGAAATACTATCTTGGATTTTTGTAAGGATCATAAAAGCTAAATTCAGTTTCTATTCCCCTAATATTAACTGGTCTTGTGCACGTCAGAATGAAAACGAACACTACCTAGTTATTTTACTGCCTCCTTTACACTGAAGAATAAAGTAGTAAGATATCTTGCATCTTGTATGCAATATCTGTTGTAGACTCAGTAGGAACATAAAAAAGAAAACAGTTAAAAAAAAAAGAAGAAGAAAAGGAATAAAATGCATTTTTAGTTCTAAACTTCATATCTGGATACTTTTTCTTAGGTTAAACTTAAGCCTGAAATCCATGAGAAACAAAGGTTTGGGTGAGACTTTGGGATTAGATGAGGACCTTTGATCCAAAAGGGTTAGCCACTGTTTCTAGAGCTGACACTGATCATATGATTGCAGGCAAATTCCGTTATAACATATAGAGAAAAACACTTTGAAATGCTGGAGTATCACATATCCACATACCAATGTGTGTGGGTTACCAAAGCACCAACAAAATCAGAAGCCATATCCAGAACTCCAAGCAATGCTGAATGTACTCACAACTGCACCGATAGCTCCCTTAGTGATTGATTGACACTGACTCTTTGTCCAATCTCCCCAAGGRGAAAATAAGGACAAACTGATACACAAAACAAGAAATGCAGAGGAGTGACAGACATCCAGCTGGCAAGCTGGAGCTGTTGTAGACAAGGATACAGCCCTGGGGTTGGATTAGCTTCATAGTCTAAATCAAATACCCGTGCTGTCATGGAAGCACAAGTTTTTGACTGTCATGACTCATACATAGAAGAGATGCTCAGGTGAAGTGACTTGTAAACACTTATCTATGCTTGAGCCTTCTCATTGTTGATGGACAGCACAAGAAATACAATAAAGCCTTATTCTGTTTTATCTAGGAGTGGAATGACTGCAAGGCTATACTTTCGAAATGTACTGGATCAAATCCTGTATCTGCTGAAGGCAGTCTTAGCAGAGGCACTGTTTTCTACTTATTTTATTTAAATTTCTGTGAACAAAAATCATGGTCAATTGTAGGGAAGGTAGCAAGAAGCAATACGGGGACATAATCTGTGGTTTCATTTAAATGTAATAATGAGACCAGGACAATTAGAGATTCCTATYAGAATATTCCAGTAATCAGAATAGTTACTTGGATGTATAAGATTTAGCCCCAGATTTCTGCACATAATCAAATACCTGTGGTACTTGCTATGAAGTAAAGAACACAAGCCTTCTGTCATATTTTAAACAAACATCCTCCCTCCCCCTCCCCTTCCCTCCCCTCCCCTCCCCTCCCTTTCAAACAGATCAGCATTTTGTGTTGAAAAAATACTTTGTTGGTAAATTCTTGTGACCTGTACAATAAGAAACATATAGCATGGGGAAGAGATTTTCTTAGATTGCCTGTTAAAATCAAACTAAATGATGTCCAAAGCAACTAAAAACCTTCAACTATCTGAAGATGAAATCAAAGAAATACTGATCGGTGTTTTGGAAGCATTTATCATCTTTGGTTATTAAACACTGATTTAAAAGAAGAAGCTAAAACAATTATTGCCACCTTCATTCATCTTTTCAGTTAGACTTCAATGACCACTCTTTTTTTTGAGCAGAATAAATCAGTTACACAGAATAAATCAATTCAGGACACTTCTACTTAATACTCAGCTGTTTCTCGGAGTGACAGGAGTCTGGGTTTTCACCATATTGAGCACTGGCAAACAAAAATACTCAAGAAAGGGAGCCAGGAGTCCCCAGTTCTATTTCTGCCTACACTGTTGATTCAGGTGTGAGTTTGGCTTATCCATTYCAAAGTGGGAATATTGATATTTAGATATTGATATTTAGTTTCCTATTGGGGTTAATTAACATACCAAGGAAGCAGTTAGATTTAGATTAAAAACCCTACATTTTGGTGCCTAATTCATGCCACTATGTCCATGTGGGCTCTGAAGATACAAGTCGTTTACCAAATGGTTGGCACCTGGTAACACTTTCAGAACCTTCCGTTACTGCCTTTCCAGAAGGACGTTTGCCCCTAAATCTTTTGTAATTGGCAAAAAGCATGTGTTTCAGAGATGAAGGGCTATATGATGTGACTCTAGATGCATAGTTACTGAATCTTCTCCCTAGTGTTTAGCTAGCTTGACCTTCAAAACTTTYATAAGCCAAAATATTGAATGCTGTCAGAAAATTCCTGCAAGGCGTTTATTTATTTACTTGTTTTTAGGAGGGGTATTTGTCTCACTATTGCACATACATATAGGCAAAAGAGCTAAGGTTGTATATTCATTGCATGGATATTAGGTGTCAGTATACATTTAACACATTAAAAACAGCTGTTTATGGTGGAAATTGGATTTTCAGACAGAGCATCCATGATATTCAACCGTATTCTGCTTAAAGAGGTATGTGATCATGTAGTAGAGAAGTCCACCGACCTGCACAGATTTACACCAGAACAAATTTTAAACCTTGTTTCTACAGTACTTTTGACAGCCAAATGTGAAGAACTGAATGGCTTTATGAGTCCAAGAGTTTTCTTCTAAAAAAAGAAAAAAAAAAAAGCAAGGCAAAATAAAACAAAACCAAATGAAACCAAATGCTATCTCTATTATGAAGGCTCTTTGAAAATGAAAAGTATTGATTATTTTATCATTTTTGCTGCAGATAAGAAAAATATGAGCAGACAGTAAATTCAAAGTATTACCTTTTTAGTGGAGAAATTTATTGTATTTCTGACAATGAGATATGTATAGAGATATACAGGGATTTGTTGGGGCTTATTGAAAAAATCTTGAAGAGAAGGTCTGTGTAGAAGCTTGTATTTTATGTAAGAAATCTCGGGATAGCAACAGTCATACAATATTGTACTGAAAAATGTGTCAGGAAGGAACAACTTAAAAATATTCCATTTGGAATGGGAAGAAAGAAGAAATCTCAAATACAGAGAGTAGAAGAAACACAACAATCAGAGTATAGAGCAGCAATCTGTGGGATTCACAGATTCACAGAATATTTAAGGTTGGAAGGGACCTCTACAGATCATCTAGTCCAACCTTCCTGCTCAAGCMGGCACACCTACAGCATGTGGCACAGGGTGGCATCCAGGCGGGTTTTGAAGACCTCCAGAGTAGGAGACTCCACAACCYCCCTGGGCAGCCTGTTCCACTGCCCTGTCACCCTAACAGTAAAGAAGTTGCTCCTCACCTGGAGACGGAACTTCTTATGCTTCAGCTTGTGGCCATTACCCCTCGTCCTATCGCTGGCCACCAGTGAGAACAGCCTGTCCCCTTCCTCCCTGCATTCTCCCTTCCTGAACTTATAMATATTAATCATATCCCCTCTGAGCCGTCTCTTCTCCAGAGAAAACAGGCCCAGCTCACTCAGCCTCTCTTCATACGAGARATGTTCCATTCCCTTAATCATCCTGGTTGCCCTTCTCTGGACCCTCTCGAGAAGCTCCACGTCCCTCCTATACTGGGGTGCCCAGAACTGCACACAGTACTCCAGGTGCGGCCTCACCAGAGCTGAGTAGAGGATGGGTTTTGAGTTCTGCTTTTCACCTCTAGGTTCCCTTGGCAAACCTACAAGTCTTCCCTTGACATCACAGAACTGTTTTTTTGTTTGTTCTGTTTTTTTTTTTTCTTTCTATTTAAAAATAAAAAGAAGTGTGTGTAAGAGAGAGACTCAGAACAGGATATCTGTCCTAACTAGGACACCTAGTTTTAGACTTAGCTTTCTTTTCCAAAGATTGTTACTTTGATTAGTAAATGGAACATCTACATCTGGAAATATTGGAGTAATCCACCTCAGATATCTGCTGGTTTGTGAGCTGAGACAACCCAATGTTTCACGAGAATGTGCTTTCCACAATCCCAGGGCAATGGCATGCCTAGTGATATAAAGCTACCAGATATCAAGAACTATATTCTATATATATACTGATATATAGACATCTATTTATATATACAGAGAGAGATAGTGACAGAGAGAAAGACATCTCTTATATTGAGAACTTCTCCAATGTCACAGTGGCATATGAAGCTTAAGATTTTATAGGTTGAGATTGAAAAAGGTTCCTAAGAAACATGTAGTGTTAACTAGGTAAATATTCCATCAGAGATTTGAGTAGAACATCACTATGTAAGTACGAGAGTATCTAACCTATACTTTTGAACTCAGTATCTTGCCTTTTCTGAGACACCTCTTTCTTTCCAGGTTCCAATATCTAATAGACTTTGTAATTTTTTTTTCTTTCTTTCTTTCTTTCTTTTTTTTTTTTTTTTTTTTTTACACACAGCAATGAATGGTAATTAAATGCTTGTAAAATTATTACAATTACCAATATAATTGGTAAGTACAGTCATTATCTGAAAGGGAAAACAGATACAATTATATAACTAATTTCACCATGTGAATACATTGGGGCATCATCTGAAAATCATTTAATACATTTGAATATCACATTATCAATAATATGGGTATCCTGATAAGCATGATAGAAAAAAAAAAAAAAAGTAACATAGGAAGAGAGAGAAAGAGGGAAAAAAGAAAAAAAAAGCAAAAAGAAAGAAACAGAACAGAAATCAAGACAATCAGATAATCTTAAATTGTTAAAATTAATTTTAAAATTAGCTGATGAGGAAAATTAATCCGAAGTGACATGCATTTGAATGCTGTCAAATGGACTGAAGAGTGCCCTAGGTATATAAACAAGGGATCGTTATAAATAACATTGTAGCAAAGCAAAGGGAAAGTGTTTGTAAAAGGAATTTGTGTTTAGCATGCTTTTATTTGGCAGTCTCATTAATGATTTAGAAGAAGGTGTAAACACTACATTCATGGTTTTAGGGAATGCTAATGTGCTATGGATGYTAATGAAGAGAGGAAAAAAAAAAGGAGTTGTGTGTAGAGCCTGCTTCCCTGTGCCTTTGGGTCTCGGGCTGCACAACTCTTTCACTTTCCCTCATCTCAATTTCTACAGAATCTATACATTTTCTCTGAGCCACCCTAAGGTTTTTTTAAATTCCAAGCTCTCTCATTTTTCTACTTTTTTTTTTTTTTTCCCCTTGGCTCATCACATAGCTAAAAATCAATGTAAAATACAGATCAAGAAGATGTGCAAACTTATCCACCACTGATGATTTGTGCCCTGGATGGTCAGTGAAATGAGGCCATCATGATTGGTAGACATGTCTCCTCACCAACATGTGACAGATTTCTCTAATTATATGATAATGACCAGCTGTAAATTATTTCCTGTTTGATTACTACCCAAATATCWGTCAATAGCTAAAAGGGAGAGCTGGAAGCCTTGTTGTAGAAACCTAGAAGTCATAGTGTCTTCTACAGTCTTCAGAGAAAAGCCAGTAAATGTTTAGGGAGTACAGATAAAATGCAATATACTGAAGGATTTTGGTTTCAAATTTGGATCTGAAAAAATGGAAAATATGTTCTCCTTGGGCATTGCTTACTTTTACATTGAAATTGTTTAATAAATACTTTTTTTGTGGAAGAAAGCCTGGCCTGAATATGTCTCAATTTCCCTGTCTTTAAGATCTATAGTTMTCTGATTTATCCAGCAATTTAAACCTTGTATTTCCCCTCAAAAAAGAGCAATTAGTCCTAATAACAGTTCTCCTTTGGGTGGCCTTCTTTATGCTTTTCACCATTCTTTATTAATAAAATTTAGCATTATTTTTATCTTTGACAGAGTCACCTGAATTTCAATACTTGCAAAYGTGTGCATTGAATAGCACAATTGATAAACAGTGGGGTTGTCTGGAAAGTGTTACTTCGTCAGAATTACTCTTTCTTGGCTATTCATGAGATAGTTCAAGCCAGCAGTTAAAGTTATTCATTCTCAGAAGCAGGAGTTAAAATTAATCCATAAAACAAAGATCTCTAGAAGGAATATGCATTAGATTACAGCCAAGGGATGAGATGAAGAGAAGGGATGGGAGTGGAGAGAACGTGGTGCTTCTGCCAAGACCATGGCCATGCAGATTTGTACTCTGTCAAGACCTGCTCAAAATCACACTGAAGTCAGTGGAAAGAGTCCCAGTTATGTTGGTAATTACTTTTAGATGTGAAGTGTTGGAGAAGGATAAAAATGGTACCTGGCTGCTTCTGTAACCTAGCTGCTGTGCTTCCAGCTCCTGATGGCTTCTGCTAAATCTAAAGCTTATCTTTAAACAACAAAATCTCTACCCATCCAGCAGCTTGCTTGCTTTCCAAGTTTGTTACTGCTCTAACTGCCTTCCAGTAGGAGCTTTAAACTCCTGTCTCTAAATTCTGCGGCATCTCTCTCTGACCAAACTGACGGAAAATTACCTTTCTGTCTGTGCTGATTTATTTTCTCCTTTTAGCTAAAGTACTTATCTTTCTTTCTGCTTCTGTGCTAGCATTTTTTTCTTGCCTGGTCCCTTTTTTTACTGTCTTTCTGCATGAATCTTTCCTTTTCTCCTGCAAAATGTCATCCCTGCCTTTGCCCAGGCTTCTTAACTATCTCCCACTCATTAATACTATAGTCTCTTCCCATACTCAGGGGCGACACTAACTCTGCTGTTTTGCTGACATACCATACACTGCAGAACAGTTTTCAACCTCCTGGGTGTGTATGTGATTTTCTTCATGTGCACACAATATTTGGAACCCCTAGCAGGAATTTCCCACTAGTGGAGAATATTATGCTAGTAGATAGTCTTTCAGTAGACCAACATTTTACTGAAATGTTTAAAATCAAACCAGAAAGCATTAGGGAAGGTAGTATAGGGCACTGCTCTGATTTTGAAAAAGTATTTTTGGTCTAGGGATGGAATAAAAGAGTTTTAGCATCCCTTACATGGCTAATTTACACAAGCTTATGATGATGCATCTGGCTATGTTGCATATATAATAATATATTTCAACCAGAGAAATAATAATAATAAAAAAGACATTCTGATATACTCTCTTCCTGAACAAGGAATAAGAAATTTTTATTCATTAGCCTTTAAGAATATATATTTATCTTGAACCTAACTTTTCTTTTTTTTTTTTTTTTTTTTGGTAATTGAGGAACCTATGGGGAACTGAACATAGATATCAGTACTGCAAAACTAAAATCTCATCTTAATTGAGCTAAAGAACAATTCTCTTCTAAGCCTCTTTGGAAAACAGATTAGAAAAGACTGCTGACTAGAACTTGTGTAACTTGTTTAACTTGTGTGAAAGTGTACGATCCGATTGCTCTCCCTGGGCTGATGTGAAGTCAAGGTTTAGTCAGGTATTCATTTATCAACTAATTTACTTTTCATATTGCATTTAAAAAGTATTACAGGTCCTGGATAGGAAGCTTGGTCGCATTTGTTCCATGCTGTTGTATGACTATGTCAAATGGCAAACTGGTGACAACTGTGGACTTCCTTCAGATCTATGCAAGTAAGTCTTACTGTTTTTGAGGTGGTCTAGCTGAAGTGTCACTGAATTTCACTCTCAGAAGTGGAAATGGCTGGGACAGTGACATAAATAGACCAGGATCTGCCTGGTCTTCATCCTGCCCTACTGTGAGAATTCCTGGTTTCTCATGTGTTAGGAAACTGACTGCATCTGCATGAGGATAGGACTCATCCTACTCAACTGCCTCTCTATATGGTCTTCCTGAAGCTCAGACAGCAACATGGGGTGGAAAGTCTGGCAGGAAGATAGCTGAAACACTGAACTGCTGCGGGTTCCATATCTGTGTGCTATGACAGAGAAGATGTTTCCGCTCTCCATTTACCAATGCTGGATATAGATTACTGACATCAGGACACTAGATCAACTTGCAGAGCACTGCAGAAGGGCCTTCAGAAAACATGATTCCCCTGGTAGACTGGGGCCAGCCACAGCAACCTCAGAGGACAGAAATCAAGCAGTCGTCTTGTAATCATGGTCAAACTTCCTTTTGTCCAGTTGCAGTAATATCTGCATCATCAGTATTTTTCCATTGCCAGGGTATCCTCACCTTCCATTATGCTGGTTAATGAAATGCTGACCATAATARAGTCTTTTTTTCTTTTATTGTTAGAATAAGCACTTACAACTTTACAAGCTTTTAGCTGAGGATCTCTGTAGTCATCAGAAACCTCTTCCAGTGAAACAGGAGAGCCTAATTKCAGACTGGAAAAAATGAATCACTGAGAGTTTGTGACCCACTAAAGAAAATATGGCAAGACAGTGATAGAGCCAATAATAGAACCTGGGAATGGTGATCACCTTTTCTAATCATTTGAAACACTCCAGGAAAGGTGAAAGATTATATTTTATGGAGGAAGTTAAGRCTGAGCTTTATATATTTAGGGAGAGCATTTTAGGATGTTGTGACTGACACAGCAGGAAATTGAATTCAATGGTTTTGGAGGTCCCTACCAAATTCTCCTTATGATAGGTCACGCTATTATTGCCCAGTAAAGACTTTCTTACACCTTCTCCAAAGCATCCGACACTTAATTCAGAGATAGGATATTGAACTAAATGGATCACTAGTTTGATCTATTATGCCAATTCTTGTGTTCTTAGAGATGCAACCAGTATATAGGACATCAGTTTTCCTCCTTGTACACGGAGTCATATAGAAGTGTATGTACTGTCCATGGTGAGGGAGCATTAGCTCAGAGATCAGGGAAACTGTCAAATCTCACACCATTTTGTGGCCTTTAAGAACTGAAGCAGAAGTTTACTTTGTAGAAGAAAGCCCCATGTAAACTGTAAATGCCATGTGACATTGCCATGTTCTTCCATGGGCAGAAGTCATTTTCTTCCCTGCCTATATTTGATTTCAATTAAAAGAAGACAGCTTGCTTAATCTTTCCTAAAAGTTGATATGGTGTATACCTGAGTGAACTGGCCAATTTCCCTTATAAATTATGTATAAAATCCACACTGCATTCTCTCTTAGAAACTCRGAGGAAAATTCAATTTCTCTTTGAGCTTATATTTTTTCATGGTTCTTGGGATATTCATTTCATATTTTCTCCTCATTTTTATAAATGTCTTATTTATTCAAGCTCTTTAAAGAGGAAAGTAATGCCATGCATTGCTGATTTTATTACTTTGGACAGTTTACAATATCTCTTCAGAACCTAACATGCTAATTGATTTTAAAATTTCTATAAATTTGAGCTGTGCTTCAGGATTGTACATCCTGATGCCAAGAAGACTTTTTCAAATGCTTTCTACAGCCCCACTAGTGTCTATCTAGATGTGCATAGCCTTTCTTTTCCTTTTCCTTTTTTAGCAGAGATGTTACAGAAATAACTCCCACTGCCCAGCCTCCTGTCTAGAGACAGTGCTAAATACAGTAGCAGAAGGTCAAAATTAGACATGTGATCTCAGTTCTACACTGTTTCATAAAGACAGGGGCATCTACCTACTGCTACCACCTCCCATGTGGCTCCATGATGCTCCTCACTGAACTCTGTGCTCCAGACATGCATAGCTCTCAAGCACATCAAATTACAGATCCAACATGAAAAAGATATGTGTATTATAAGATACATGACTGTGAGCTTTACTGATCTTGTCTGTAGTACATGATTACCCCAAAACCACTCACTGAACTACCTTATGCCTTTCTGCCATGTAGTGGTCTCAAAGTAAAACCTGGAAAGCTCATCTTCAGTTATTATAAAGTCTTGATCATAACTATGGAAACAAAATCCCTGGGAAATTAAAAGTATATCAAGTTCTATTTAACTGCACACACAAGTGACAATTTGGGTAGAAAGGTCTGTAAATGAATGAGGAAAGTTTTAAAGAGTATTCTCAGTAATTTTAGCAAGAAAATGTTCTGTATAGGAAATACATATTTCTTTTTCTTTGGAAAGCCTTCTGCATTTGTACGTGTTGCTTTCAGTAATGTTTATATCAAGAATACAATAAAATAAAGCATATGCCTCCTGTATTTCCTATGCCAAAAACACCTGCAGAAACATTACATAGGTAGCAAAATTATAAGGTGGAGTTGTAATGTATCATGTTATCTATGTTATAGTGGTGATATATATGTGTGCATGCATGTATGCATAATGCATAACATCTGTGTTTTGCAATTTTCAAGGAAAAGGATTATTCTGTATATTGCTGTTACAAAAGTACCAAGGGGCTGTGGGAAAGTTTTGAGCAGCAGCATAGTAAAAGTAGTGTAATACAAGAATATAAGAGTTGGTCTGTACCTCATGAAACTTGTAGTTTCTCTTAAAAAACAAAAAAAAAAAGGAAAAAAGAAATAAAAGAAATTCGAACAAGGACAGCATATGTATATATATAATAACAGGCCCAACTCAGTCTTTCTTCATAAGATAGATGTTTGAGTTACTTAATCATCTTCATTGCTCTACATAGACCTTTCTGACACAGAGGTGTAAGAAAGCGGTCAGGGCTCTGTTGTTAGGCGAAAGTCAATGCATCTCCATCAGCTTTGGCATCCTTGTTAGACTTCTTATGGATGTCTTCTTCCATTTTCCCGATTCCACCTTTCACAATGAAATAATTGTGTCTGCCCATGGTTTCAACCTGAGCCATTTTACATCAACAGGTTCTAAAATTCCTGAGGATGAAATTTATGACCCTATCATGTAAATCTTGTCTTTATAAAACATCAGCTCAGGATATAACAGAGCAAAATACCTGCATAGACTCTATATCAGGGGCTCCTGCATCTAGTATTTCTGCAGTGGAATAAGGGTTGAGCAGGGTAAGGGATGTCTAACTTCCTTTGTTTTACAATATTCCCTTGGTTTACAATATTCCCCATCTTCTCCTTTCCTTCCCTTCTGCAGATGACAGCCGAGGGTTAAGGAAGATTTGATATGTGCTCCTAATACAAATATGTGTCTTTCAAGTGGCAATAGAGGAAGGCAAATGCAATGTTCAGCTTCTACACCTTCTTTTCAGAGTATTTTCAATTTAATTAAAACTTTATCTTATCCCTGAGCACTGTATTGGCTCCAACATCGCCCTGCTGGTGTTAAGTCACAGGATGGTCTTTCCTTTTCTTATTTCATGGATTTGCTTTCTCTATTTGTTCCTTGTTGACCTAGGAAATTGCTGAATACTGTGTTTCTCACTGCCTATAAACATCATTGGTCATACTGTATGATTGTGGGGTCATTATGGACTTGATTTCTTGGTCTGGGAACTCTTTTAAAATTGAAGCAAAGAATTTGAAAGGTTCTTTTTAACTCTGCCTCCGTTACCACCTGCAGAACAATGTATGTGTGACTGATTTGTGTTATTTTGAGGCATCTCAGTTATGCTGGGCGTGGAGGCTCAAAATTCAGTGCTTGCTTTCCAACTTTGCCTTGCGCTCTATGTTACCTAGCTTTCTTCTACTCTCTTCATAGAGTTCTTTATTCTGCTCCTTACTGTCTTGCAAAATGTGCCAGAAGGCAGTAAAATGAGCTGTTTTCACATCTGCAGTTGCACTTTATTCTCTGAAGCATGTTATATAAGCTAACTGTTTTCCTTAGGGTTGTGTGTTACCATTCAACAGTGCAATTTCAGGGTATCTTCCAGGTAAAATCAATGGAAAAAGCAGGATTTAGGACTTCCTGAAATTTCACTGACTTTTGCCCTTTATTTGATTCAGAGACAATCTTGCTGAACTGGACATTATTTTTTTGATGAATGGGAAAGGAAAAGATATGGAAAGGACGATGTGGTGCTGTGTGTTTCATTTGATTCACAGTGGTAAAACAACCAAATCACCTTCCTGCCCCCACCTCCACTCCCCATATGAAAAACAGACAAGAAAAAAACTACATTTTATATTTAACCCTTTGGACTCGTATATGCAAACCCATCTCCTTAGGCCTCATTTACTGCATTCTGATTTGGTAGGATGTCTCCCCTGTTTCCTGAGGACAGGATTTCTTATCGTCAAGGAAATTTCAACTATTGCTGGAAATCAGGAAGAGGTTTTAAAATGACAGATTAAAACTCAATGGAAAAGTAAGAAAACAGGTAAGATGTTCTAAGAGCTGTCTAAATTACTGACATTGCCAAGGGGTTTTGTTACTGTTATTATTGACAAAATGCCAATTTAGCATGAAAAAAAAAAAAAGATTTTTTATTTTTTTGATGAAATACAATAGCAATGTTGCCAGGAAACATTTTAAAATAAATTAATATAAAAGGAGCATCAAGAAATATTAAAAGAGATTTTATACATGCTCAATAGCACAAAAGCTGTTTTATTTGGTGTTCATGCACCTGGACACACATTTCAGGTCAAGTTTCAGAAAGATGTTATGCTATGCATGGAAACTAGAAGCACTTCCAAACTTCAAGAATGCCATGCTATTTTTTGGAAGGCCAACTAATTTTGTTAAACTTTGTTACTGAATTTTGTCTTGGGTTGTTTGCCTGGGAAAGCTGAAAGTAAGTCTGAAACAAGTATAAATGTCACAATATATAAATCATTTGTAAAATGGGAACAAACACTTGAAAATTACCCTATCCTCTGTCTTCACCTGAAGCAATTCAGTCTGCCTGAATTTCAGTTTCTTCTGTTAAACATTTCCTGTTTCATTCCTAGAGTGGTYGTCCTTTATGGATGACCAGAATAATAACAATCCTTACCATTTCCGAGGTATGGAAATAAATGATATCCTCCTCATTTTCATAGGGAAACTGAAGTAAAATATCATAATCTATGCSCTGCAGCACAGCAAGGGGACTTCTTCCCAGAATGAGTTTGAAGAACATGTACAAACACACAGTTCCTCCACTTTTATAGATGCTTACTTTTTAGTTTGATTCCCCAGAGAATCTAAGTGCTCTGGAGGTAATATAATATGCACTTCTATGTAGGACATTTATAATGTCATAACATTTCCACTTGAGCTGGACTGTCGGAAGAATTATGCTGCAGCAGGAGGAATTTACAACTGCATTGGAAATAATGCCACAACAATCAGMAACCCTCTGGTCTTACAGTATGGTGACAGAGTAACCAAATTATGTCTCTGCTGGTCTGGAGCTGATGGCTCAGCCATTATCTAACACTGATGTTCTCTGATTCATCTTCCCACTCTGACTCCCAGTCAAGTCAGCTCTAGTCCCCATCCTTGAGTTGGGGAAAAAAAAGTGTTTCTCACTTCATGGGTGTAGAGCTAGCTCAGAGTCAGATCTGCATTAGATTTTTGGAAAAAAAAATAAACAACAACAAYAAAACAAAACACAGAAAGAGGAAATGGAAATGAGGGTTACCTAAACCCATCCAGATGAGACAGATTGGCTGTGTTTATATTAGTAAATATAAATCTTCCTAGGTGCTGAATCATGATCATACTAGTAAGTGCCTGGAACATTTTTTGGCRTGAATGTGGCCTGTTTCAATTTGTAATCTCCCCCAAAATGCCCTGGCACAGTTTGGAATTTGCATTTTCCAAGGATCTTTCTTAACAGGCTGTGTGCATGCAGCCTCTTTGGGTTGGAAGGTGATAGAATTTACCAGCATAAAAGCAAGCCACTCCATGCCAGTTGGCCTGAGAGCCCAGGAACATTTAATTTACCAGTATAGACACATCCTTTGGGTCCGTGTGTTGTCTGGAACTGAACTCAAACTAATAAGTCCTTCCACTCACAGCTATGCTTAAGTCCATCTGGTGCCACATGGTGCTGGGTGAACAAACAGTTCAGGCTTCCACTCACTCCAAGCCTTCTGGTTCGACGTGCTTTGTAAAATAGACAGGTCTGATGCTGACATGATGCTAGCCACAACACGAACATCCTTGACCATTGAAACTGGTGTTCCTTAAACAAAACAAATTTTGTKTTGATTATGATGATTTGTGTTGAAAAAAAACTGTTGTGTGATTGTGGTGGAGGGACAGAATGAACAAAGGATTGCAAGATTTCATGTCTTCATTTATTACCTACTGAAATACAATGAGSTGTTGCAATGCATAGAGCTCAGATGAGACAACATTACCACAGCTGCTTTAGGAAACAACAACAGAAAAGTATATTTACCCGCTGGCAAATGGTTCTGTATCTGGAGGGATGCTCTGGTTGCACGAGGGATGTTTGCATTGGAAAATCTCTAAGCTGAGTGTAAGCAAAAAGTGTATTTCCCATCTGTCTTGGGAAGGTTTGGTCAGATAACTCCTACATTGTGTTGGCTTGGTGAAGCTTTCCCCGTCAGGCACATCATGCTGGTTAGATTTGATTTTTGCAGACAGGCACCCCACTTTTGGCAACATCTTTCGCTGCTGTGAATTCATATGAGACTGAACTTGCTTCTTCTAATGGAGGAGAATTGAGAAGGTGCACTGARTAAATATATAGACAGTTAGCAGTGTTGACCTTGCTTGACTGGACTGACATCTTGGCAGGCTGTTTCCAAAGCCTTGTGCTTGCAGGAGAGCAGGGGCATATCAAGAGGAACAACTTTTTTCACCAGGCAGACTTGCAGGCCTAGGTTTTAAGATGAAATCTTCCAGGAAGAAATATATAAGTATATATATGTCTTTAACACTGAAGCTAAAGTACATAATAGGTCTTATGATTCACAGACCCTCATGCTGAAAAGCRTGAGGCTTTTCAATCCCCATCCCTACAAACCCACATGACTCCTTGGGCTGCATTCTGTTCTTAGTTATCCTGGGAGAAATAAGCATTTGGGGAGGATAATAATCATGAAATGGATGTGACAGTTGATGAAGAACTATGTCTTCATAATAAAATTCCTTTAGGTTTCATTCTATAAAGTTGTCCTTATTAAAAGTTGATGGGAAGACTGAACTACAGTATAGTGCAAATAAAATATTTGCAAGCATCACAGTTTTATTTTTGTATTTTTAAGTCAGATCCAGCATTTTCTTATGGCTTGTCTTCTTTTATGAAAGTTGTAGGGATGGAAGTGCTGCTGGAGAAGAAAAGCCATGCTTATCTTCCATGGCAGGTAAGACTGCAGCTTCTGGTACTCACCTGGGTGAGTTACACTTACCCTGCATATGGCACCTCACACTAACCTTCTTTGCAGGAGGAGATTTCACACAGCATTAGCCTTTAAAACCTATGCACGCCTTTGTAGATGTGCACAGTCAATCTCTACCTGATGTGTGTTTTTTTTTTTTTAATCCAGTTAGTAAGTACTGCTAAGTACTGGCCATACAATTCTGCTGAATGTCCTGTGTAGCGATTGGGGAAAAAAATACTTTTTCATGACTTATCATCATTTTCACTTATCCCCTGTCATGGGAGATAGCAGGTGGCGCAAGAATTTTTATGCATATACATATCCTAACCGTCCTTAAGGGACACATTGACTGGTACAGCAAACAAATAGAGAATACAGAGAAAAAATAAAGTACCAGTTTTACCTCAAGTGTTAATTTTGCATATTGATTAAGTTACCTAACATCTACGGAAATTATCTTAGGAACATGCGTACGTTTAGCAGGGAACTTCTTATACTTTATAAGTTATTACATGCAGTAACTTGTTTGTCTGCCAGAGTCCTTACTTGCATTAATGTAGAATAATTTCCCAAGTGGAAGTTATGGGATATGTTGAAGGCAAAGTTGCAGATGCAGAAGTGTGGGAAATTACTGCTGAAGTTTTTCACTAATGTGTAAGTTTGATGAAGCTGGGGTGCGTATTGCTTTTGGACATCTGTTGGAGAGGCAAGCCAAAGCCTTATGGAGCACTGGAGCATGTTATTGACAATGTTATGGGCAATATGACAGTGGAAGGAATGCATATGTTACTTTAAAACACTCTTTTAAATGTATTTTTATCAGGTGGAATGTATTTGGTCTTTACTGAAAGCACAGAGAAAGTGAAAAGGAAAGAGGGAAATAAAGGAAAAATAGAGAAAGAGGGAAAGGAGGAAAAAGAGGGGAAGRGAAGGAGAAAAGGAAATAGGGACAGGAGGGAAGAAAGGGAAAGGAAAAGATAAAGGAAAGGAGAGAGGAAAGGGAGAAGCAGAGGAAGAAGGAAATGGAGAAGAAAGAGGAAAGGGAAAAGGAAATTGGATGATTTAAGCAAATGGAAGCAAAACTGTRGAACTCGCATTATACTTAAGCACTGTGGCAAATGAATTTCCATAGAGACTGACTCAGTACCTTAAGAAATTTCTGTCATCCCTCTAGTTGATCATATGTGATAAGTCAGTAACTGGCTCCTAAACCCAGCATTATTCCTGCAGTTGGAGAATGAGTCTGAAACTGAAATAGTATTGTTTTTACTTCTTGGTTCACCTTTAATTTCACCAACAAAATTATGCTAGCTCAATTCAATCAATTTCTCAGTTCTCATTTTCAGAATACGACTTGATAGTAATTCCTTATCTGAAAAATAATTGTTTCAAAAGTAAACGTGTGAAGGTACATAGTCACTTATCCAAGAAATGAGTACACAATATTTTTAAGGAAAAGGTTTTCAAGCTTAACTGCATAGAAAAAATATCTGAAAAGTTAAAAAAAAAAAAGGGAGGGGGGGAAATAAGGAGAAACACAGAAAATTGTTCAGCAAAGAAAGCTAAAGCAGAGTCCTGAATTCAGCAAGGGTAGAGTTTTTGCTGAAGTTTAGAAATTTGGTAAAACAAAGCACTTGAAGCTCTAGAAGGCTCTTGAGCGATATAAATGTAAAGAAGTAGTGGAAATATTGAAAGTCCAGTGCCATGAGGCTTGGTAGACACTAGAAATATTTTAGTTATATCCTCCAAACAAAGCACATCCTTTTCTTCAATTTTCATTGAGGCMGATGCTGAATTTAAAACCAGCATAGATCCTGGAGTGAAATTATGGAAATGGAAATTATCACAAGTGTTCTGGAAGGAAAGCTCAAAGRTCCACATAGAAAAGGGAGTTAGTGCTTGTAACAGTCAACATTTCAAGGAATGTACTTGTCTTTGGGGATTTAATTTTCTTAGTAACATTACTTAGATGCCTAAAATATCAATACAGTGAAAGAGAGAGAAACAGAAACTCTGCACTAGGAATTATAATACTACACTCTTCCTAGCATTGTGATTATCATTATGTCAATATTATTATTATGTCATTATGATTATGATTATTGATTACATGATTATCATCATTAATATTATGTCACATCCTCACATAATTGATGTGAGAAAATCCAGATGAAATTCTTTCTCTCACATGGAATTAACCATTAAACTAAGGCCTAAAGTTAAATAACTTTGGTAGAAAGACAATGATTTATCTGACTGAGGTTATTTTCTTTCTTTTTATTAGGAAATGCAAATTCATACAATTTCACTACTTCTCCTTGCACTACCCATTGAGAATTTCTTTTCTGAATAAAAAAGTTAAACAATAATTTTTTTCTTTAAGAAGATACTTACAGTCAAAACATATTATTCTGTGAATTTGGAAGATATTACCATCCCTTAAAAATTGTTAGTGTTGGTSAACTGAAAAAAAAGAGGGCCAGGAAACATTTAATTGTCAGAATGTTACTAATGATGTAAGAAAGCGCAATCTTAGTGTAGCTCTACTGACATATAGATGTCCAATCATGCTGTAAAAGGTATCTTCGTATATATTCAGTAGCAAAACAAATTGAGCTGCTGACCACATGTGGCCATAGATACATCACAACACTTTTGGAGTAGTAGGTATGTAGGAGTACACTTGGCTAAATGGCTAATGACATTAATTACCTTACCCCTCAAAAGTCTATGTAATTAAAAATTAATAAGATATTTTTACTTTTGTCTTCAGTAGATCTAAAAAGTTGATGATGCTTTCATTTACCTTTGAGCAATTCTTTCCTAGATAAGACAGGCTGGAAATAACTTGTAGTTATGAGGAGAGATTAGACAGAGGGTATTGGTGGCACTATTTTTAGGAGACACTGTGATTTGTTATAGCTTTTATGTGTGATTAAGTAACACTTAATGTTAAGAGAGTTTTAGCATTTTTAATAGTAATTTCCTTCACACAGAAGAAGGATGGATGCAACGGATGCAAAGTACAGTGAGATAAATTCCAACAAGATATAAGAAAAAAAAAATCTTCACAACAAAGGTGACCAATTGCTGTAGCAGGTTTCCAGGGAGGATAAGAAATCTTCAACCTTGGAGATATTTAAAAATCTCGAAGTAAGACTTTGAGTAACCTATGGTAACTAAAATAAAGGGATGTTATTTGATCAGGGAACCGATCTAGATGTCTCCATAAGTCCTATCCAAGCACAACTTTTCCATGATTCTGTGTTTCTGAACCTACAAATTGTCTCCATGCCTCAACCAACATGGAACCATCCAAGGGATCAAACCAGCCAGGCAGCTCCCATTTTGAAATCCAGTTTCAAAATAAAGGAAATTCACCATGAAAGGACTAAGTTGTTTTCCACAACAACATCCCATAGTGTCATTGTCCACTGCTTCACGAAATAGATTGCCTTACAAATCTGATTCACACACTAGACTCCAGGGAGAAGAAAAAATTACGGCTCAGTTCCTAGCGGATGGTAATATTGCTGAATATCTTCTATAATTTACTGTAGTCTACAAAAATATTACACAAGGCMTCTATCTGTCTAACCTAACTTTTTCTCACGGGTGATGAAGATCCTATTCCTAATCATCAAAATCTTTTGTTGGATCTAGCCCCCAATCTCACTTCCTCCTCAAAGGGAAAAAGGAATATAACATTTTCCTTCTTTAGATGCCTGTGTGAAGCTTCATTTAATTATTTTTATTCTATTTTAAATGTTTAAATGCAAACTGAGAAACTAAAAGATGGCTATAAGATGATGCAAAGATGATAGATACGTTTTTGAGATTACCTTGATTAAAATATTTTGTATATACAGGGAAGCTGACTATATTATTTGAGATTTATTTTTCTTATTTATTTTTTTCTTTTTTTCCCCAGAAAACATCCCCTCCCTTCCTGTTTCTTCCTGCTATGTGCAAGTAGTACCTTGCTGTCTACCTTTGTTAGGTCTCAGTAGGGAAAAATGCAATTAATATTTCAAGAGGCTTCCTTGTAAAATAAAAGTTAAATCAAGAGAAAAAAAATAATATAAATAAATTATGAATTCTGAACTTGTTCTGGAAAAGTTAGTGCCATGTAAATTTAAAGCCAGCATTATACCATTTTTAAGTTTCATTTGAGAAGCCACAAGGTATGTATCTGACTGCCCAAGTTGGGCTGTTTAGTGAATTGATTTTTAATTCTTTCAAGAAAAAAAAAGTTAATATTTCACTTTTTCGATCTCATTGTTATCACAATTATTATTAATAAAATTAGTTATTAAACTTTAGCCCCAGGATCCTCACCTCACAATACACAGGGAAGACATAGAGCTGTGTACTTAATTGCAAGTTTGATGCAAGAGGGAAAGAAACACAGTGAGAAGGCTGATGCAGACAGAGCTGTATCTTAGAGAATTATCTTTATTTTTCCCAGCACCCTGGGAACCAGTACTAGGAAATAAACTCTTCAGTGACAACCCTCACAGCACTCACTGAGCCTAGGAATCCCATTTTGCCAGGTTCTGTAAAACATGTGTTGAGAGACAAATCTTCCCTTGGAATGCATTAGCAAAGCATGCAAAGTTTAGGTAGGGACATGGAGAAGTAAAGAGGGCTTGTCAGTAATTATATTTCAGTTGCAAGATATCTCTAGGAAAAGAATCTGGAGTTCCTGCTATGCATGCAAGCTGTTACAGGCAGCAGACACAGGGTTTTCAAGCTGAAGCTTGAGCTGGATGTGCTCTCACACTTGATTCCTCGTGGGAATAACTCAAGAGATGATTTTAAGGAATATCCTGCATTTYCAGATCCGGTTCCCCATGGGTAGGTATCAAAATAAGTAGTCTTGTTTTCTGAAATAGATGGTAGAGATGTTTGAGTGGGATTTGAATGTTCTGAAAAGAGACTCAGTTTCATGTAGGTGCCCAGGTAAAAGCATATGTACTTTGGTTAACTCTCTTTGAAAATGGTGACTTCTTATTAGACAAACTGATTAATGTGTTTTATTGGGAAAAAAAAAATGCTCAGGATATTATGGAGGAAAAATATTTTTTTCTTTACTAATAAATTCCTTATAAAAATTAATCCACAAATTTTTTTTAAAAAAGCATACAGATGATATTCCATTTTGGAATAAGACTTAATGATCATCAAGTAAATTCATTTGACCAAAAAAATCATCTTACACCTACTCATTGTTTTCATAGCAAACATGAAGGGGATGTTCAAATATTATTTATTACTTGAAAAATATTCTCTTCATTTAATTTTTATTTTAATTTGATTTTAATTAAATCTTGACTGTAATAAGGAAAGGGCAAGGAGGTTCTAACTATACAGAAAATGCACTATCCATCTAATTCATCCTTTCTGTGACTCCACTGAAATCAGCAGGGTTGGTTCCCAAACTGAATACAAAGTTGATGGCTTTATATTAAACATGGATGTGGTATAATTGGAATTAAATCTKCATATATTTGGCCCAATGACTTTATTAACTTTCATCCATGGGCAGTTAGTTATTAAAAGAATATTGTCAGTTCTGCTTGTTTAAAATGATATTTGCTTTCTGTTTTGGAACCTTCTTGGGTGAGAGAGAAAATAGAATGAATAATTTGATCTGTCTGCAGATTTTAAACACTGTGCCACTCCATTTCAATTAAAAATAAAGGAAGATGGATATCTGTGTTTGTTRCTTTGCAAAATATGAAATAAACTCATCTTGGGTTCTGCAGCCCATTCATATGAGAGATATGAAAGAGATTTCAAATATGAATGTGCTTAAATTTCCAATGTTAAAACGAGACTGKCTGAAGTTTGCTGTCATTTAGAATAATGTTATTTCAATCCTGATTGGCTTTTTTTTTTCTTTTTAATTATAACTCTGGTGGGGATTATTATTGGTCATCAAGGAGGCATTGCTGGCCCTCTGCCAGTGGGTCGGCTGACCAAAATATCTATTGGATCATATAGGAATTGGTATAGAATGGAAAATGAGGGGATGAGCATCAGAAAGAGGCACAGATATCTCATGGGTAACATAGAAACATATAATCATAGAATGGTTAAGGTTGGAAGGGACCTCCAGAAGTCTTCTAGTCCAACTCTCCTGCTCATGCAGGGTCACCTAGAGCACATGTCACAGGGCTGCATCCAAGCGGGTTTTAACGATCTCCAGAGACTCCATAACCTCTCTGGGCAGCCTGTTCCAGGGCTCTGTCACCCTCACAGGAAAATTTTTTTCTCAAGTTCCTGTGGAACTTTTGGTGCCTCAATTTGTGGCCTTTTCCTCTAGTCCTAGCGCTGGCCACCACTGAAAAGAGGCTGGCCCCCTCCTCCTCACTGCCTCCCTTGAGGTATTTATACAYRYTGATCAGGTCCCCCCTCAGCCTCCTCTTCTCCAGGCTGAACAGGCCCAGCTCCCTCAGCCTTTGCTCATAGGGCAGATGTTCCAGGCCCCTGATCATCCTGGTAGCCCTGCGCTGGACTCTCTCCAGCAGCTCCACATCCCTCTTGTACTGGGGAGCCCAGAACTGGACRCAGTACTCCAGATGTGGCCTCACCAGGGYTGAGTAGAGGGGGATGATCACCTCCCTCGACCTGCTGGAGATGCTCTTCTTAATGCACCCCAGAKGACACAGCGAGAAACTCAAGGGGTTTTACTGTGGAGGATGGATCACTAATGCTTGGAATAACTAGCTTTAACCCATGGTTTTAAAAGTTGAACATAACAGCTAATTATATTGACAGAATTCATATACTAAAACATTGCACACAACCCAAATCCAGTGATTTACTTGTAAGAATTTCTGGCATGCAATATAATAAAAACTTTACAGACGATGCAAAGGATATAAACAAACAAACACTCTAGGAAATTTCACACCAATTTTCCACTCAGTTTTCAAGAAAATAGAATCAATTGTGACAATTACGATATGCAATCAGGAACCTCTAGAACTATTGAGGAATKATGGCAGAAATCACTTGAGAGAAAAAGCAAACCAAACTAGACAAAACAAGAATTACAAACTAGTCACTTGATACTTSAAAATTGAAGAAAAATGTGGGAGAAGAGTAGATAAAAAGTCTAGGCCTGTGTCTTTATTAGTGGCTCAGAATGTCACATATAAGCAAGGAATACTGCATAAAATATTAAGAGACTCTAATGCTGACTGGGAAAATTTACAGAGTTGGAGCTGTCTGTCTTAAATCATGCCCTCTGGTTATCTCTGCTTCATCTCCTTACTTACATTCTCTGAGGGGTTAAGTTGGGAGATGGAAGTTTTTAGTTCTGTGTATTGATAAAAAATTTACAAAGGGCTAATTTAAGCCCTACATTAAGATAATAATAATAATAGCAGTAATAATAATATTCTAAAGTGCATGAAACGAGAGAGAGGAAAGGACTGCCAAACAGCAGTTACAAAAATGCTGGACTTATTTTGTTTGTTTGCTTGCTTTTTAATGAAAACCAACATTTTCAGATCTCAAAAAGGATTCTGGTGGTTTGTTGCTCTGTCTGCTAAGGGGAGATACTGCTCTGTATCATTATGGTTGAAACTGACTTTTCATTATTGCATGAATAATTGCTTTAATCTCCTACCTACTGCTACCAGAAAAAAAAAAAAATTACAAACAAGGTCACTGAAGTATCTTGGGTGTGAACTTACACTGAACTAAAGAACATTTTTTGTTTCCTTATTTCTTTCCTTTTATTTTTTAATTTTATGTCTAGGACAAAATTGATGCAGAAAAGTTAAGATGACTGGGACATAGGAATAAAGCAAGTTAAACTTGTCCAGTACATATGCTTCTAAAATTCACTTATCCCATCCAGTTTCCAAAAAAATTGAGCTCTCCATGCAAATCCAATTTTGGTGAGGTTTTACCATGTTCCCTCCTGCAAGAAAATGTTTTAAGGAGCAGTAAGATGGGAGCCAGTCGAAAGACACTACGGTGGACAGTACTGGCTTGGATAGGAACATGTTTAGTACTAACTAAAGAAATTTGGGGAGAAAAATTGTTAAAACAGGAGGTAAAATTTCATATATTTAAATCTTCTAAACAACTCTCTACAGGTTATATTTGCAAAATTACAGTTGTCTCAATTGTTTGGAGAAGAAAAAGCTAAGATCGTATGTCTGGGAAGATCTGGATTAGCTCTGCAGACTGTGACACTACAGTGTACTATGGCATTAAGTGCACTACGGCATCATTTCACTGCAGATCGTTTTGGGAGATGTATTCCTCTAACAAAACCTCCATAAGATATCTCCAGATCAAGAAGGAAAAAAACTAAAGTTATAATAGGTAATTATAATAAGTTATAGGTATTATAGGTATTATAATAGGTAATTAATAAGTTATAATAGGTAATTAATAAGTTATAATAGGTAAAAGTAATATAGGTTATTATAGTATACACTATAGTATACACTATAGTATACACTATAGTACCACTATAGTACCACTATATTATAGTAATATAGGTAATTATAGGTTATAATAGGTAAAACTTTAATGAAACGTTTTTTTGGAAAAGGAATTCTGACATTTCAACTTATTTGTATCTTTTTTAGGATGAAAATGAATGTCAAAATGTTGAGCTTTATGCTGGCCTAAGCAAAATTAGTTTTATTTTTTGTTAGGTTTTGACCAGCCTTTTTTCATATTACTCTTTTATATTAATTCTTAATTAATTATATTACTACTCYACGCAGAAGGATGAAGTTCTTCAGTGGTTTCACTGTGCAAACAGAAAACAAAACAACCCATGCTCAGAATTTCTTTAACCTCAGTGACTAAAAATACAAGGGAAAAAAATCATAGAAATATTGTTATTACTTGGATTAGATTCACCAATTTAATTTAGATAAAGTAATTCAAAAGCAAAGCGGCAGCAAAGGCAGGAACTGGTTCTCACAAATTCTGCTCGGCGTTCTGTGCTCAAATAATCCCTTTTAAATCTAAGTTAGTGTTTGTGGCACGCGGCCAAAGTTGAGCAGATCCCTCCATTACCAGTGGGACCTGAACGTATGGGCGGCTCAGTCCCTCGTCAACTCCAAAGAGTCCTTGGGCATAAATCACACAGGGGTGGGAAGCGACCTTTCCTATGGACCCTGTAATGCAAGGAGCCACCTGTCTCCAGTACTTCCCTGTCTCTCTTAAATACAAAATGGTCTTGCTGAGTAATTGGGTATCATGGAAGGGTAAAAAACAAAAACAAAAAACTAAAAAAGAGACAAGGTACCACCCGATCTTGTAAACCGTAAGGACTCCAGCTAATGCTCCATAAAAACTGGCTTAATATACAGTTATTACAAAGCTTCAGTTTTTTGACAGATTAAGTGCTATTAAATCACTTTGCTCTGAAGGCACTAAAAGGTCACAAGATGAATTAGTTCAGGCCGTCTTAGCCTACTCCTCAGCACGTTGCTCCACTCAGAAGAGAGAGGGGGGGAAAGAAAAAAAGAAAACTGAACTGGAAATTATGACCCTCTAAATGTCTACAGGATGCGAAGCTGTGAAGAATGACAGTGCCTTGTCAAAAGCAGGCAGATGGGCTTTTATCAGCTTGCAGGGCAATTTTCTTCCTTTTTTTTTCTTTCTCCTTTTTTTTTTTTTTTCATTCTTCCCCTTTGGTAGACTCTGATCCATAATGCTGCATTCTGCCCTTTAGGAAGAATTTTCCAGTTGAAAAGATCAGCAGGCATAACCTAGCCTATTCCTTTGAACATGTACTCAGGTTGGATGCAATAATTTTTTAAAAATGCATTTGGAACATATATTTATGTGTGTGTGTGTGTGTATATATATATATATTTATATAAAGCAGTATATTAAATAGGAAAACCTTCCCTTCTGCAGGGGTTTCATGCATTTTGGTGAAGCTGACATCGCCTGTCCAATGACATTCTATTTTTCTGTTTTTTATCGAGGCATTTACACACTGAAAGCCGACAAGAACTGTGGGCGCATGTTGCTTCCAGTAGCGTAGCTCTCTATACAAATTGATCACTCTGCTCTCAGCAAAGTTATTCCAGTTTTACAAGGTCAGGGTAAATGGGATCAAAACTGAATCCCTGATCAAGCTTTCATTAAATCACTGGTGCATTCTTGGCTTCCATCACAGCAGGAATGGCCCCTGCTATTGGGAACTGTGTGCTGACTCTGCAAGGGGCTTCATTTCACCCCAAAAGGTGGAGAAACTCAGTACTCAGGAACACTTTGTCCTTATTTCACCCTACTGGGGCCTAAAAGTTGTCGATCAGACATTGTATTTCTCTACTGGGCGTTTGAGAACAGCAGGGGATCTTTACATTCAATAGGCCATGAGCTGCATTGCTGCCGCACAATTGATGAAGAAAGGATGGATCAGTGACCTTAGCGTTTTGGATTTCTTTACATTTTTATGGATGAATGTCACAGCTGTCACATCTTTTCAGCGCTGTTTTTTCCATTATCATCCTCGGTTTTTCTTTTATTTCTATTTTGTGGATTCATGCCTTTCTTCTTGCTCCTCACTGAAGATGTGCATGCTCAGCAGCTCAGATAGCATTGATATTTTTTCTGTTAACTATCTTATTTTATAATATAGAACAATCTTGACTCAGCAAGATACTTAAATATGTGCCCAACTTTAAGCGTATGAAGAGTGAGAGCAAAGTCAATGGAAGTAATTGTGGCTTAAATTTTGCCAAGTGCTTAAGTACTTTGCTGGACTGGGCCTTCCTGCATATTAAAAACCTGTTGGTATGACAGCACCTCTCTCTCAAGGCACTTATTGATTGTCTGAATCGATCTTTATCACAGATAGASAAGTAATCACGTAAACAAAGAACCTCCAAATATTAGGACTGAGAAATGCAAAACACAAAAGTTGTTTAAATGTAGGAGTATATAAACCATTGGTTTCCTCTACAGTCATCCAGTTTACCAGCATAAGGTGAATACATTTGTAGTAGCTGTGTATGAGTTTTGTCAGGACCAAGGTGACATCAAGGACGATCCAAGACACAATCAAACTGGCACATAATGTCTTGGGTACTAAGTCYAATTGTACCAGTAAAGCTACTTTTTGATGCCAGTTTCCAGTAATAGGAGTTCATACTGAATCCAATCCCTTCAYAGGAATAGCTCAAATTTTAAACTTGAGTTCACTGAGATCTGTGTTCTTATATGTACAAAAAAAGGGAAGAGTTATAGAAAGTAGAGCAAATGAGGAATCTGTTTCATAGAAGCTTGATTTCAGTTATTTATTAAAAGGAGGGTTCATGAACAGTAACATTWTCAGAAACAGAATGTTTTTAACTGATTACAGTTTCGAGTAACAATAACCCTTATTTCTTTCTGCTCATAGGAGACTAGTATTATTTAGGTCTTTTTCCTTGAAGATGATCCCTTAATATTGAGTCATCTCTCCTTGCAAAAGAGGACCAGAAGGTCTCTAGAAGGCTTATATTACTGAAGCATCTTGCCTGAATTCATATAACCTGCCTTTCAATGCAGTTAATWAGTCCAAGCAATGTGCTAGTATCATCCTCCTGCTCCTTCCTCCATTTTTAAGCCAACATAGACATTTATCGAGGTGGAGATGAGCTGTACATAAACATTTTGAGATAAGCTAATCCATTGCTACACTGAAACACCCACTAGTGTCAATATTATCTGTTTCTCTGATCATGTCTTCAGTGAGGGAAGGTGTGAAGGAGTAAGAAACAGAAATTTCTGAAACAAGTAGAATGACAGAAAAAATACAGTTTACCAAGACAAAGGTAAGAAGCAAAGAAAGAAAAAGGAAGGGTACTTCATGTGATAATAAAGTAGTTGAGATGCATGTAACCAATGAGTATTGTCTGAGCTTGGGTTATGTTCTAACCTTGGCYTTTATGCACTTTTGTTAGAAGATGTTTTCTTATAGTTAGGAGCGATATTACCATCTCCACAGAAGCCTATTCACGAGGTTATAGAAAAGCATCTTGACTCATCACTCCTGAGAGCTTGATAAACGTGCCTTGTAAGTATCAAGAAGGAAAATTTGGAGTAGTCATCTCTCCTTGTCATTTATGAAGAGACCGATTTAATTATGCAGGAGAAGTGAGGAGCCAAAAACAAGAATAAACTCAAAATCTCCAAATTAAGAAGAAAAACAAAACGCTGAAAAGGGTTGCATCATATTTTTCCACAGCCTTTTCATCCATGAAGATGACAACAGGACTAAAATCCACACAAAAGCATAAATTCCTCCATGTCTTATAAAAAAGCAAACCAAAGAGAGRGTGTACCTTGCTAAAATGGAGGCTACAAGATTTAACCTAGTACGACTTTTGTATGATATTATGATTGTATCCTAGAGAATATATGCAACGTGAAAAKAAACTTTATTTAATTCAAGAGGCAATTTCTACCTTGGCAATATCCCTTTAAATGCCTCTGCATTCGTTCTATTTCATTTTATATTCCTCTTCATAATCACTGGTACAGAAATTCTGAATTTTGACAAATATTCTGTTGCTGTTTTAATCCACCTTAGGGGAAAAGAGAAAGATTTTAGCAAGTAAAATTAAGCTTATTTAAACATTTTTGCTCTTTAAATGAATTTTACTTCTTAAGAATGGGCAAAAGTTCAGTGACTATGAGAAACATGGATTTTCTCATTAACATTGTGAATATTTGACATAGCATTTTTGAACACAGGCCTCTTAGCTAGGTAAATGTTAGTCAATAAAGAAGCTTTCTGCAAGATTATACGTGAGCTTGTATGCAAACYGCCTGCTGCCTTAAAAAAGATCTACCTAATACCTTAGCAGTGCTTGCAACACTGCAAAGTAACATACACAATGCARCGATAAGCATGCCTAATCCCTGAATTAGACATACAGAAAGCAAAATAAATAAATAAATAGAGGTTCTTAGAGCTTTCTTAAAGCCTAAACTAAATGACTAATTTCTCCAGGTGGGAGCTGTGTAGAAAACTCATGAGAAAAGCATTTGAGCTGGCAACATCACTTAATATATACTGAACAACGAATTACATCRGCATTCTCTTAACTGGGATGCATTCAAATAATCCGCCCTCAAGGATGAGTTTTATCAACACAGCGAGTTAACTGCAATAGCTCCTCTAGAAATGACACCTTAGTGTATCACAGGTGTCTAAGGGGAGTATGCACAAAGACTAATCTTCCCCCGTAGCCAGTGGAAAATAGAGAGACAGTTTCAGTTTGTGTTTCAGAGCACCTAAATCGGGGGCTGCTGTGAATCATCCTCGGTAAAGAGTCTGCCACTGTCCCCTGATAGAGAAGAGGCCTAAGAAATAAACTTCCTTTGGGTTTAGCTGTTGTGAATACCCATTTAATACGAGGTGACTATGAAGGCATCAGTTACTTTATCTGCATAAGATACCTAATATCCAATGAAAAACATTAACAACTCAGGTAGAAGCAGTTTAAAGCCAACATTTTTTTTTTCTGCCAAGACTTCCACAAAGTTAAATAAGCAGGAAAAAAAGTTGCTTTTCCATAAAGAAGATATTTGTTYTAGATTTCCCATTCAGCTCAGTTCTATTTTTTTTTTTCTGTATGTTTCTGGACTGCATTTTTTTCTCTCCCTCCCTCTCTTGTTGTTGCCTCTGAAGGTTCACATCCGGAGTCTCCTACTTTTTCTTCTTTCTTACATTTTTTATCATTTTCTCCTTTATGTTGTTCTCATATTTCTATAAATAAAATCTMTTTTGTTCCACACTACATAAGAAAAAGAAAAACGAACAAGATTGTTCTTAATGCTTGAATTGTTTGCTACGCAAATGGCATTCCTAATTAAATGGTAAGTTCACTGAAGACTCACACATTTGAAAGCAGCCTGATTTGACTCCAGTCCTGATTTGCCCAACAAGCTTAAATGCAAACAAAAAACCCCAGCTGCTTATCCTACCTTCATCTGGAGGCTACTCACTGATATTGGTGCTACCAACAAGGAATTACATACATGGAAAAAGAGAGGAGTTTACTGTAAACATTTTATAAAATCTCTTCACACTTCTTTTTATGTTGTCTATAGGAATGCAAAGTCTTTCAGACTGGAGTTACCCCTTAAGACACCCACAACACCAGGCGGATAGCTTGCTTAGCACTATTATCAAAAAAGCATCAACCAATGAGGCAGTAAATATGTTTTCACTTCACTGAGTATCAAAAGAAAGTTGTCTTGTTTTCCTATTGAGAAAGATAAGCATGAAGAAGTCTTTGTCTTTCTGCATGATCTTTTAGCACCACTAAAATCAATGGAATCAAGAGAACACAACTCCTGATAGTTACTGGAGCTTTTCTTCTTGTTTTATCTTGCCTTTTTGTCCTGTTCTTTTGATTGTCTCTCTATATTTTCCAGCTGTCAGTGGGATATTAACGTGTTATGATTTACCATGCAACAAGTGAAAAAGTGATTCATCTTGAAGATCAGAGCTATCCTATAATTATACCTTTACTAGAACAAATCAAAATAATTCATTGAGTAGAATACACATGAACGTTATATACTGAATCCATAAAAGCATGTGTGGGCATGTGTGTATTGAAAATGATAAAATAAAATTAAATGAGAATGGCAAGAACTGATAGTTGATGCATTTCAAAGACAAACTATTTGAAACAGGTTATTTTTTGACAAGGCAGCTCACAGGTCCTACATCTCCCCCTTCCCTGCATGTCAGCTTTGCCTGTATTTAAAATTTCTGGGTCTACTGCTGCTCACACATATACACCTATGCAGACACACATATTTCTCTTGAGAAAAGACTTCAACGTTGTGGAATAACTGAAGAAAGCATGTCAGGAGGCTGTTGGGGAAAAAAAAATCTTCTTCCTTACAATTGTTTTTGGACTCTGTCCAAAATTCACCCTCACTGCCCTTTACTCTTGACACATTTTCCCCATGGAATGAAAGATTTTTTATTATTATTATATTTTTAAACAACTGGCAGATTTTAAGTTGTGCACCTCCATCGTTAGTCTGGGAGTCCAGGATTCAAAGAGCAGTGACTCTATATTCATGTCGATATTAAATAAGCATGGCATTTAAAGACAACTGTGGGCAACTTTTTCTTTTGATGCTATCTTGGGATTTTTTTTTAAAGAGTTTTATATAAGACATCAAATAGTTATGAGGAATGTGGCTGTGCTTTTTATAACACAAGAAAGGTTAAGAGCAGAAATCTTTATAGACATTGTAAGAAGTTCCAGGGGAACAGAAAGCTCTGTGGACTCAGAAGATGGATTTCACCTTCAAGACTAGGATTCAAGTTCACCAGAGGAATCTCAAAGTAACAAGTGTTTTGATCTCAGCTCAGTTCTTCGGGGCTTTGTGCGCTTGTGTGTGTGTGTGTTAGTTTCTCAGAAAGAACTATATTTTGCATCTAATCTAAAGAGGTTAGTTCCCTATAGATTAGAATTCAAATGACAGGGAAAATTCTTAAAGTTTCTTTCTGGTATGAATCCATTGAAAGTTTTTGGGAGAACTCACCTGTTTCCAGATATCTCAGCTTCACGGGCTGATTTTAATTGTCTCTATACTGGTGCTTGGTTGTTCAGGCTACTCCTACCTCTCCTGCAGATAGACACCATTGAGAATACATCGACATCTTGAGAAAGGCCTGAGTTTTTATATAAAGAAGAGAAGAATGAAAAGAAGTCTTTTACATGTGTGGGATGTGAAAGGTAGGTATGTGAAAGGAGGCCACAATCCTGGACAGAAGAGAGAGCCTGTAGAGAAGGAAGTTACAGCACATTGTTTTAACGCTGTTGAAAGGGACAGGTAGAGCAGGGCCAGTTCATGCAAGCAGAGTTACAGAGCCTTGAAAGTAGGCTTTGGGCCTACAGGTGAGTGACATGGAAAGGACAGACTCTGCACGTGGTGAAGAGAGTGGCAGGAAAGCTTGAGTCTACATCTGAAGCAGGGATGGTGCGGAGCAGCTGTAGCATGAAAGAAAAAATAAAAAAAGAAATAGGAGAAAAATTGTTCCTAGTAAGTAAGGTGGTTCAGTGGTACATGCCAAAATACAGGACCACAGATAGCTAGAGTAGGAAAAGTTTGAGATTGTCCACTTGGAGGAAATACATTATTTCAGGCTAAGAGTGTACTAATTTTACATCGCCAGGAAACAAAGCAGGTACAAACAAATGATCTTACATCTYGGATCTTGTAGTCTCTTGTAGTCTTAGTCTCTTGTAGACTAAGTTGTGACTATACTTATGGAGGTCTAGAAAGGCATTAAGTAAAAAACATAGATGCCTCCTACAGAATATGCTGGACAACTTTCTAGACCTTGCTGATTGCACTGACTAGATCTTCACTGATTGTAATAGGCTATGGAGATATAAAATACATAYAAGTAGACTCCTACATTGACAGTAAATAAATTTAACTGCCCTAACCAATGGCCTGAAGCACACCTCTTTAAAGTCTAACCTGTGAGATATAGGGTTGAATTGGGTTGCTTAAACATAGGCATCCTCTGCAGCACCCTCTCAATATATGCTACAAAAATGATGAGGAATCTACTAGATGCTCCCGACTTTCTGGAGCAGTGGCTGACATCCAGGTGAGGTTTCCTARGACAACTCATATGGTGCCAGACACTTGTAAAAGCAGCTCAATCAAGCCCAAAATGATTGAGCTGCCAGACTCCCCTGCTGCTCTGAAGTTTCCAAATACTGAGCATAAGTGTAGAAATAGAAAGGGATAACCACAGAGACACAAAGAAAATTGTCAAGAAATGATGCCTGGCAGTGGTTTTGGAAAATTACATTAGGTCTTATTAATGAAATAGTCATCAGTCCCTGATTAGGAATACGAACTGCACTCCAAAGCACAGTCTTTTCAACACTGGTGTTATATCAGAGGCAATATTAAGTTGAAAAGAAAGATGGTCTGGAAGTTACCAATCTCCCCTGGGACTTAGGAAATACAGGTTTAATTGCCCACTTTGCCACAGCTTCCTCATCCCACTCTTATTATTTGTGTTACTGTAGAGTCTACTAGATCTAGTCAGGTTGTGCTTTAAATTCTTTGTCCTTTAGTTTTACAACCCCAGAAGTTAGGGTAACAATTTTCTTTTTTTATTGCCCCATGTTTTTCATGTCTGTTTTGTGTGCACAACCTTTTGCATGGGCTGGTCTCAAGTCCTAGCTACACAAAAAAGGTCATTTCATTTTAATGAAACTGGTAACCCTTCCATGTATACCACAAGGCAATATAGTTACATTTATATTGGAATAATTTGTTCACATGTGGCAGCAGTGATTTCCAAAGTGTAAGTTGTCCCAATACAGCCCCTTTTTTATCTCCTTTCTGGATTTATTAGCGTTTCCACCCAGTTTTCAAACAGAATTGGGTTTTCTGCCCATATATAGAATAATTCCACTGCACAACACGTTCTCCCAAAAAAGAAAAGAAAASAGCCCATTTTGAGATTCAGCAGCTTTCCTTTATACAATTGTACATGCTCTTGCCATTATGCTCCTGTCAGCTCAGGGAAAAAAGCCACCTTAGTCCAAGATAAAATAATGAGCATCCTCAGAGCAATATGYGCTGCCCTCTCCCAATAGCCCTACCCTGGAAAGGTGTAAAGCTGGGGATGTGATGGCTCTGGAGGTAGGAAGAACTGTGCAGAAGACTTTGTTAACTTGTGGGAAAACTGCAGCCGAGGCTCCAGAAGAAAAATGACAGGATAACRCGGAGCTAATGGAAATAGTCTCACTGTGGTATATTCTAACACAGGAACGGTCAAATGGATGGATTCGAGAGATAAAAAGAAAACAGCAACTCTGAGATATTGTAATTGTGGGCACAATATAATGCAGATGCTGGCAAAATATTGTTTTCCCAGGGAGGAGTGAGTCAGTCCGCACACGGTCTGACCATCCGTTAAGCCGTGGAAGCCTTTGGAGCTCGCTCAGTACAGCAAGCACAGCACTGTTCTAGCTGATTAAGTTGCACCTTGTATTTCAGGCTCTCAAGGCCACAAGACAGAGATGCCAATTCTAACAAAAAGGTTTTTCTGCCGGAAAGGAAGGGGTATTATTATATATTACATTTCTTGACAAGGCAACGGGAAAGAAGTGCCTGTGCTCTCTCAGATGCAGTGCCGGAATGTYGGCTGTGCATGCAATAAGGCAGTGTGGAAGATTTTTTCTTAGCACTAGGCACTTTCTTCTGTCCGCTGAAGTTCCTTTGCATCATAAATGAGTATAACACTTAAGTTGCACCAGAATGTGAACAGGGAAAAAAAGAATTCACAACAAATGCCACTCTGATTGCTCCATCAGATAGCTGTGGCGAGGTGGGGTTTTCTTCAAAGGTTTATCCATTTTGCAGGCTGACAGCATGTCTTGATGTATGGGATACACGCGGATGGAGGGATGTGGCATGCTTCAGGTASTGGATTTTGCAGAAAATTTTACAATACCTATTTTTACACATGAAGAGACTGACAGTTGAGATTAAGAGTTTTAGCACAATCTCAGGACACAAGACATCCCATGCAAATGTTTATTCTTACAGGTGGAATGGTAATAGGGAAGSTGACTGAGGATTTCCTTCTACCCTTTATTGGGCCTCTATGGGCAAAGAATTATGGTCGTAAGGAGCCTACAAGAGCAAATCAAATCTGACTCTGGTTCCTTGTCTTGTGAGTGAGGCTTCAGCTACTCTGCTGCTGCCAGGAGCAGGAGAGCAATAGATACTCTTGCCTTTGTGAACCTCTTGCCTTCTGATTTCTAAATCTTAAAGAGGTGCTTTAGGGGTATTTTGAAGTGATTATTTTCAACAGTGAGGGCTAAGAGSCCTTTAAAGGTGAAATAGAGCTTTTTGCAAAATTATGTGATTCCAAGAGCTAAAACTTCAAGAAAAATCATGAAATTGCATGTTACATGAAACACTGAACTATCTTAGCATGCTCATTTTCAAAGTGTTCACATGGCTTTTGATAAAACTTGTATTAAAATCATTAAACAAGCAGATTATTTTAATTTTGCTTTTGCAGCTTTTGTTTTCTTTTAAATACATACTTGAAATTTCAATTTTGAATGTGTTTTCACTAAATTATGCAATAGATTTTAGGAACGATATAGGAATTGTATACTGCAAAAACTTCATTTTGAAATAATTCATGCTGCTGTCTTTTTTTTTTTTAATATATATTTATATAGATTTGTACAGAGTCCACTATGTAGTAACCATGCAATAAATAATAAAACAACAACAACAACAGCAACAAATAAATAATAATAAACATCACTCATGATGTTCCATGAACCTCTAATGCACTCTGGCCTGTGCCAATCTTTTTTCCTCTGGCAACTGTTGCTCTAGTGATGCATTTCAACACACTGAAAAAACAGCTTACTCTTTTGACATGTTTTTTGTAATATCCAAGATTGCAACTGCTTCAGTGGTGTGTTATTGTAATACTTTATCAAAACAATGCCTGCCAGGAATTCGTGTCCCGAGAGAAATTTCATATATTTCTTTTAAATGGCAAAAGAAAGAGACCAGTTTAGAGCAGTTCTCTATGAAGGTTACATAATCATGGACACCATGGAATCAGTGTGACTAGCAGTACTTCACTAAGTTGTTTTATCACTTYGTTTTAAAGAGGGGCATTCCACTTTAGAGATGAGTTGCTGAGGAAAAAAGTCTAAAACTTGGCTAAGGGTTCTTAAAGTTTTGAGATCTTGTTGTGATCTCTAAAATCTCAAACATTTTTAAGATCAAGATCAAAACATTTTTTAAGACCAAGAATAACTAGACTCCATCTCATTATCACATCCCCAGGCCACAATCAATAACCTCAGGAAGACCATTTTGCCCTAGCACTGTTCCAACTCCACTTTCTTTTGACTTAGGGGCTTCGTAACCTGGATTTGTTTTCTGGATGTGGTTTCTGTACATTTAGGTACCATCTGTGGATTTTGTTATCCAAGAGCCTGCTTCTTTGGAGAAGAATGTGGTGAATGGCCTCCTTCTGAATGTTTTCAATCCTGGCCTCACTAGTTTTCTTTTTTGATTTTGGGAGATACAAAGAACAATCAATTTTTGTTTACTATCATCACAAGTTTGATGATTTTGGAGAACTCTTTATTCCCTTTACATTTTTCAGATGGAAAAAGGTCAGCTCAATCTACTATTGAAAAATACTCCAAATTTTTTACCATCCTGGTTAATGTTCTATGAACATTTTAACCTGTTCCTATTCTTATCGAGATCACTAGTGCTCAAGTTCAGGAAAACTTGATGCTCTAGATACCGATGAGCCGTAGTGGCATACAAAGGTATAAATACAYCTCCTGTTTCATTCTTTTTTATTTCTTGATGATATCTAGCTTCTGATCTGCTGTTTTTGTTGTGCTACTGGGGAACGAACTGACGTTTTCATAAAACTTCCCATATAACCCATAGATCTCCTACCTGAATGGTAACAATCATCTCAGAAAAGGGGCTTTTAAGAACCTGCATTTAACCTACATTCAAATGATATAACATATATACCTAATCTATGTGAAAATCTAAGCAAGGAAGTTTTTCACTGACAGAAATCTCCAAAGGCATCACTGATATCTGATGTTCTGCCACTGCATACGCCAAGAGCTATCAGCATCTTGACTAACTCAAGAGTCTTAGGGGCCTAAACTTATTTGGATACTGAATGTTAAGCATTTATTAGCTGAAGGACTTAATCAGGTATTCATATCACATATGATGTGCCAGAAAATTACTAAATTCAGCACAAGTTAGAGTGCACACAGAAAATTTCACTTAAAAAAATAAAAAAGAGAAAAGAAAAAAACTGAGAAGTGTCACCTTCCCTAAATAAGTGTAATGACAGTTACCTGAAGAGCAGGAGAGCAGAGTATTAAGATTTCCTCACCTTCAGATGTGAGAGGTGAGTCTACATTTTTCCCTAGGAAATGCCTTAACCAATACAGAAAGTGCAGAAATAGACAGAAAATTCATATCTAAAAAGGTTCATCAAGATGTTGCATAAGTTTATCTGCTCTTTTCTCTCTCCATACTAYTGGATACAATCTATTCTGTATTTGCAAGATGAAAATAAAAGCATTAATGAGAGTACATATATATGAGAATATATAGCCCCACACAGTTATGCACACACATATACATGCATACATATACACTCTTCAGACAAGAAACAGATTCTGTACATGAGTAGGGATCTATTTAATTTGAAATAAAGGGGAAACTTTCTTCTTTCCGAAACAGAAGTCCAGTGATGTGCATAACTGTGTCTAATACATTTAAATCTAATCACAGCAGGTAGCTTTCCATGAATGCTCTCGGTGTATTCATTCCAGAGGCTTAAAACTTCTGCAAACACACAGGGGACTGCAATCTACTGCAGCAGATACAGCTAAAGCCTGAGATCAAAGTAATTGTTATACCAAAAAGAAAAAAAAAAATCCAGGAGCAAAGTTTGACACTGCACTCACTTCTTATGAAGTACTATAGGAATTTCTATCCATTTTATGTAACATATAAAGACAACAGGTAGGTATAGGCATAAGAAATGAAATAGATATAGATGATATAGCTATAGGAATAGCTAGATATAGATGATATAGATATATTTGTACGTATAAATACAGAGTTTTTTAGTAGGTTATTTTGGAGAACATACATGGAATAAGCTGCCATGCCAGATGATTTATGGCTTAACAGTGCTTTTGAAGATACCCAGGAAAAGTAAATGATGCTCTTTTGTCCTTGAAAAGTCATTGGTACACCTTGATATTGTTGCAGATACCAAGCAGAGACTCTGAGGATTAGATTCAGCGCTGGTAATTTTATATCTTTCCTAATATATAATGAAAAGGATCTGTGAAAGACCAATGCCTCCACAGAGCAATTCAGATCTTAGGTGGAAGAATTTGACCCCTGGAGGGGCCAATTTCTCTTCATCGACCAAGAAAGAGCAAGTGTGTGTGATTTCTTAGGTCAGCTTCTATCCTTGCAGTCGGGCTCCATGCAGCATTCACTGGCTTCCAGTAGTGGCAACTGGTCCCAGGACTGGTGATTAAAATCTGTAAAATAACATGAATATTGATTTTAAGACAACATCATCAAAACAAAACCAATTTCACAAAAACTAAGGACCCCAAAATCAATAGTAAAGGACTCATTGGTGCAACTGTGGGGATGTGTGGATACAGCATCCGTAAATCTTCAGATTGCATTTGAATGACAGTCTAAAATATGTTTTAGTTACAAACAATGATTGGATTTAATACAAGTATAGCACAATAAAATGCTCTGGTTTATGATATACAGGAGGTCAGACTAACTGCTCTAATGCTTCTCTGGCATCAATCTATGAATATATGAATCTATGAAAAATAAATCAATATTAGGGGAAATGCTACATAACTACTACTATTGATCAGTCGATTTCTGTTGTAAATGTCTTCTGAGTTTTGCACTTTCTTTGTAGACCGATTTCTCATGATGCATTGAAACAGAGTCAGTCTACTGTGCCTTTCTTCCACTTACAACATTAATTTCTGCCTCTACTCAGTTTTCTAAGGCTCTGTTAGAGTTTTACCACTGAGTTCAATGGATGCCAAAAAAAGACTGCTGATGAGAGTTTTTAAACATCCTGCTCTTAATCAATTAATGTTTCTGAAAGCATTTAAGATCAATGAACTGAAATTTTCTGCCAGGACAAAGAATTAAAAAGATTAATATAAGTTAAAGTGTGTGTGTATTTGTGATAATGATTGAGATTCTCTTAAAGACTATGACACCTCTTTCCTATTTTTTTCTTTTTTTCTTGTTAAAAACTTGAAAAGTGAAAGCTGGATAGAGCTACTGAGTTGCAGCTTGCTCCTGATACATATGACAGYTTAGACTGTCATAATAATAAATAACCTAATAAGATTATCTTAATAAGATAATCTATATATTTTGAAATGATATAAACAAGTGTACCTGACACTAGCTGAGGACTAAATACAATCAGTTCTATAACCTTAAAGATCAGTTAATGATTCAAACTAGCAAGATAGTTATAAAGATCTTATGACTGAGCTATTCAAAGTCTGCACTAAAGCTAATGTAGTTATTAGTAGCCCCATTATTTAGCTTCTAGATACAAGCTATGTTAGTCTCTTGTTAAAATGATAAATTAATAATCCATATTTTTTTCCACATTCCAGCATAACTACTTTTCATCATTTGGATGACATGTCATCAGTATTCTGGACCTCCTTGGTGCAAAAGACRCTAACGATACACTTGTTTGAGACTACTGAACTGCAAAACATTGACTGTGCAGTGTCATTTACACCTGGAAATGGGGCAAATTGAGATTCCTCCAAAGGCATCTAAACCACACGTGCTTTCACTCCCTCTACAATATCACTTAAGCTGACATCTTCGGAAGGACTAGTGAGAAAGCCTCATCCTATGAAACTTTCAGCTTGGTTTCCTATTCAGAGCTATTCAGACAAAGACAGGAAAACTTCAGGAAATCAAATATCATGATCATTCCTGCAAATTAATCTGTAGAACATTTGAGGAGGCTCATCACTGTTGACAATGTACTTGACCCTGATCTTTTGTGCATGCCTGGATAACCGCTGGRGTCCAGGTAATGAAAACACTGACTCATAAAAGCCAGACTGAGTCAGTCGCCCAGTTCATGGTTAAAAGAGGCAAGATAAAGCTTGGTAAAGCAACCTCACTTTAGACCCAATCGCTAAAGCCGCCGAAGTAAACTAAGAGAGACAAAACAAAGGGCACATCAACATAATGTGCATATTGTGAGGATTCTTGAAGGTCAGAGCATGCTCTTTTACTTCTCAGTGACATATAATGCCAATATTTGTCAGACCTTGATGAAGACCAAAGCTCAGTCAGAAAAAAGTGCACCGCATGATATTTGTTCTCAGACTTCTACTTTCCGACAGTCTTTATTGTAGGCACCTGGCTATGAGCAAACTTTATAGCTAAGAGGAAAAATAAACAATATGGTTTTGGCAGTATGAGGCAAGGAGGAGGCTCCCTGCTGTCGTTTTTTCATGTGACAACGAGTCCCAGTCACTGATGAATGAAACAAATATACAGAGATGCTAAGCATCAGGGCAAATTGCAGGATTTATCTCAATATATTTTAGTTTAAAAAAGAGCCGGAGAGTGTATTTTAAAATTACATTAATTTACTTGAATTTGATGTTGATAAAAAGTTTTGAAAAAAATTGGAAAATTTCATTTTAATGTGTTACCTAAATGTGTCAGATTTTCCAGGTCTTTTCCTATACTAAACTGCAGGTTGCAGAACCTCACATACACATTAAGCCATTCAAAAAGAGATTCTTTTAAATTACAATCATTATTTGGTTTTCCTTTTTTTTTTTTTTTTTAAATTGAACTAAGAATAATCAACTTCAGTCTGATATACAAAATGCATTTCTACATCTTTCTAGAACGAAGTATTTTTGTAAGTTTGGGAGTGTTAGAATATACTTGAGACTTGTGAATCTCTTATTTATAAATGATCCTGTCTCGAAAAGCTTTATTTTTTAGAATTTTGTGTGGTTTGAAGTCATTTATGCCTAGGGAAACTGGTTGCAAAATGCCACCTTTTCTAATCTGATGGCATCTTAAACCTACTGTGAGTACAAACAGGATATTAAAGTACTATCAAAGTAATAAAAAAGTTAAGGCTAAGAGCTTTAGTTATCCTTCGGAGGAGTAGCGCTGATGGCATAGATACTCTAATTTAAAGATTTTTTGTTATTATTTGTTGTTAACTTTCTCAGTTGAATTAGGGAAGGAAAATAAAATAAAATAAAATAAAATAAAATAAAATAAAATAAAATAAAATAAAATAAAATAAAATAAAATAAAATAAAATAAAATAAAATAAAATAAAATCTCCTCTAACTATCAGTGATGCAGTGCAGAGGCTTAGTTTTACTGGAGAAAAACTGTGAACTCTTTAGAAGATTGACAAAATTCTGATTTGAAACAGGCTCTCACATTTCTACTCAAAGATTAATCTCTAGGTCCTTTGTCTAAGATGAAAGCAAACATCCTCCCAGCTACCATAAACAAAATACATAATTTTTTGGAAAGAGTAGAAATACCTAGATGTAAATCAATAAAGATGTCATTTTATCTGCTTTTTACTGAAGAAGCATTGCAGAAGGGAGGCCATTTAGAGATACCTCAAAGATGCTGGAGAAATGAAAAGTGAGTGTCAATCCACTTTTCAGAACTCTCAGGAAGTTTTGAGAATTGTTCAAGTCACAGGCTGACACCTAAATCTGTTCCCTCAGCTGCACCACTGTGATAAGTAAAAAGAGGATATTTTGCTTGACTGTAAAAATAACAATTAAAAATTGTACTCGCTCAGCAAATAGACTTAGCGGGACTTTGCTTTCCCTTTTTAGACTAATTCCATGCAAAAAGTGTAGCTTATATGGCCAATATGTACACATATACCTGCTGGATCCCATTTTTTACTCATGAGCCAATTTTATCCAAATTCGGTGGCAGAGTTTGAAAACTTTAATGAAAACAGCTGGTGTAGAAAGGAGGGAGGATATATTAATTCCCTTGGTAAAGGAAAGAGCACAGCATACCTTCTACTTCCCCAGAAATCTGAGAATCCATAGAGAGAAAACTAAGATGAATACCTCAAACAAATGTAAAGGCACAAGCTGAATATGCATTAGACCATCAATCCAGCAGCAAACACATCGCGCCAGTCAGTATCAGAAGCATCCTGACWTCCAAAGGGATTTGGTGATGAGGCTTTGGGCTTTGCTGCTGTACGTTCCCAGGCTTTCATAGGCACTCAGCATTTCCAGACCATGGACCTATTCGGGTGCTTAATTAGGATTTTGTTGTGCAAATGCAGAATGGGACACCTAGCAAGGTTGGCTCTGCCCACCTGCATTTAAATGAAAAAGATTCTCAGTAGAACCTCAAATTCATTTCTTGACCAAAATCAGTTACCTTGATCTTCAGCAGGAGGGAAGACACATTTCCTCACGCACCCCCTGTCCCAGGGCCAGCTCATTTAATCATGGGATCATTCTCTTTCTCTCATGTACCTGTAATTTACATAAAAAGATTMCACCTACTACAGTAAATCAATAGTTATAAAGAGTAGAAGAATAACAATATCCTAAGCAAAATAAGGGCAGTCATGCAATCCATGTCTACTCCCTGGTGTCTAATAGATAGTTTTTATTACTACTGGTTAATTAATAATCAAGTCGACAACTCACCTTCAGACACAGGTTTGGTAAGTGCATTAACATAGCTATGACAGACAGGCAGGGATGTATGATGGTGATGGCAGATTTTCCAGGTTAATCTCATTTCATCATGAGCTGTGGTCAGCATCTCATTATTTCCTTTCAGAAGTGGCTCGCAAGCATGGCAACATGCAACGCACTGATGTCACTCACAGATGTATTGTTTGCCCCCTGCTTTCTCTGCCTCGCATCACAATTTTCCTTTCAACCTTTGAAGCCAAGCAGAGTTGTTCATTACCTTTCGGATGCCACACCAGTTTAATCACATTGATAGAGGGCTATGCAATCAAAGTGACAGTTCAATGATGATTTGCATCATGCCTGACTCATTACTTTGTGAAGGATTTGGCATGCCAATCAATGGAAAATGATGTGCAGTCCCTTGAAAAATGACAGTAATCCATTTTCCACCAATTGGCAAGAGAAGTCCTTGACAGACTAACAAGTTAGAGCCAAAGCCAAATTTTATTTGGCACATTTCTCACTTTGCTGCCATTTTGTGAATCCTGAGGGTACTTATCAAAGCAGTAACTTTTTTTTTTTTTTTTTTCTTTTAGTGTTAAAAATATTATATACTTCAAGATTTAGTTTTGCTTTCCAGGAAATTCCTTAGGTGTGTGCACATTGCTTGCATTCTTTTCAAATGCTTCTATCATGTCAAATACTTACAAATGAACCTTTTCAGTTGCTAATATACTACTAATGCTGTTAACATTATGTGACAATATTGATAATGTCCTACTGTAACATCTGTGTCTAGTTTCCAGAACAATTATGCTCATTCTTCTGCAGAAAGCTTTGTGCAGCTCCTTGGTCCTTCCTCAGGACAACATTGGATGGAGCTTTCACTGTCTGCCCATTTATATTGTCCCTCGGTAAATCTTCCAATTCAACACTGCTCTTGACCATTTAATTCTGAGCTGAAGAGGAGCCTCTAGGTGGGATTTAAGAGAAAAAAAGTAAAACAGTGTTGCTTTAACCTGCTAATCCTGTAGAAGTGAAAGCAATGCTGATACTTTGAAGGTCCCATGTGGAGAACCTGGGTCACCTTACAGTTCAGTCCCCAGGGTGCTTTAGACTTCTCTAAATGTTTCACCTGCAGATGATTTTGAAAACTTTGCCCACCATTTGACACTTAATTCTCACCCTCCTGTTTTAGAATGAAAAGTGAAGGGGAGGTTGTTGATATTCAGGTTTCTGGTAGCCATCTCCCTTCTCCAAAGTAGGAGACCACATAAGGCGTCAAAAAAGATGATGATTTCTATTACTTGTCTTAGGATGGGATAAATACCTTCTGGAGGTGCTGAACTTTGGCCATTGCCTCTAGAGACATTCCAAAAGAACAAATCAGTCTGTGACTTCATATTTTATCTTTCTRAGCGGAGCGTATCATGCCTAGATGCCTCCTTTGCTACTCAGTGGTACTTATGGTTTGCTCTCATTTCTGTATTGGTGCATCAGTGCAGGTCATACAAATATTTCTGAGGCTGTGCTGACCAGAAAGATGATGTGACTGAGAAGTGAACTACAAAAAACAAAAGACTTTTCTGCTGAGGGTGATTTCTAAGATATTTTTCAGATGGATCAGTTCTCTGATCAGCAAATAGTCAAGCCAACATAATTAATAGGACAATACATCATGAAGGTGGTACAGGAAAAAATGTTAATAAAATAGTGTATCTGAAATCAATATTAATGCTAAAGTGAAATTTATGCTTGGACTAGGTGCCTAAGTATATATGGTGAGATGCATTCCACTTGCATGAGTGCATTCCACTTCTCTAAGTGAATATACATTTTTTTACTATGATTATACATTTTTTTTACTATGATTACACATAGCATTTATTTATGCATACATTAAGTCTATAATGGAAAATTATTTTCTATCATTTGTGKGGGAAAATGATCTGAAAAAGATTTTTTATAATTGGGAAAAGTTTGTGTATATGTATAAATAGCTAGCAAAAGGAGCTCTGTGCACTCTAAATATGACATTTATTAGCATTTCTGATTGATTGTTAAAGCAGTGAGATGTTGCTCCTTATATTCCCTTGCTGTCATTGGATCACAAGTCTTTTTTGAGATGTAGTATTTTTAGGATGTGGTTCTACAGCTTTCAGGCAGCTTTACAAAGTAAGTGAGCAGGGGAAAAACATACTTTTCTCACTTGTAGGCATTTATTGCTACATTACTTTAGAACATAAATGACAGAAAATAGTCTGAGTTTTGAAATTTAGTCTTGATATATATATCAACGAATATTATGAAGCAGAATATCAACAATAAAATTTTAAAAAGATGTTGGGAAAATATACTAAAATATTCTAAGTGTTTAAAAAATATCAATAAAGGCATGAAGAACAGAGCATTTATGAAATTAACAGTTAGTTTTAGCCCAAACATTTGCAATGGGTTTAAAATTTTGAAAGGGCTCCTTTCCATACGAAACCACATAAAGTTTCCGACAGAATTTTCAGGTCCACAACATGATTTTGTTCAGTTAGAGTAAGAATCATATTCTCCAAGGTAACCTAGAATCAACCATGTGAAAACACAGTTATAAAAATGCACATACAACTCTAATGGTTGACAGTTCTGGTTCAAGTACCCACTTTRCCCTTTTCAAGTCAGCCCCCTGAATTTCCATTTCCCACATCTCAKCTAACTGCAGGGTCAATGGAAATTTAAGATTCTTTAACTTCTTCCACATTGTGCTTTGTAACTTTCTTCAGAAAAAAAAAAAAAAAAAATCTACAAGAGGGTTTGTATTTTCATGGTAAAAATGTTGAAAACATCTTTAGGGCAGAAAGCTGTTTTTTGCCCAGCTTTCATGTTGACTTATTCAGATATATAGGTCCTTTCTTACAAGGATTCAACTTACATATCACTGGAGATAAATAATGCTGTAGAGAGCTTACAGTCCAAACAAGTCAGATAAATGGAAAAAGAAAATATTATCCCCACATAATAAATGGGAGATTGAAAATAAGCAGCTTGTCTAAGAAAGTCTGAACTTGGATTTTTTCTTATTCAGAATCCTGATKCAATGTCTCCAGCACAAAACTGTCATCCCTTGTACAAAGCCTGTAACCCCAGTTTTGATATACAGCTCAAGCTACTTTTTTTTTTAATAAGAAAAAGAAATCAATCTGTTTTATTCAGTCTACTGCTATGACATTATAAAGCTGAACTCTAATTTTGCATATTGGATGCATTACATTGTCACTAATCCAGCATGAACACTGGTGTTATCCTCTTTCCTAGATGCTCATTATTTATTACAGAAATCAGAGACAATATTTATCGGACTAACGATAAAAGTCGTAAAATCTGACCAACTTCCCCCAATTTGGGAATGTTCTTTATTTAGTGTGCTTGACGGATGACCATAATGCAAACTTAGTGTGGTGGTGAGTGCATACACCCCACTGCGCAGAAAGTGGTGAGGAAAAAAAAAAMCATTCACTTGAATTCTTTGCATGGCCTGATATGTATTCAGAGATTTATTGCCTTCCTTCATATTTTTGGATACATTTGCCAGCACTTTTTCTTTTTCAAGGTCTGAAAAGCAGTGGCATCGGTAGTGATGGCGTATTCAAGGCCACAATATGAACCGCTCTATCCCTCTATTAGAATGTGAGAAGTTTTATTACAAACTGTCTCATGCACCTAGACAGAATATTACCTTGCATAATCTTCTTTTGTTTTTCCTCTGTAAAAGAGCAGTGACAAGCCAGAACCCTCTTAATCCAGTTCTTTAAAATGCTAGCATTCTCGCAGTTATGTCTCGTTGTATACAAAGGAAAATAAATGGCAACAGATGAATTACAAGGTTGTAAATCAATTGAGTATTTCTGCTGATATCCATCTCAGGGACACTGTGGAACAGCAATGTTAACAGAATGTGGATGGAAATACAGAATATCTGCCACTTATAATTCATATTTTCCATCATCAGCCTGAGAAATTTTTAGAGTGTAGGCCTGTGTCAGCATAATTACTTGGTGTTTATATTTGTGAGTCATTATCAGAGGTGCTGCTATTCATATAGAGATTGAATAAATGTTCTACATTGCTGATGCCTTAAGACAATACAAAACCTGGGCGAATTCACTTTTATTTTTCCCACTGAAGCAGGACAGCCTTGCAATAYGGTGGAGTTAACCTTCAAGGGAATTTCAATGTTTCTCAACTATTTCTGAAGCCTAAATTTTTTACTCCTGGTTATTAGATCTATATATGTGAGAATCTATACTGCTCTAAATATGAATCACTGCAGCTACTTGTGTGCCTGGAGTTTCCCAGCTCACAGCAGCAGATCGAGAGTCCAGGCTATTCAAAAGATGTATGACAACCATCACCAGGGAGTGACCTTCATAGCAAACCCTCTCTTTGCCCGCAGCAGGCTGCAGTAGGGTCGAGGTGCAGGGGGAAGTGCTGAAGGTGTACATATGTTTTTTCATTTGAGTTTGTATTAGCTTGCCATGGAGAAAGTAGGATGAAAAGAAAAAGGATGAGGCTATTAATACACACATGCACATGCTTGCAAAGAGTGGAAACTGCAGGACAGAGAGAYCTCACTGACTGATAGGAGATGCAAGTAAGGACAAGTCCTGGCACTCAGAGGTTAAGGATGGGAGCCTGGTGATGTCTGACCAGGAAAAATCTTCCCTTGTCCTTTCAGCAGGAAACAGAAAATGACTCTCCTGCTGCTCTTTTGCAGGTGTCCTGCCTTTAAAATAGATATTGAACGTCAGCTTAGGTTGGACGGGTAGTGATAAACAGGGAGGTGTGGGCCTTGGTGGCTTGGGGACATCAGGCTCAGGCACATGCAGAGAGTCTCATGCACATGCAGCACGGCAGAAGTTAAGTTTAGCTCAGTCTGAGCTTTACTTTACCAATCTTGTGTCTGAAAATTTGAAATATCACTCTATTGTTGTTCAAGGGCTGCCCAGGACAAGTATTTTAAAGGCACCAATTTCAAAGGGCAAAGTAGGGTAAGCTAAGAAATGTTAGACTAATTCCAGATATAAAACAGCACGTGCAAGGTTGGGATATGAGAGCAGACTGCTGGCTTCAGAGGGACTTGGGTGCTTCACTGAAATTGAGGCTATAAAATGGAATATATTGTTAACATGACTTTGGTTTCGATTCAGAGTAAATTCCCTTTTGTTCTGTCATTGTTATAAATTCCATTCAGTAAAATCAGTCATGCAGCCGCTGGTGAGTGAGGAGGAAAGCTGTGTTTAAAAGCGAGTGCTTAGAAGTGATTAAACTGGAAAACAAAATGTTGGAGAGAGGCAATTTGATAATAAAATTTTAAAAAATATTAATAATAAAGTGAAATAATAAGAGTCCACCAGATACAGAATTTTAAAATGTAATTGGAATTAAAAGGAAAAAACAATTTTTGCCCTTATCTAATCTATCGCTTGCACACTAATGTGGTATCTGAATCAAAACATGTTGTGGGCTGAGAACAAATCCATCCTCTTGGTGACTCCATTAACACTGTGTGTTACACTGTATAGATTTTGACAGGAATAAGCATAACTAACAGAAGCAGAGGTGCTAATTCTGCAGTGGGGTCAAATACTGCCTTTTTTATTATTCTTTTTTCCTTTTTTTTTTTCTTTCTTTTTTTTTTTTGCAAAGCTGGCGACTAGCAACTAGCAAATGGAGACCTGCGAGAGAGCTGGAATAAATTGGCAGTGCTCCCRAGGAAACACGGAACAATTAGGCAGCTCACGGCACAGAAAATCTGCAGCAAAAGTTGCAAAGTGATTTGAACTCTCCTACCCAGCGCCTGCCTTCCTGTGCACAGCAAAAAAATTCCCGTTCCCTCCACATCCAGGAGAGTTTCTCCCAGACACCGTTTTCCAACTCCGCTTAACTAACCCGGCAGCATCAGAGCCTTCCTTCACCGCATGTTTGCACAGGGCTCCCTGTCTCCAAATGGGCTTTGCTATGCATATAAAGCTAATAATATTAATAAGGCAATTAATAGCAGTCTGCAAAGTGGTGGGGTAAATATTTACTGTAGGGCTAGTGATGGCTGTAGGATACCACGGATGCTGAGCGCTTGTGGCGGGCAGAGTACGTGTTTGAAGTGGGATCTTCAGAGTGTGGAAAGGAGCCCACGGCACCGGGGCAGGACAAGGGTTCCCTTGTCCCGCTAGCTGTAAGCCTCTGCCTTCCTCTTGGAGCTCATCTCTGTCACAAGTTCCTTTAGGACTCATTGCCACATCTCTTCGTGCCTCAGTATCCCCGTCACCAAGGCGGACATAACGGTGCTTGCTAGATGAAGACAAAAATAAAGAAATTAATTTCTGCCAGGTGCTTTGAAAAGGACTACATGAATGTGTTTCTCTTAAGTACAAATTTTTATTAACAGTGAAAAAAAAAGAACTTTTAATTTACCATCAAAGTAGGCCAATCTCTTTAAATCGCATTCAATTACTTCTTGATGGGTAAAGCTTCTTTTTTTTTTCCCATCCCCATCTCCAGATCCTCATCCTTCCTRTATGAAAACCCACTCTCATTCCTTTACTGTGGAGTGTTAAAAATAAGCTGGGGAGTCATAAAACTTGTCCCTCTCCACAGATTCAATAGGCAGCCTAATAGAAAACAATTATCTTGAACATTAAAAAGATCCAATAACATTTGAGGCATTAATATTTTTAGCTAGAAGAAAAATAAAATAAAATAAAATAAAATAAAATAAAATAAAATAAAATAAAATAAAATAAAATAAAATAAAATGTRTTCCGTTGCTGTAAAGACCTGTACAAGCCAGCACACCTGCAGGATCCACTTAGTATTCACCTCACACCATCAATCAAAGATCAGAAAGCATCTTGTGGCACTAACTTTTCTGTAAGCCCTACCAGTAACAGCAACGGGAGAGGTTTCCTGACTACCCTCCGTTGCTCCAATGTACCCTACTTTCCATGATATGTTCTTAATAAAACAAAAGGGAGCCTTTCGATAAAAATATCTCCCCGTTTTATAATGTAAAATACAAGCAATTTTATCAGCATTAACACTGATTGGCTTCCATTAGCCTCTTGCCTTCTAATAAAATTTATGATACCTTTCAGAAGCACAATTTGATAGAAAGTGAAGTGATTACACCCTGCTTAGATATCTCTCCAGCATCTATTCCAACAATAATGCGGTAATTTTATGCATGAAATAGCACAATTGGCATAAATAGTTATAATACCGAGTGCTGTCTAAGGAACCTGGCTGCTGGAAAATTAGAAAGAGCTTCACACTTTTGAAACAGGTAATTAGGATTTCTCTCCATGCTCATAGGAGGCAGACTGGAGTTTCGTTTTATATTTCATGTTTCATTAAAATATATGTGTTAAAAATAAATGTTGAATTTAAAGCTGCACACATTATGAAAATTAAAGGTACAGCACTATTGCAGAAGGTAGAGTAAAATGGACCTTTTTAATTTCTAATTTTGGCGCTGCCAAGGGTTTTAATGTGTTCTGACAGGTAAATCAGGCTGCTACTGTTTGCAGAGCGTTTAATTCAGCGGTAGCTGCATATGGCTGTGGTCAGCAAGACAGAGCTTTCTTGATGGAGAATTATGCCCCCCAAAGCCATCACGACTGCAATTTGCGACTGCTCAGAGAAGCGGATGGTTAATGATAGAGGAACTTCTTCCAAGTGTGCTGTGTCAGGGCACTTCTCCCTGAYCCACCTGCGATTTATCATCCAACTCGCCCAGGAGTATCTGCAATGGGCTGCACAGCATCCCCACCTGCACATCCCRGAGCTCCTGCTCGCAAACGGACCCACTATAACCCTTTCTTCCAGCCTAGGTTTTGGAATCGCTGTGCCCAAGCCTGTCGATGCCTCATGGGTAAGTCAGGATGGTATAAAAATCCCAGGAAATTTATACGAAAGGCAGAAGGAAAACAAGAGCTCCTTCCTCAGTTTGGACTGATATCATCCCTCTTAACAGAAAATACCACTCGTTATACTGAGGAGCTCCATAACCTCTTTTTCCATTTCATAGGATTAGAGAATTCTGTCCATGTATCACAATAAACCCCATCTCCTTTTTTCTTTTCTTTCTTTTCTTTCTTTTTTTTTTTTTTTTGTTTTTGTTTTTAAATACTTCTGACAACTTGTGGGGATTTTGTATCATGAAGTATCTTAGAGAAAGATCTGAATTCCCTTTCAAAAATCATACTTCTGGTTATAACATGATCTGACAATTCTGCTTGATGATGACGTTTCTTCAGTTCTTCAGTGTTGCTCATTTAACAGAACAAAAAGCTAGAAAAAAAATCATGGAGGTTTTCTTAAAAAAAATAAAAAATCTCCAACCACTGAAGTTAATTAAAAGGGCTTAGAAAACTGCTTCTTAGAGAAAATTTCCTTTGAACACCATGTATATTCTTATTTTCTTTGAACCTACTGAGGGTCAACAACTTGAATTGGGGGGATTTGCAAATAGAACCAGGTTGAAAAAAAACAGGAAGACACTTGCAGGCAAGCAGATTAATATGTGAATATGGCTAAAATCAGCTAGCAGCTTCAAGCTCTTCTGGAAGAGAGAAATAAGTCCTCCCCTCAACTCGAACCATAGTAATCAAAATATATTATATGTTCAAAAGCCTTGCTCCATTCTGAAATGACATTTCTTGATAGTATCTGTCTCTATTATTACTTTGAAAAGAAAGAAAGAAAAAAGCAATAAGGTAAGCATCCAAAAAAGCAAAGCCCAACAAGCCCCCAGTCTCATTCGAAATGAAGATAAAAGTGAACACATTTCCYGTTAAACAAGAGGAAATGTTTATTTTGACTCAAAGTAAGTGTTTGCTTTCCAGTGTGGTCTCCAAAACTGTGATATTTCAAGGAATCCCCTTGCTAAAGATGTTTCTGGCTGCCCCACATCCCCTTTGCAGAAAACAGGCCTGTTACATCCCCATCGCAAAACAASCAAGTTGGGAATGGCTGGGACTCAATTACTCCTTTGCCCTGCAAAATCAAGACCTATTCATCACTCTTCAGCGTTCCCTTTTGGTGAGGGTGCAAGGTGCATTTCAATAGCCTGATTGAGATGAAATGTTACTTAGACAGGAGAATTGTTTTTCTTTTTTTCTTCTTTTCTTTTTTTTTTTTTTTTTTTTCCTTTTTGTTAGTCCAGTCTGGCTTTTTATTCAGGAAACCTTGAGCAAAGGAAAATAACCACCTTTCTGCTTGTAGACAGGGAGAAAATACTCCCTAAAGAAACTGTCAGAAACGGAGAAACTTTATTATTGTTTCCTTGTCCATACTCAAAACCTGAAAAATCCAACTGAAATTAGGCACCTGTTATACAAAGAGGAAAAAAAAATCAATGCATTTAAATCAATGATAAAACTGCTTCAGTTGCACTGAGGGAAGAATAATTCTTCTACCAGCAGCTGCAATCAGGAAGATACTTACCCAAACTGCTCTTGGTCAGTAGAATTTGAAAGATATTTATTGCAATAAGATTAAACTACGGAGAAAAGGAAAGTTTCTCTGTGTGTTTCCATGCACGCATTTGGCTGTGAGCTGGTAAATAAATTATACCAGGAGAACCAATCAGCTTCGAAAATTAGGGTGTCTTTCCATAATGCTGAGCTAAAATCCTTCCTCTCGTGAGCCTTGCTCCTTCCATCAGCCCTTTAGCTTTCAGAGTTTGTTTGCTGCCATTCCCTTGTCATCGGTAGGGTCCTCYTGGGAAGCGGGGAAGATCAGACCCGAAATGCTAATATGAGGAGAAATACATCAACAACTCCCAGAAAAGAGCCAATGGGAACTTGAAAATAATACGAAAAGAGAGAATAAAGGAGAGTGTTTGGTTAATCTCCAGCATACAAAGTAATAAAGAACAGRAGTAGTTTTTCCTTTTGTGCTCTGGCTGTGGAGGTCAAGCCTTGCTAGTACTTGTCAGTCAAACAAAAATTACGTATTATATTTCAAGCTCCGTCTTCTCTCAGCCTCTTCACTTTCTTGACTTTTACTTTTTTGGGCTATTATTTATTTWTTTTTGACTTTTCTCTCTGCTGGCCTGGTTTCTCCTGCAGCCGAGGGTGGCTCTCTGCTGTCTGGGACTCGCTCTTTACCCACGGCCTCTGTCCTGCCAAGGGAGACTCCAGAGAGCAACCAAGAGCTGTCTTTATTTTTCTCAGGGAATAAATCATTCAAGAGATGTYGCTTTTGTTCTCAAACTGCTCCTGATCTCTCTGAATGTGATGGTTACGCACAAACATTTACCCCATTTACCAACGAGTTTATATAGATGAATTGCAGCCTGTGGATAACCGGTGAATTATTCACTTTGGTTGCTTCCTCTTTGCTGCRCTTTAAAATGTGCTGTCTCCCCAAATCCTGCGTGTCTCGATTGGATAACTAGGAGATTACATCTCTCTTTTCCCTGAGTGGATAACTGAATTCCGCACCTGGAGTACTGTGTKCAGTTCTGGGCACCCCAGTATAGGAGGGACGTGGAGCTTCTGGAGAGGGTCCAGAGAAGGGCAACCAGGATGATTAAGGGAATGGAACATCTCTCGTATGAAGAGAGGCTGAGTGAGCTGGGCCTGTTTTCTCTGGAGAAGAGACGGCTCAGAGGGGATATGATTAATATGTATAAGTTCAGGAAGGGAGAATGCAGGGAGGAAGGGGACARGCTGTTCTCACTGGTGGCCAGCGATAGGACGAGGGGTAATGGCCACAAACTGAGGCATAAGAAGTTCCGTCTCCAGGTGAGGAGCAACTTCTTTACTGTTAGGGTGACAGAGCAGTGGAACAGGCTGCCCAGGGAGGTTGTGGAGTCTCCTACTCTGGAGGTCTTCAAAACCTGCCTGGATGCCACCCTGTGCCACATGCTCTAGGTGTGCCTGCTTGAGCAGGAAGGTTGGACTAGATGATCTGTAGAGGTCCCTTCCAACCTTAAATATTCTGAAATATTCTGAAATATTCTGAAATTCTTTAGGAAAAGGGAATAATAGACAGCGAACAGCAAACCCAGGGTGGACAAAGCCAACAGAAGCAGCATCTTCCTCCCTTCATCCTGACTCCTTGTCCTTCCCCTCCTCTGGCACCCAAATTTATTATATTCCCATGTTTCTTGGTAGCTAAAATGTTGCAGTTAGCTTAAGGATCCTTGAAGTACAGTTGTCACTCCAAGATTTCAGTGTCAGTATTTTAGGGGCTAATACTTGTAATTCTGACCCTGTGCTTGAGAAGCAAAGGCAGCTCTAACTCTGTGGCCCTGTAACACAATTTTGCCATTGCTAATGGCAGACCTTAAGTATTGAAATGAGTCTGTGAGGTCTCAGGAACAAGGCTTGTCAGGCTTGTTCTCTCTGATGTTTCTCTTGACCTGCCTGCAGCTTTGTTTTCCTTGGTTTAGCTCTAGCTGCAACTTTATAATGACCAGATGGCTACAGCTAATTTGTTTTACTTTGCTCGTTGCTGTRTGGTGCAGCTCTCCACGCAGGTTGTAGCAACACAGTTATTTTTTGTAAAATGAGATATTTACAGTTCTAACATGACAGTGTTGTGTAGAGGAATGCAGGCCAGAGAGGACAGCAGGGGAGAGGCAGAGACATGGCATGGGGTGAAGAGGAGATGCAAACAGGAGATGATAAGAGATGGGGCACTGCAGAACCCATGGCTCTAAATATCTCACCCATTGTAAATTTGGATGTGGGGTAATAATAGAGTAATAATAATTCTTAGATTCGACTGTTAAGATTTCAGTTACAAGCTATTGACTTTAAATATGCACATATATGTATTTGGTAAATATATATATATATATGTAAAGTGTTTTTCCTCTTGCCAGTAAACAAGATTTTGAGCATAACACCTCTGAAAGCCAGTCTCGTAACAAAGAGGCATTTTCAGCTGTATCAGGCTCCATGGGTCTACATGAAAGTGAAAAATGGCCCAACTGATGCTGAGGAAATATCCAGCCAGGAGTACTAGGCAAAGGGGAGTGGGACCGTCCTTTTTATTGTCTCCTCCATCAGTTTAAACTGGTTGTGAAACTGGTCTCTCAGGTGGTGATAAACTGTAGTAAATGCTGGATGTGAAGGAAGATTTTATTCAAAATCATGCTTATGGGCAAAAAGGAAATGCACCTTATATATAAAGCGTAGAGTTTATTGTTAGTGTAATTGAAATCTTAACTGTCTATTCATTATCGGTCCTAATCTAATTAGTACATAAAGAGAAAAAAGACTCTAACACAGAAAAAGTTTCAACAATAATAATAATATAGTTAATAATACACTTAAGATTGCTATACACACATTTCTGAAAGTATAGTCCTTTTTCTGCTGTCATGCCCAACCTTTCCTTGCTCCACAGGGCCCCTGGCCTGTATTTCTCTATACTACTCTGTTATATTAGAGCTGTAAAACCGTGGTGGTACCATATAGAGATAAACAAAAGTAAAACAAATTAGCCATAGCCATCTAGTCATTAGTAAAATTGCAGTTACAGCTAAACCAAGTAAAACAGAGCCGTAGGCAGGTAAGACAAAACAGAGAGAGCAAGCCTCGTTCCCAAGGCCTTGCAAACTCAGTATACTCACTTGCATACTAGCACTGGCAATGTGATGTTACAGGGCTACAGGGTTATAAGCAGGTCATACCAGCTGGGACAAGGAAAGGGCAGGAAAATCTTGCATTATTTTATTGTTTTGGGGAAGGAGTTTTATATCCAGTTTGCTCCAGAAGTACCTGATAGATTTTTTTGGCAGAAGCAGTTCTGCTTTTGTATGTACCCCAATATGCCCTGGAGGGGCAAATGTGCTTAGCGATAACCTCAGCACTGTGGTGGTCTGGAAATTAGGGACGAGTCTCTTAAAATGTTCCCCCAAGATCCAAGAGTGTTTAGTGCCCACCAATATTTGTAGACCTTAGAAAATGAACCACAGTAGCTTTTTTTTTTTTTCCTGAAAAGATGACTGCTGGAACTGAAGACGATAAAATACCAAAAATCATATTCTCCTTTATCTGATCAAAGCTCAAAATCATTCAAGCCAAGGAGACTAGAAATAAAAATACTTTCTCGGCGCAACAGATATGGAACCCAGAAGGGACATCCCAAGACTGCTTCATCCACGGAATCACGGAATCACAGAATGGTTAAGGCTGGAAGGGACCTCTAGAGCTCATCTAGCCTAACCCCTTGCTCCAGCAGGGACACCCAGAGCATGGGGTACAGGGTGGCATCCTGGCGGGTTTTGAAGACCTCCAGAAAAGGAGACTTAAGAACCACCCCAGGCAGCCTGTGCCAGGGCTCTGGCATCTTCATAGGAAAGACGTTCTTCCTCACATGTGGATGGAATTTCCTGTGTTTCAGCTTGTACCTATTACCGCTTGTCCTGTCACTGGCCACCACTGAGAACAGTTTGGCCCCTTCCTCCCTACATTCATCCTTTAGGTATTTATACATATTGATCAGATCCCCTCTCCACCTTCTCTTCTCCAGACTAAACAGGCCCATTCATTCAGTCTTTCCGYACACAAGAGATGCTTCAGTTCCTTAATCATCTTTCTTGCCCTCCGCTAGACCCTCTTGAGAAGCTCCACATCCCTCTTGTCCTGGGGAGCCCAGAACTGCACACAGTACTCCAGGTGCGGCCTYACCAGAGCTGAGTAGAGGGGCAGAATCACCTCCCTTGACCTGCTGGCAACATTCTCCTGATGCAGGCCAGGATCCCATTGGCCTTCTTGGCCACGAGGGCACTGCTGCCTCATGGTTAACTTGGTGTCAACCAAGACACCCAGGTCCCCCTCCACAGAGCTGTTTTCCAGTAAGTCAACCCCTAATCTGAACTGGTGCCTGGGGTTATTCCTCCCCAGGTGCAGGACCCTGCACTTGTCCTTGTTGAGCCTCATGAAGTTCCTCTCTGCCCAACTCTCTAACCTGTCTAATCCAAGTTCCTTCAGACTGTGGGAGAAGAAAGACCATTCGTTCTGGGCACCAAGAATGCATTATGTGTTAGGTGAGTTCTCTTTAAACCAGCCTTAGCACCAAAAAGCAAAAGATGCTTGGTTTGCACAAATGAAAGAAAAATGTTTAATGAATCTATACAAATGTCTGAGTGCTCCTTTTTGACCTTCTCTTGCATTTGTTTGTTAAAGGATAGAATATTCTCTGGGAAATTTCTTGGCCAGAGTCAAGTGAGCAAACCACTAAAGGAAACAGAAGAGAATGGTTTCTACATTTGACTTCATCGTTTAATTTTTAACATTGGATCTAAGCAAACATAAAAATGTAAAACATAATCAGGCAAATCTGCCACCTGAAAGAGAACACAGCATCCAGCAAAAGGCTGGTGGTGAAGTGCAGATCTGTGGAGAGGAATTTCCCACATGGACATGACTCTTTACCCTTTGGTTTTAGGGCCTCTTCTGCCAGCAGGTGGTGGGATCATCAAGAAAGCACTTGGGGTATCCTGAAGAGCTTTGGAAAGTAACATCTGCATGCCTGATATCTGCACAGACTATTTTGCCCTCTCTGGTTAGACAAAGCCATGGGTGAGGAGCAGGAACCTGAGCGGGTTGCTGACCATCTGAAAGGCACTTGCCGAGTTATTTCCCCAGATAGAGTCTTCAGTCGCAGCCTGGCAGCTGCCTCCAGCACTGCCAGGAAAGTCACGCCACTTTATTAGCATAACTAATGCGATTTCAACGCGATTTCAGCGTYGTCTCAGCTCTCCAGACGGCATCGCTTGGGAGGAGGGTGCCCTGCAAGGGCCCTTCCCTGGTACCTAGGAGGGACTGGCAAAGCAACCCCCCCCCCCAGTTACCTCTTCCCTCCCCTCTCTGACATTCAACATGCCTAAAGTCAAAATGATACGGGAATATAATCCTTCCAAAATTCTTTCTAGGGCTAAAAGTAAGTAAAATAGACTGGATTTGACTAGGTCAAGCAAAAAGATGCTGCAAACAAAAAGTCAACAGAGACTATTTGAGAGCAACCACCACAGTCAAAATATTCTGCTAGATCAGAAAAATAAAAATAAAAAAAAGAGGAGAGGAGATTCTTACTTTAAAAATAGACKGAAGAATGAAGCAGATATTCTCACTGAGTGTTATTTTGGGTGACTTCACTGAATTAGCTGCAGAAATTCTGTCATAGCAYGACATGGGTCCTTGCCATGCCTCAACCAGTCGAGGGACCACCCAACCTCCTGCGTCTGTCAGCAGCAGCAGCCCGGGCCAGCTGCTCCCATAGAAAGTTTAAAACTCTGTGAATCTTCCTAATTGTGACAGATTGGGGTGTACCTGACCCAAGGTACTGATCAGTTTATGCCCTGAAGCATGAGAATACACAGCTCTTGTCATTTTTATCCCAGCTAGCAAAACTGCAGATGTTCTTTTTCATTTAAAAAATGTGCTGAGTTTCCCTCATTCAGCCTGTGTGTCCTTTACGCTGATGCCTTGGGCAGGCCATATCTGCATTTCTGAGAGGACATCGAATGCAGGGAGACAAGAGAGCAAGAAAGAGGGGGGAAAAAAAAAAACCCACAGACAAATCAATGGATGGTTTCTGGCTTTGCAATAAGCCAGAGCTCCAAAGCTTTCCCTGTAATAAGCACATTCATTTTATTTCCCGGTAACAAGAGACCGCTGAGAAAGGCAGGCATGCAATCAGAAAATCCCAAGCACATAATGATGAGATTGAGGAGAGGTTAAGTTTAAATGATAATGCTTATTTTAAGGCAAACTATTTGCTGCCAGAAGTGCTTAGCATTCAGTCTTCTTGGCAAACACGGCATGTGTGACCGTATGACAAGTTACTGTCCTCAGGCTGCTCAGTCTCTTTCTGCTCTGTCATTCTTGACATGTGGACTGTTATGCACACATATATGTAGATATATGCTCACCAAGATACCCGAGGAAGCCTTGCCCTTCACATGCTGGTGTGTTACTTTCACCCTTCTGAACCTCAGTGTTTTTGCATCAGTCTTTGGAACTCACTGACAGTTGATATGATGGGGTTAGCAGAACTTTAATGAATATATAAATATATATATAKAKAGATATATAAAAGTGGGGTATTAACAGGTGAGAAGAAATGTGTGGAAGTTATGAATAGGCAGCTTGCAAGGGCTATGATCCAAAGAGCTTTAAGGAATAAAAGTTGTATTTGGGTTTCCTAGGCTGAATCTCCTGGTACTAGCTACTGAAAGACAGAGTTAGATGCATCAAAATTGCAATCTGCTATGGCAATTTCTCCTCTCCTTTCTATTGTAGACCGAGTCTCTCCGGCTCCTACACCAAACCTTTCCTCTCTGTGGTAACTATCTATAAAATGGGTTTCTGTGCACAGTAAGACCAGCAGCGAGTGCTAGCAGAACCATTTTTCCCAGTTGCTCCCATTGACATTGCTACTCTTGCAGGTAATCAGTCCTTTTGCAAAATAATGGTCTAGTGGTTTCCTGCTTGGGCAAGGGGTGTGGGAGACAAGAACCACTCCTTTTCCGTAGAGTGACAGATGGAAGGGTCTTAATTAAGTCTTAGAAGCACAGCAATTAAAAGCGACTAAGCCATGCCTTTGGATGCTTTTCCCATAGAGTATATCATAGAGTGCTTTTTCTTTTTCCCCGTACTTTTTCTTCCTTTTTCACAAAAATTTCACGATGATGCTTTCACTGCATCCCCTGGGAGGCTCCACTGCAAATATCTTCATCTTCATCTCCCCTTTTAGACTGACCCTTTCCTTTTTGGAGGTTTCAGAACGAGATTTTGGTTTTGGCTTCATAACTTCCAAACTTTCATCTACTTCAAATGAAGTTAGTGAGAGATGCTCCATAGCTTCAAAGAACTGATTCTAAACAAGATCAGAAAAAAAGCAAAAGCTAGTTTTGAAATGTTAACCTTTTCCTGAAATGTTATTTTTATTTACATATTGTAACCCAAAGATCTCAGATAAGCTCAAATAATCCAAGTTTATGAAATACTAAAGCCGCAAAGGGGAAAATATTATAATAACAACCAGTTCCAAGAAATACTCTCAACAGAAGACTCTGCCTAGCCAAAAGGAAAATGAGAAAATGGACTCAAAATAATAATAATAATTWAAAAAAAATGGAAATTCAGAAAGTAGAGAAGACAACAGTGGAAGAAGGATATGAAAATCATCTTTAACTGCAATGTTACCATTCTCTAGCACTTTATAACAGATCTGTGACCAAGTAGAGGACAGAAAAGTCTATGTACATCTTGTTTGGGTTTCCTCTTGCACAGTTTTTAGGCATGGGGTTAGAGCCACCAGCGGTCACTAAATGGTCTTGGGTCCTGCCAGGTAATGGGCAGAACTGTCTTGTTCCAGGCAAGTTGAGCACAGGCCACTGCCTTTCCGAAACGAGTGTATGGGGATCATCAGGGACACAGTGGCAGCTGAGTTGCATACAATTTCATTATTTCATGGAAATCTTCAAATGCAAGCGCAAAACATCGAGTAACTTGCTCTATTTCTAGCCATGCACTATCAAGAYTTTGGGCAAGAAGGTTAAAACTCAGTGTCTTATTCTACCTATTTAGAAATGAGGAAAAGAGTAGCAGTTGCAAACTTATGCCAATGAAAGGACCTCCATAAGAACAAAGATCATCTGTTGTTGTTATCATAAGACTAAATTTAAACATCTTATGGAAGATAGGTGCATAATTGATAGCAATGACCTTCACTGCAAACTACAGGCATGTCTCAAGCTAAGCAACTAGTCTATAGTTATTGATGACATCTTACTGAATTATTTATCACAACTTGAATGAAGGAAATGATATTTGCTGTTCAAAGGTACAGTAATAGAGCAAAGGCAGAATTTCTTAGAGGAGAAGTGCTAGGTTTCATACCAGGGTACGATCTTGAGGCAATATGTATTGTACATAATTTGAGATGTGTGGAGAGGCTACCAATTAGGGAAATTATTAAGCCTAGTAATTTAAAAAGAGAGAGAGAAAGAGGAGAGAGGGGAAAATAGGTGCATTAGCAAACCCTTGCAACAGACGGCAAAATGTCCTCAGCTCCTTTAGTGGTAAAACAAAACAAAACCACACAAAACAAAACAAAACAAAACAAACTTTCAAAGAACATTTTATATCAGAATACCACCTAGCATATATTCACTCTGAGGACTCTGAGACCTATCTAGGAGACATTCTACTAAATTATTTAACATAGGATGACAGGAAAGAATTAAAGACAGAAAATTTCCTATAGAAAAGTTAAAGCAACAATCCACTCTGTATCCACTGTTAAAGCTCAGGGTCCAGATGGTTGCCCAATAGAATTTTTAGCAAACATTTGGAGAGATAATAAGGCCTGTAACAGTAGATAATTACTCACATCTATATGGCTCAGTGCCCCCYTCATCTACATTTCTTTCTATAGCAGGTTTCTTGCCAAAAAAAAAAAGAAAAAAAAGAAAAAGAAAGAAACAGACCCTCTTTTTTTTTGTTTGTTTTCTGTTGTTTTTCTCCTTCCTYCTTCTCTCTAATTTGTGGTATCCTTTCTCTGCTCTGAATGCAAGTGTCAAAATCCAAGTCAGTAACATCTTGCAATTTGTAGGCGAATCCTGAAAATTTTCAAAGAGATGGACCTGCATTGAACATCGGGAAGTAATTTTTCTAGTTAAAAAATAATAATAAAAAAGACAACAAAAAAGCTCTCTATATTTATAAATTAAGCTTGCAGAATTTTGTTAACTCATCGATTCCTTGGGAATMTACATAGTCTATGCCACAAGTAAAAGAAACTTCAGTGGTCTAATTAATCTAGGGGATACTACTGTTTTGAGAGGACTTTTTTTGTATTTTGTAATATGGTAGCACTTCAATAGAAATTGAAGGGAAAAGATACCAAAGGATTTGGGGTCAAAAATTCTGATTACTCCTTCTAGCAGTTGAGGGGAAGGGGAATCTGATGTCTGCAGTCCTAAACCCTCCGGCTCTGCAACCCAGAGCCAAGTTACCAAAGTCGGTACATAGCTGCACTCCAAATCTATGAGACCATGCAAATATATGTAATACGAACCAACAGCATTGCTACTGCCAGGACATTGAAGTGCAAAAGAAATATTATTATATTCAATTAAGAGTTAGATTTTTCCTTTTTTTTTTCCATTTTTCCATTTTTAATATAAACGGTAAATATAATGACCACTKTGGGAGAAAGCAAATCTTTGGAAACTAATGCCTTTCTTTTTGCCTTAACTGCATGCTGTTCATTTGGAAAAAATGCAGGTAACAAATATTAGCCTTGGCATATTTTGGGTAGCAAACTTTAGGTGAATGAACAGATTGGAGATCTGCTTTCCTTGTGCTGCGGCTGAACTGAGCCTAAGGCTCAGATACTGGGCTGGTGTAAACTGGCACCATTTCAATTAAACCAATGGTGCGGCACCAATTTGCAGCAGCTGATGGCCTGACCCCTTCATTCTCTAACCCTCTCAGCTGCTAAGGAGCAAGAGGGCTGTTAGTCCAGTTGTTAGCGAATCATCTGGACAAGACAATTGAAAGAGGATACTGCATAAATATATAGAAAAAGAACTAGAACTATCAAAATGTAAGAAGAAAAAAAGAATAAAAGACGTAATTCAAAGGGAAACTAGAGAATATAAGAGATCTAATTTGCTACCATGCAAAAAAGAAGAAAAAACTTGTAAGAAAAAACTCAGTTATGAAGAAAGCATTAAAATGGCAGTATGCTGAGGTCTAAAAAGTRGTGATCTAATATTTGATATAGAAGAGTTTGATCTGCTGTTTTGACTGTACTGGGGATACATTAAGTAGTCAAAACTGTTTCTGGAGATGCTCATCCAAAACAAAAATTCTACCTTTGTAATTTTCTCCTGAATATCCCTGACCTACTTCTCCCCCCTGGATTTCAGACTGGATTTCAGACATTTTCTTGAGGTTGAGCTCTGCCCCCTCTCTGCGTTCCTGAAGGTGAGTTTGGCTGCTGTTACTCTTGCTATGAGCCTTCTTCCTGCATCTTGCTCTTCAAAGACAGTCTCCAGGAGCCACTCTTCACATCAAGACCAGGGAACTTACGTGATTTGAGAGATCTCCCCTTGTCTTCAAAATCCAGATGGATCAGGTTTGTTTGACTCTTTCTTCAGAACATCTCTAAGACCTGCATTTTCATACCCCCCTCTGCAACCAAACTCTCATTTCTGTTCTCATCATCTTGCTTCTCAATTATTGAAACATCATTTTTATCTGAGTGGGAAAATGCAACCCCACACCCCATGTCTTCATTCAGAACAAGAACTAAATCCACTTCCTTGGTGGACATCTTGCCCTTGTTTCTTCTGTTCCTTCATCTCTTAGCCATCTCTCTATTTTTTCCCACATCAAGTACAAAGCTCTTGTCTTTAGTGTTTAAAACAGTCATAGCTGAGGATCTCTTCCATATGTGATTTTGTGTTTGCTGTCAGGAGGCAGATTCTGACCACCAGTTAGTATACGGTGTTTAACCTGCATCGTCATCTTGTGAAATTTTCAGTCACTTTGTACTTTCCACTGCACTTAACCTCGAATGATTTTTTTGGACTTTCCTCTAAACAAGAGCCTTATCATTTCCACAGTCTGCTCCAAACTCTTCCTTAAATCTTGCTTGCCACAATACCTGGATGTCAGGCCACATACATTAAGAACATTAATACATTAGCAACAGTAGTAAACAGCAATGTTTCACTACTGCTCATTTTCCTGAGGGCTCTTCAAGTTTACTCTTTCTCTGGCCTCATATGTTGGGAACAGGGACCATTCTTTTTGCTCCATGCTTGTAAAGTATTTAGCACAACAAGGTCCTTCTATATAACTAGTATGTCCAAATCTGGCTATAAAAGAAATAATAATGAACTTATTAAATAATAATGAGGACTCATTAAATAATGATGAGGACTGCAGTGGTTGGTCAAATCATGTCTTTCCCTTCTATCAATATTGGCATAAACTTAATATAATGTTCACAGACATGAACACGCTATGTGACAAGACCATGAATTGCATCTAAGCACAYACAAATCACTGAGATATTGCCTGACAAAATTATTGCTTGCATACTTCTGATCACTGGATAAGCTTGGGGAAGCAGGAATCTTCCTTAGAGCTTCAGTCTTGCAACTCAATAATCAGGGCAGTTCCACCTGGAGGATATCACTATAAATATTCAATTCATTCACTTAATTTTTAATCATTTTATATATATTTGTTGAATAGCAGACCACCAAAAATGACATTTTAGAATATATTTTTTTCTTCACTGACTCTAACTCTGGAAATCTTTTATCTTATTAAGGAATATGAAGGATTACATTCATAATCAAATCTTTGTATTTAGAACACACCAAATTCAACCTATATATAAATACAGATAGGAGTCATTGCTCTCTGTAGGAATTTCACTAACTTAGATGGGCCTTCAGTAAAACCATGAGCAATGAAGAAAAGTGATGATCATTTTCTTATCTGACTTGCTGCTGAGCTAAACCCCAGCACAGTGCTAGGCAGCCAGTTTAACATGGGAATATAAATCTCTGATATTAGAGAAATCCTTGAGCACTTGATTTCAGGTAGTTAATAGTACTCTTACTGCAAGAATTGRAGACATTAGCCCTTCTGATTTGACCACTTCATGAAATATTTTCTGAAATGTCATATAGGTATTATCACCAGAGAATCTGGCTGCCTCTCCTTTGTATTGGTAGTATATCCACATTATATTGTTGCTCGTACTGCACCATAATTGCTGGGGAAGATCACTCTGCACCATCATCTTTTAGCAGAATCTTCATGTTGCCTCCAAACTGCACAGGATTTTACTCCATTTCCCAGTGCATTCAGTCCAAAGGCAGAGGATGATGAGGGCACACTGCTGCCTAATGGTTAATTTGCTGTCAAGCAGGACTCCCAAATCACTGTCCATGGAGAGTGAGGGTGGAGGGTGGACTCCCACCCTCACTCTAATGGAGCTGGGGTGAATAGAGTGTCCATGTTAGCTCAGAGGGCTCCTGGTTGCACTAAGGTTATTCCTAAGTGAGCTGCTTATTGGAGTGAGGTTTTTTTTAATATTATGCAGCGGTTATATATATACATACATAGTATTATGCAGAGGTTATATATATACATATGTCCATCTATATATGTTATTGTTATTTCTACATTACCATGCTGAACAGTTACTTTCTTTTTTTTTTGTCTTCTTCCTTAACTGCAGAGATATTTTAGCATATATGACACACAATTTGGCAGAAGAAGTCAAAGCAGGACAGCGTTGTTGAGGCAAAGTGATAGCAGTATGTGCTGAGCCTTAGGCTACAGCCAGAAAGCAGCTGTCAGTGGACGAGTAATAGATACCATTGGAAGACAGAATGCCACACAGTTACAAGAAATGGCACATTTCTTGCATGTAATAACAAATAAAAATGGCCAGAAACTGTGAAGCCTGGTTCCCTAACCCCCCTCCAGCTTTTAGTTCACAGATTTCATCCAGTTCTTTTCCAAACCCTAATTGCTTCTTATTAGTAAAATTGAATCTATAACTGTCTAAGCAACATTTCTTTAGGCTACTAACTACACCTTTAAGTTTCTACATGAAAATGAGAAGCAGGTTTGGATGGCATCTTCATATTCAAGGTCAAGTTTTCTGCCAATGCTGAACTTTTCAAAATGAGGAGGAGTTTTCAATCTAAAATTTGTCGTAATTCTCTTAATATGTCTCTTTGATGAGTTCTAGCTGAGAACAGAAGCAAAATAACCCCTGTACCAAGACAGTAGCAAATGCTCATTGCATGTCTATCCCAGGCTGATAAAAGTAGAAGGAAAGGACCAAAAATATGCTGAATTTCCATGTTGTCCTAGCAATTGCAAAAGTAGAGGGACTGGAAGAAAACATTAGCATCTTTGCTCTGCAGCGGGTCCATTAGCACTTCTAATCCCGAAATATCACATACTGACCAAAGCTCCATGTTTACAGAGAGGTGCACAGTCAGTTTAACAAAGCCCGTTATTTAGTTCAACAAATATCTTCCTAACCTCAGCTGGAGATAAGCTTATGCCCTGAAGTATGGCTCTTGTCTCAATGCTAAGAAGAGATAGGAGCAGATGGTGTTATAGCTGTCTGGTATCTACTTTGGAGGTGGTAAGGACAGGGCAGAAGAGCCCAGATGCTGCATGTTACCTAGCAGCCTGTGCCAACACCAGCATGCAGATTGAGTGCAAAAACCATATAGGACTGCAATTACCTGAAAATCTACCCTAGGCAAGGGCAATGTAATCCTCCTAAAAGCCAAGCCTCATACTTTCTAGACCTTACGTTTTTGTTGTTGTTTCATTTTTCAGTTTGTTTTTGCTCTGGCTCGTCTGAATTTGACAATCTTTAGACATTTTCAACAAAGATAGGAAATGTTTTGGAATGCTTACTTGATATGAAAGGCAGTTACAAAAGAAGCTTGTTGTTTTCAAATGGTTGTACAGCATCAYTCCATATTTTCCAACAATATCTTTAAGCCTTTTGAAGAGGCGTTCAAATGGAAGGAGTGTTCTCTTAATTATGAGATGATTTTATTGAGAATCAAAATTTCCTTTATTCTAAGTACATCCTGCCCCCCCCCCCYTTTTTTTTACYTTATGTACTTGTCTACTCTAAGAGATGAAAAAAGACGTGAGATTCCTTGAGCTTCTACATTATGAGGTCAATGCCTTCTGCTGCACACTTAGGAAAGCAGGTAAGAGAACGCTTCCCTGTATATTATATCTAATGAGTTGGGCATGAAAAATAAGTCTGGGGCTGCAGAAGGGCTCTCTATTAAAGCAGTTGTCATAAAATTCCTGGGAAAGAGAAAAATGAGAACAGTTACCTTGATCAGTAGATGCAAAATGATAACTTTCTTGTGACAATGGAAAGGCATCTCATTTTTCCAGGCCTTATGAACTAGTGGGGAATCTCACATAAAGTCAACAGAAAAGTTGCATGGATATTACAGGGGGAAAAAAAATGGGCCTGCATTGCCTCATTGAACAGAGGTGATCACCCAGATGATATCAGCGAGGAAGGACAGCTTCCCTTTCATCTGCAGCTCAGAAGAAGGCACGTGTCCTGAAATATTTAATGTTTGCAATCACTGTGGATGGAAATAAACGATACCTCTCATCTTCCTCTCTCTCCCGCCCCTACTCATCTAGTAACTCTCATAACTGGCATATGTTATGGCTGAATGACCTGGCTTCATTCACAACTAAATCAGTACTAAAACAGTCAGGATGATAGATAGGGGCTTATCAATAATTGAAAAGAAAGGCTTAGAGATGTCCCATTATCTGAATAATTAATGCTGCACATGGGCTTTGTAATTCCTTAATAAAACTGACTGATTGATTTGCTTAATTAATTCCTTCTTTGACAGGCTTATTGCTTTCTTTGGAGTCAGGGCTGGGGAAAAAAAAAATAAAGAGAAAGAGAAGATTCAAAATCAGTGAGAAAGATTTAAAATCTTTCATAAACTTTCACCCTCACACTGGAGAATAGCTGTTCAACAGTTTCCACAGTTAATCTGGCCTTACACCCTGCATTCTTCCTGGCCTCTTCCATCTCTTGTCAACCACAAAAATGGTTTTACAGATGGAAATATTGACAACAACAACAATGAAAAAAACACCCAACAGAATTTTTTGTCTCTTCCTTTGCATTTCACCTCTGTTTTTGTCCCATTGCAACTGATGAAACATTATAGTAAACCGTAAAGTGTCCTATGACCACACCAGTAGTAAACTTGGCTAAGTCTTAAACACTTTTGAATAAATCGATCTGAATGAAATGTTTAAGGCCCACTTCAGCTTAACAGCAATAATTGCTCTGAAAGTCAGTTGCTGCTGCCGCTGCTGCCCTGCCCTGTCATAACCAAAACTCTTCCTTGGACTCCAGGATTCCCACGGGGAAAGAGTAAGTGATGCCTCAATATTGGTTGACGCTTACAACTTGTTGACTCTGTTTTCTTCTTTTTATTATTGTTCTACCATTTATTGGGTAAAACTTAACTAAATCACTCTAGGAGTGAGACGTTTCTCTGGTGCAAACTGCCTCTACTTCTCTGCGTACGGTGGGTTCGCTGTTACTGCAGATTCCTATCCGGTATCTCTGAATGTATATAAATCCAAGATTAAACAAACTTCTGTTATTAGAAGTTTAAGTAGAACCAAATTAGATCTCAATAAACAGTTGCTATTAAAAGTATTTTGCATTAGCTTTTTATCTTGCATTAAAAGTCTGGTTTAGAGCTACACTGGGGACATTGCACCTCCATATCCCCATGGTTTTACTAGTAAAGATTACAACAAATATAAAAGATGACAAGTGAACTGAATGTGATGAAAAGTTAGGCAAGTTTACAGTTTTTATGAGCTATGCAGACATGGAAGATCAGTTCTCTTCATGAGCTTACTTTACAGAGAAGTGGGAAATTACTGTGTAAACCTACTTCCCCATGGTACTTATAGTCTAACTTTTAGTATATGTTAACTTGGGGTACATTGAAATAGCAAAGACATCCTTATAATTCTTAACTAAAATTTAGACCTCTAACTTAAAGAGAAGAGATAATTATCATGCTTTTTGCAAGAAAGGGAAAATGATTTTGCTGACAAGATCAATATTCAGTCCAGCAACTGCATTAAAAAAAAAAAAAA
>NW_020454094.1:4551681-4618585 GCF_003342845.1 Nothoprocta perdicaria
TTTTAATATGTTTCTATAGAGCTAATATGATTCTATAGAGTTGGGCATCTTTCTGGAACCCAAGAGTAAAGAGCATTAAAATAGGAAATGTTGGTCAGTCTTCTTATTAAAAGTTAACGTTTTCATTGTTTTCACTATGTTAATTTGATTAGCATTGGACTGAATACTTCAGTCCTTTMTGAATCAAGGCATACCTTGAGAGTGAAAACTCATACAGGTTGTTAAAAATGGGTGTTTGCTGTCTAGTTTAGTTTTGACCCAGATCATCGAATATTTTGAATTTTTCCAGCTGATATGTGAACCTTTTTCTTTCATAATGAGTTGGTAAAAGAGCCAGGAAAAGATTTTGTTTTATTTTTTTTAAGGAGCAAGTCTCTATGATCCTCTGTGTATATTCAATCAGTTATTCAAATCTTGTGCATGTGCAGAGTATCTGAATCTCAAATGACACATTAAATTGGATGCACAGTTGAGGGAAATAATTAGCATAAGAAATGGCTTTCTTGAGACTCATGATGAGGTTTCCAGGCTCATCATAGAGGAGATTTTGACACAACGAAGACAACTCGTTTTCAGCAGTTCTTCAGCTACATAATCCACTATCCCTCTACTCAGCATTTCAAACCAGAAAACCACCGAGACTTACAATTTCAGCATCTTTCGGGGCCAGTGTCTGACATCAGCATTACTCACTGCCTGACATGATCAAGCCAGTTATTTCCTTCTGCCTCATTCGTTCAGGATGGCAGCACCCCCCAGAAAAAAAAAAAAAAAAAAAAAAAGATGGACCTTTTAAGCTAGACAGTTCTTGTGTGGAAGGTGGAGTCTGAAAATTTAACACTCCGTTTAAATAAGATTGCTTCTCTATCTTGTTAAAAATGGTGTGACGAGAGAATCGAAGCATTATCTGAGTTGCATGGTTTGAAAAGAGCTACAGTATCTCTTATTTATAGCAAATTATTTGCAAGCATTTCTCATCTCTTCATGGAAGCAGGAATTGTGGCAGGCCCAGGCAGCACTAAGATAATATGTAAGCTTACTCTTCTCTTCCTCCCGTCCTGATGAAGTAGAAGTATAGGACAAGACTTTGCTTTTCCAAACTAGATTCCCGAGTTGGGCCTTAGCACATTGAGGGGTCATGGATAAGTAACTGTTGATAGTTCCCACTTGTTTTTTAAAGAGAGCTACCTGAYTCAAAGCAGGTATTTAGCAATCATGGATTATAATACTCAAGAAAGTTTCTATATAGTACAACAGAACAAATCATATGTGAAATATCAAGCGATACTAACAATAAGGGACAAGGATGCAGTCATGTCCCCATGTCATCTGTGTTGCCCTGTCCTGCTTTCTGCCTTATTGCTGCCCCACTCTCTTTATTTGGGTCAAATTAACTGCAGAGTAATTGCTGCATATTTTCTCCTCTTCCTGCAGTGGCAGAAATGCTGTGAGTTTTGTGCCTCCAAAAGGAGTTGGCAGTACCTGTCTATTCACCATCAGGGAAGCTTCTCTCTCAATGAYGATSCCCTGCAACATGCATGTCATAAGGCAAAATAGTCACCTGTCTCTCTGGAGTCCTGATTCCGTTCTCACTGAGCTCAATAYGAATATGAAGCTGAATACCTACCAGTTAAATTGCATTTACTAAAGGGGGAAAAAAAAATGGAATTCTAATTTTCAATTTACCCATTAGGATGTTTGTTTATACTGTGCCTTTAAGGTATCTTGTAACAGCAGACTCATATTTCGGTTCTCATGAACCTCTGCAGTATAGAACAAAGATGAAAKGTTTATATATATATWTTTTTTCTGAATAAAAGGGAACATCATTACTTTAAGTTTCACTCTGATTATATTGAGATGAAATCTTCATTCCAAATAAAAAAAAAACAGCTGACATCTTACTATATGCCTGTATATGTACTTCATATATATATACTTCAACATAGTATGCACGTAAACCTCTATACATAGATATACTTGTTTATGCATGAGCTATATTTGTGCATGTGATTATGTATTTTCATATTCATTCCTTATCATCTCTTTTCATCGAAGTATTTTACCTCATATTAAAAAAATCAGTTCRTATAGTGAGGGTCATCTCTGTAAAAAAGTTTTTCACAATAAGAGTTGAAATTTTTTGAAAATGTCACTTTATATTTACTAAATATGATTAAAAGTAAATCTTACTCCATATGTGGAAAAAATGTAAAAAAATGAAAGAACCATCATGTTTCCCCACTCAACCAGGACACAGCTTATAGTTGTGCGTTATTAGAGAATGCTTCTTTTTTGCAGAAATTGGATGAAAGACAAAAAAAGTTTCCCAGATTTCCCATGTAGCAATATTTTCATTCTTTTTAGTACAGGGAAATAATCCTTGAGAACTTATAAATAATGTAAATATATAGATTGTGGTTTTCATTTGTATATTTTTCAAGAATTGTTTCCTGGGGGAAATAATAATGCAGTTCAGTGATGCTAGAGATTTTATGGGTACCATGTATGAAACGAATGCTTGCTTAATTGCTTCTGGCATATAAACGTGAGCTGAAAAATGTAATATCATAGCAGCCAAGGAAAAAGCAGATCCTACAGAAGTGGAACTGGGATTCTTGAGTTTTAACTATGGGATTACTCTCTACATTCAAAGGTCAAGGCTGGTCATGTAGATACATAGGTAATAACACATACATGGAGCTAAAAGAAGTGGTCCACAGGTTTTACCAAGAAATAGGAAACTTGCCTCATCAGTTGTGCAGGTAAACCCATATGAATCCTAAGGAACAAGGGGCCACACACACAAAACAAAGGAATGAACAAGATGCCCACAACCTATAAAAAGACATTCATATCTATAGGTGATTCCTATGGGCTAATCTGTACATTTGTTGTTTGATTTAGCCGTAAAGGATATCTTACCATGAAAACATACAGGCTGGTAAGTGACAAAATGTGGCATTTGTGGATATATGTCCTAGTCGCTGAAGCAGGTGTGTGTTTGGTGCACAGCTAACAAGCTCACACATCAATAATCTGTAATGGATACATACCTGAAGATAAACAAAAGGAAAATGCATGGAAAGAAGTATCTGTATAGAGAAAGTAGTGAGATAATAATGCTTACAGCCCTCTTTAAACGAACCAGGAACAACGGAATCAGAACCAGACTATCAGTCTTTGGACATATATTCAAGCTTTTGTAGTTACATGAAGTCAATACTTTTAGTTTTGACCATTTCCAAGTAAGCACTGATCCGTATCCTATTTCAGAGTGGAACCACACTGAACATTTGACTGAAAATTAATAAAGTTTGTTAAGCCATCAATTGCTCTCCAGCAACACTTAAGAATTTCTGAACTGGTGTTTATTGAAATGCAAATTACTGATGCTAAGTCCCACAGCCTTCATAACCATCATTTGAAAATTAATTGCACAGACCAAATCATCTCACTGCTTGAGTATCTGCCAATTGAGAGTTCTTTAACTTCTGGTATTGATAAATTGTTCCAATCCCTTTCTCTAATGCATTCCTTATGGACTGCAGACAGTGAAGATGAATTAACTAGTTTCAGGAGAATAAATTTCTTGCTCATACTGTGTATACGTTTTGCCCTGCCCTCCTCTCATCTTCCTTTGATGTCTTCCCCTTTTCTAAAATCCCCTCACCAGAGATTGAGGCTGAAGGGGAGTTTAAATTCTTAATCTGTTTTTTTTACTGGTTCGAAGGTCCAAAAGAAGCAAAGCAACTCTTAGGGCTCTTGCTTGTTTTCTCTTGCCTGAGAAGTGCAAATAGAGCTTTATGCAGATTAGATTTAAACTTGTTTTGTCTTTTATTTTGTTTTCCTCACGTTCTATTTTCCTTATCTACCCCGCTAAATCTCAGTTTGCTATATTCTCAGAAACTTCTTCTCGTGCCTTAGGGAAATGCTTTTCATCATAGCTCTTCCAGTTTTATTTTGTTTAGTGTTTCTTCTCTCGACTGGCAAGAACCCTCGCAGCAGATGAGTGAAGGAAGTGTCATATTAAGTTAAACAATGCCACTGCAGCACTGAAAACAACAGAGACCATTACAGAAAAAGCCAAAAGGCCCCTGGGGAACCCTGACTCCAGGAATCGGGAGTGTCCATACATTGATTACTTTCTCCTAAGTTATTGAACAAAGAGTTTATTATATTATGACTCCAGCAAATCATAAAATGTCCATTAATGTTCAGGGACTCAGCATGGATTATGCTTTAAGTTTCTTTAAACACTGAAGATCTCTGAAAACATAACCACAGGTCCTGCTGGTATTGATAGCTATTTTTCCCCTGTTCTACAGGAAATACTAGCTCCTGTAACACATAGCATGCAGTGACTAATTATCTTGAGCAAACAGGTCATTGTGGTCTATTTATAATCCAAGTTGCCCGAAATTCAGTCTTTCATTTTTTGGTTAACCTCATATATAAATTGCTCCTTTTAGAAAAGTATTATCACCCTTACCATTATAGCATCTGGAGTGTTGATTGCTTTTTGCATCTATGGGCTCTATTCACAAGTCACAGCTCCAGTCCAGGAAGTGTACAAGAGGGAACAAAAGGCAGCCGCTTCTCAAACGTGCTAGAGAAGGCAGAGAATGAATTTAACAAGTAACAGTGTGACAGACACAGATGAGAAAATGATGAGATAACATCTATGAACTAAGAATGTTGTTATAGCCTCCAAGTAAAGATTCAATTCAGTTTCCAGTAAAAATAAAATAAAAAAAGTTTTTTAAGTATAAGCAGCTTCAGAAATAAATTTGGAAAATGGGCTACTGATTTTGCTTTCTTTTCTAGGTAAATAGTCAAGTCTACTTAAATGAGTCAGATTTTCACTGCATGGGAATATATGCCACTGAAAAGAAAAAAAGTCTTTTAAATATTTTGAATTGCTATTCTTTTTTTTTTTTTTTTAAATTCAGGACATACTTAATGGAAGTCAGATCATTTAATCTTAGGGTACAAATTTAACTGTCTGGAAAGTTGCAAGAGACTCCAATCAAGAGTTGGAAGGAGTTAAAAATGAGTCATCTGGGAAATTTTACGGATGACTCAATCTTCTTCATGCTTTTCTCACAAATGGTTTTGTTTTAACATTGGCAATTTTGGGTACATGTTGATTAAAAAGACTCTTGTGTGATATGTTGCATCCCATAGGCTAAATAAAACAAGAACAACAACAACAAAAAACTTTAAACCAAGCTATTTTATTATTRCTGTCTTCATTGGAGAATCTCATTTATGGTAGAAAAGTTAATGAAAGCATGCATGTATTTTGCACTGTGCATACAACTCCATTTAAACTTTGATCCCTTTAAAAAGAAAATTTCTCCTCCCAGTTTGAATAGAAAGTAAATGGGTCCCTGCCACTTCATGATAAAAAAGCACTGGAAGTCCTGAATTTCAGAGCAAATCTGCTCCACCACCATGGCTCATTTTAAGACTCTGTTTTCAGCTCAGTCTGGAGCTCCTGAAGGATGTTAGTCTAAGACTCTACCTCGTCATCTAGACCACCCCACACTTGGAGCTGCTCTCCTATTCCCTTGGTGTCTCCCTCAGGTGCTGTGAATCTTTAAAATTCGATTTCCAGTGATGTAAAATGAATCTGTTCTCATTTAAGTGGTCTTCTGGCAACATGTTGGTCTTAGCTCTTATTCAATTTGTTTTCTCAGCAAAAACAAAACAAACCTGACTTGTACAGACTGATGTTCTTTACCAGTCCTGTGTTGCCTTCTTTCTCTGACATCCTGGCTCAGCCAAACAGAACTTTGAAGCAATATACATGTCCTGCAAAGCTAGGTCCTGATGCCTTTATCAGCAGCAGTTACCTGACTTGGGTCCTGGACCCAAGGACAGTAGGACCTCCCAGAAAGCCTCCATGAGTATCCAAAGCGCTTGGTTTGAGTTCAGCAAGGTGCTGYTGTCAGTGCTTTTGCTTGCCTTCAATGCAGATGCTATGCTGGGCCTCTGCCAAGACATAGAGAGGGATGTGACAGAATTGCACTGCCTTTTTGATTTATCTGTCCTGGTCTATTGGTTAGTGGAGTGCTAATGGACACCCGTGTAAGGCAAAGGATGACAAATCTCAGGACCTGTGGGCCGGGCAGAGATGTGTCACACGCACGCTCAACTTTTGGCTTTAGATAAGACATTTAATCTCTCTGTGGTTAAGCTTTCTGTGTGAAATGGATGTCAGGACACTCCTGCAGCAAGSGATGCTGTGCGAGGGAAGGGGTGTATAATTAATAGCTGACTAGAGGCTGAATGGCAAAATTCATCCGACGTTGGGAAGGTTCATAATGAATTTCTGACCTGCAGGACAAACATCAGTGGTACTTCATTACTTGAGTCCTGAGATGAAGAAAAGTCCTTGTACCATTAAGCTGACATGAAAAAGCCTTACAAATTGGGAGAAAAGGAGGTGGTAGTAAAAAAATCACCTTTCCCTTAAGCTGAAGGGAACTGGCCACACTCAGCAGGGAGGGAGTGGAGGTCAAGAATCTGAAGATAGCTTTAAAATGCAGACTCATCTTCTTTCTTTACCTTTTCCTTATGGTTCATATTACTACCTGTAGTAATATCTCTTTTATCTGTCTTTGCTCCATTTTGTTCTGTCCTGTCTTTCTGCCTCACTTTTATGCTTCAAGGTTTTACTGGAAACTTTGGTCTGAAGAACCTCAGTTGTTCTGTTTTTGTCAACAATACTATCCCTATCTTTTTAGATTGGTTTAGGGGACTCTAACAACCAGAATACTTACTTTTTCAGGAAAAAAGTTGATTCTTAACCCTTCCATCCATGAATGAAGTGCTATTGGTCTTGGAAATTAGAGTTTATGTCGTCCTTCCTTACTCTGAATAAGGAATAAATAAATTCTGGACCTAAATATCCTTACAATTCTCTTCTATTCCCCAGATAAGAGGTTTTCAAAAGATTATGAAAAATGAAATGCATGTTAGAATCATTTATGATTAGCCACTTGGTTATTTTGAGAACATGGTTAGAACTAGGGAACCTTTGCACTTAAAAACAGTAATAAAAAAACAAAAACAAACAAAAAAAAAACAAAAAAAAAAGAGCAAAAATAAAGGAAAGAAGAAAACAAAAAGAAAAAAAAAAACACCACTGCTGTTTCACCCAGAGAATCAAGTCAGTTGCTGCAAGCAGCAGAAGACAAATAAAGGTATTTGTGTGAAATAGGCTATATATTAACATAGGTTATATTTACACCTCGCATGGCTGCTCTCAGTCTGTCATCTGTCTCTTTGGTTGCCCTCCAGAACTTAACGTAGGGCGAAGTCCTAAATCCTAAAATGCTCAGCTGAGAAAACATCTACAGTAGTGACAACGGAGAAGTATGTATACTGTCAAAAAAGTTTTGTTCTCTGGAGAGACGGAGATCAGATTGCATACTAGAAAATCCTATCAGAAAAAAAGAAAACAAAAAAAGGAAAGGAGTGCTGGAAGGCAGGAAAACACAATCTTTACCACAGAGAGGGGAAAAAAAAAGTCTTCCAGTATTCAACTTGACATAACATAAATTTAGGTGTCTTTTGAAATTCCAGGCAATTCTTTCCAAATTTTTCCTGGTAAAGTAGCTGTTTTTCAGAGCAATACAGTCCTGAGGCTTAAAGGAAGATGAGCACCTAGTCAGAGACATGACACAGCTGGAGTTGCCTTGAAACCTTGAAATAGTTACAATGCCATCCTTTCAGAATTTCTTTTCTTCTTTTTTTCTCCTTTTTTGAATTTTGTATATTTTTGCTTCTCTTAGGAACAGAATTGTGTCCGGGGGTATATGAATTTTCTGTGCTCTCTACGTTCAGATTAGAGCAGGGGCTGATGATTTTATGTCCTTGCAAGTCCAACTGGTGTCACTGTGAGCCCTTAAAATTTAACATCGCTATCAGTAATAGTGACCCAACAGTGGCTGTTTTTTGCAGAAAAGCCTAGTGCTGTTACAGACAGAGCAGCTGAATGTCACTCATGTAGCCCTTAACCACTGCTGCTTTCAAATCCAAATGTGTAACTTAGTATTACACCTTCACTTTTCTCAACCTGATCTTAGTTAATCGTAACTACTAACACTGTACTAACTACTGTAGTTTTGAGCTTTTATTAAGTTGTGGAAAGAAAAGGGAAACTCCTAGCCAGTTCTATCCAACAGTTTTCATACAAAAGACTTCTGTACCAATATAGATTCTGGCTTCTGGATTTTAACTAAATTGAAAGATGATTTTGCAGTTAGCGTATATTCAAATATAAAATTTGCTTTTAACTTGTCATTCTGTGAAACTGTGGAAGAGATAGGAAGATGAATTTTCATTTCCAGGTCTCAGGTAGATGAAGTGTTGGTTCAGCCCCTACTCAAAGGTAAAGGTTTCACTGGGGTTAATACTAAATTAAGTATCTAGATTAGTAGATTTAGATAGTAGATAGTAGATCTAGATACTAGATCTAAGTATCTAGATATTAGAATACTAGTATCTAGTATTACTAATTAAGATTCAATAACATCAATTCAATAGACTGGACCCACACCGGCAGGGCTTTTTTGTTGTGGTTATTCCTCATGCCAATTTGGTGACAAGGAACTACCTGTATCATTACTGAAATAGGTTTTAAACAGGTCTTAAGGCTGTTCTGCACCACTGTAGGACAAAAAAAAAGGTGCTTTTTTTTTTTTTTTTTTTCTTTTAGAATTTACAGTCAGGACATTCAGGAATCTATCTTTTTGTCACCTACTGAAATAAGAATAAGGAAATAGAATTTCCAGGCAGGGACAGGGGATGAATAAAGAAGGATTTCAGTGAGATAATTTCACAATGGTGGTAGGATTATTTCTTTATCTATCGGGCACCTTTTTTTTTTTTTTTTTTTTTTTTTTTTGAATACAAAGACTGGAATGTAACTCATATGTCACTAAACCTAGTCTTCTACTATCTCAGTTGCCATTTGATATACTCTCATCGTCAAAGTTGTTGTGCTTCCTTTACAACCTTGACTTTGTGCATTGATTTCTGTTATTTCAGTATTGTCATAGAAGCTCAACACATTCTCATCCTTTCCCCCACTGAAATTTTTTCTGTACTCCCACCTTCTTTATCACCTTCCATGATGTGAGTAAGAAGGAAAGGAATAATCACAAATGGTTCTGGAATAAGTTATACTTGTTAAATAAATTATATAGAAAAATTAAAAGCCACAAGTGTGTGGTATAATGTACACTTTATTATTTTCCCCCTTACCATGTTGTTAAAAAATACATAACCTCTTGATGTATGTATATTTCCTTGAGGAAGGTGCTYCGTAGCTCTGAGGCAGGATAAGTGGCGTGTGAGGTGGCAGCTGTAAGGTAACAACATGTTTTCCCATAAAAAGCGGAGTAAATGGGCACATAAATTCCATATAAACTGTCAGCACGTCAGCTATGCTAACACAGGATAAGCTACTGCCCTAGAGCCTTGCTAACTTATGCACCATCATTTTTCAAACAATACACTTCAAGAACTCGTGCAGCTCCAGTGCAAGTAACGCTCAGACCCCCCTCGTCCTGGCCACTCCAGCAGCCTTCATTGCTATGCAAGACACTAGGAGGGATGAAATTCAACTGTTATTTTCTGTAGGTGACATTTTTACTGGCATCTGAAAGCAGGAAGTCGGTAGCAGAGCTGGAAGTTGAACCATATTTTCTCGTAGGCTAACTCAGTATGGGATTCGTCTCATCTAGCTTCAGACATCTACACTGCAGACCTCTACGTCTGAGCTCGTCACCTCAGGCTCTGTAGTCACTCTTTGTAGTTAACAGGGGTGCTGAGTACTTTTAGGGAGCAATTCATCTGATCTACTTTAGCTGTGTACTTTAGCTGACATGTATCACACCTCAAAAGAGCCTAAGGAGCTTAACTAAGACATCAACACTCACATTATGAATGCCTACGTTAGAAGACGTAAATCAACCCCTGAATATCTTTAGCCTTCAAAACTACCATTCTGCTAAGATACATCTTTCCTTTATTTATTTATTTATTTATTTAAAATCTATTGTACTTCCTGGTCTGTATGTATGCAAGCTGAGGAAACTGAGGAACCTAATCCACTTGGGCCATTTTAGCAAGCTAAATGTACAGCATATACTGTACATTTTGGCAAGCTAAATGTATATCATCCATCTTGCCCTTCCTGTCTGTGAAATGGTCTAGAAATCTGCAGACAGTCTGTCTTTCTCAGTAAAGACAGAATAGTGATTTGGAAAACATGGACATCAGAAACAAGAATTGAGACTGCTTTKGATAAAAATTTTTTGTGCATACATTCAAGCACAAATGCAATACACGGTATGCAGGACAGGAATGTGACAAGCCTAATATATACTTATTCATCAGAATTTTCAGGGAAGAATTTAACAGTCTCTTGTGGTCAATTTAGAGGCTTTACAACACACTGATGCGGTTAGGGAGATATGGGACTTGGGGCAAAAGTAAGACTTGTATCTAAATATCCTTCCTCCTCTTAGTTCCTCTAAGCTAATCTAATCACTTGGTGCCCCAAAACACATTTGCTAAASCCTTTTTCCCTTTTCCTCAAAACATGGTTTAATAGTCTTGTTCAGATAGTGGTTGCGATCTAAACCTAAAGTAACATATGGCTAAAAAACAAAGGAAAATAGGAAAAAATAACTTTATCATAAATGAAAAAAAAAWTTTTTTTCAAGTATCTTAGATATGTCAAAACAGGGAAACCATTTCCCAAATCACTTATGTGATACTACTAAGGAATGTTTTCTAACTACCCCCTAAGTTGTTTTCTACCCCCTGGGCTGTGATATAATGGTCATGGAAGACAAGCGATGCCATTATGAGGCAGTGAAAATTTTTATATTGCCAAAGGCAAAGAAAAATCTTCTATACACACCCTTCCTCTTCAAGGTCAAGCGTTCTCCATCGACCTCTTGAAACATGCACACCACTAAATTATACAGGCATATCATTGTTATCATAAATACATTATGTACGCCTATTTTCATAGTTAATGTAAGAGGGTCAGAGAAAATTTTTACTTTGAATAAGGTGGGTCACTAACCTGAAAAGGTTGAAGAACACTGCTTTTGATAAAGGGACAAGGATAGTCTTTTTGACCTGATTTCCATGAACTTTATCTAAGTATCAAGTGCTGAGAAGGTATTTTAGTTTATGGTAGAAAACAAGCTAATCTGAAGAAAGTTCCTTAGTTGCTAGCAACCAACCAGTCAGCATTTCTATATGCCATGCTTTCCATATRAGACAACAGTCTTAGATGTTTTGATGTGTATTCTTCAAGAAGACCTCAAGACTTCTTATTTGAAACTAAGAAATGAGAATAGTCTAAAGTTTTTAGGAAATCAAGAAAATTCATTGARTGCATTGAGTAGGAAAGAGCCTTCTGAATTCCTTTGAACCCAAATGAAGAGCAAAATATGGCCACTGAATCAGGGAAATACTTCTTGTTATATTTGTACATTGCTCTTTTACAGAATGGAGTTCCAGTCTTTGAAGGTTTCTAGGCAGTCTTGCAATAACATAAAGTAATATGCATGTCTAAATTTTACTCCACTTTTATACTACTATTACTGCAAAAAGAAACCACTAAAATGTCTACTAGAAACAAGATTACTAGTAAGCGTTTTTGATTCTGTGATCAGGACTGACCTGAGATACAATTTATCTGCTTATTTGGCAAAGAGCAGTTGATCTCACACCACAAAAGTGGCTTATGAAGGTTCGAGAAAATAAAAGGCAAGATAAACTGTCAGTATCCTTCCTGTTTCTCTAGATCCTTAGATTCACTGACCTGCATTATGAAACTCAAGGGGATCCTATAGTCCATTGGCAGTTTTATTTCCTTGCCTGAAGGAGTGTATGTAGATATGGTGGGAGGAGAAGGGAGAATGATATATTCATATATGAATTTCTCTGGAAGCTGAGGGGAAAGATTAATTTAAGGATGAGATCTGTTTTATGCAGATCTTCAGATCAAGTTTTGTATACTGTATCTATAGCCAAACCTTCTCAAGGTGAGATCCTATCAGATCTCCTTGAGCACTTCCAGCTGCAGTCCTACTGGATCTCATAAGCTAAATAGGCTTGAGGTCAATTCAAGCTGTGATATTATTAGATTACATCAGTTAAGCAAATTGAGGAGGAAAAAAATGCTTGAACTAGATGCAATGAACAGCAACTTCTCCTATGGCTCTGTCAATGTGCCACAGTGCAGCTCCGTAAAGGAGGAACTGATGTTTTCATCTATAGTTGATAGGTATTTTTCATTGCAGCTATGTTAGGAGGAGATCTCTCGAGGGTCTGTTTTCCATTTTGTTCAAGAAAGGAAGTTGTATATCTTACTGGTTATGCTGTTTCATGACCTTCAGAAGCTCAAGTTTCATGTTTGTRTTGAACCAATACCATAAAGACAAAATAGACAACAAAATAGGTGAGTTTTATGAAGTCGCATACATGAGGAGCCTTTCTTCATTTATTTTGCTATTCATCATCCCTCATTTCATTCTAATACTAAAACAAGAAGACAAAGAAGCTGCTAAAAAAATAAAATGAAAGAAGTCATCTCTGTAAAATGAAAGAACTATATTTTGAGGTTGTCTCCATTTTTTCAGAGTTTATATTGGTATTTTTTTKTGTGTGTGTGTCGATATTCATGTCCTTTTTAATAGATATTTGTAGCAAAATAATTTCTTTTTAAAACATTTTTTTATCACCAGAAGTCACATTTCTTATTATATGGTGAACTTCATTAAGTAGATAAGGAAAAAGCAAGGTCTTAAAAATGAACTTGATAAAAAGAAGTGTACAATTTCAAAGAAAACATTAATTAAAATAAAATAGAAAGATTACTACAATAATGATGTGATTTTTTTGCCACTTTTCTTTTATGAAACAAAAGTATTTATAATGAACAAAAAATGTTGTTGTAGAGCATATTTTGAATGGTTTTAGGTACAAAATCTTGTGCTGTAATAACTAGTCTCCATGAAGATAAGCAGAATTCCCCAAAAAAAAGAGTGGCCCCAAACTACAGAATGAGCCTTGACAGGCTCTGCAGCCTTAATGCAGTGAATCTATGAAGAAATATTTGATTTAACTTGTTTCCACTCCATTTTTCTGCCTTCTGTTATGATGAATTGTCTGAATTGTCTTTTCAGCACATTTCAGGATGTATTACCCTGATTTAAATTTCAGGACACTTGCACATAAACACCTGATGAACAGTTGGTATCCTCTCCTCCTACAATTTYGAAGATGATACTGAGCAGACACCCTTCAGGATGACCAGGGTTCCAAAGGTTCTCAGCAAAGTTACAAGATGTAGCAGTGTAGAAATCTACAGTCAGCCAGGGTTTCCCTTCCAGACAAGCTTCCTTTCCCTTCCAGAGGAAAAAGAAACCCTAGGCAATCGCTTTCCTAGGGCACTGTAGGTTGAAATAATCCATGAGGTAAAGCTTTACTGTGCGGGTGATTGARTACTGCAATAAGTTGCCCAGAGAGATTGTAAATATCTTTCCTTGGAGATATTCAAAAGTCAACTGGACATAATCCTGAGGAATGTGCTATAGTTAACCCTGCTGGATTAAGGGAGGTTRGGCTAGATGATCTCTAGAGATCGTCTTGCCCTTGTAGCCAAGAAGGCCAATGGGATCCTGAGGTACATTATGAAGAGCYTAAGGAACTTAAGAAAACATTTCTTGACAGTGAGGGTGACAGAGCCCTGGAACAGGCTGCCCAGAGAGGTTGTGGGGTCTTTTTCTCTGGAGATCTTTAAAACCCCTTTGGAYGCAGCCCTGTGCCATGTGCTCTAGGTGACCCTGCATGTGCAGGAGGGTTGGACTAGATGATCTCTGAAAGTTCCTTCCAACCTTAAGGATTCTATGATTCTATGGTCCTTTCCAATCTCAGCCAGTCTTTGATCCTGTTATACGCATCACATCACATATTAGCCAGATACATTYACCCCAAACATACCTTCTTTCTTTCCATAGATGTACACCACAGTATTGGACTGTCATCTGATCATCTGACCAAAATCGAGAGACTTTATGTCTCATTAWCAGAAGTGCCTAGCTTTACTCCTTTCCCACAATTGGACAACAGAAGAAGATGCTCATTCATAGCATAAAAGACTTGATATGTTTTGGGAGGATTAGAGTCCGATCACATTGTTGCTCCTTCTCCAGAGTGTCCCGTGTATAAAAGATGATCAGCCCTACAGTTATGTTTGAATGATCATCCAGTTGAGATTGGGAGAATAATCACAATGCTCAGTCTGTGTCCCAGGCTGTCTGCAGACTGAGGCAACTTGCATTGTTTCAAACAGACTGGCTTCATGTTCTCCAGGTCCCTTGTGAAGTTACACAGGGTATAAACTGATGGATCTATCATCATTGCTTTTTTCGTTTGTGTGTTTTCTTTTTTTTCTACTTCATAACAGTAAGGTAGCTATGGCATCTCCCAGGAATATGCAGCATCAGTACCTTGGCTGCATAATTGTTTTAATGCCACCTTGCACATGGGATCATCTGCTTGAGGAGAGCTAGACATTCTCCCCAGCCAGCTGGGGACAGATAAAAATATTTGAATTCTGCCCTTGTGCAGGATGGTTTTTGTGTTCTGTTTAGCTTTGCTTATAGACACTTTTTTTTCCCCCTTTCTCTCTCTCTCTCTCTTTCTCTCTCTCTCTCTCTCTTTTTTCCTTCTCTCTTCTCTCCTTACTAGATGCTTAGAAACTCCCATTTGAAATGTTAAGCTGAAGATGAAGGTTTTGATGTTTGCGTCAAGATTAGCATGGTGGGCGGGAGGGAACGGGAGATGTTTTCCTGAAGAGTAAAGCCCTCAGCACAAGAGTCTGTGTCAATAGAGATGAGGGGGGGATCTAAAGCAGAAAGGTTAGCTTTCTATACCGCCGAAGTTGGAAAGACTGCTCTTTGTGAAACTGGTCACAAAGGGAGCAAAGTGTCTGCACCAGAAAGACTGAGTGACCTTTTCAAAGTGCTCCGTGTTGTTTCTTTCCATCGAAGAGTGTGTGTGTCTATGTGTATGCATGTGTGTTGTGCAGGGAGCAACTGACAGATGCTACACCATTTTTTCCTGATTTGTTGAATTTGTGCTAATTAGAACTAGAATGGAGCTGCATTTTTGTAATTCACAGTTAAATTCTTAATTTTGAAATACATYCTGAGCCAAAATGACCCCAGGTACAAGATATTTTTCCTCCTAAATTTGTTACAAAATAAAATTCTGGTGAAAATGTTCTTGACTTAATTGAAGTTTTTATTCAGATGGTAATTTACTTTTTATATCATGTTCCTGTTATTTTCTGCAATGTTATGTATTGTGCAATATAGAAAGAAAAGTTCCATCTCTGCTAGTAAATTATACATGCTTTTTGACACAGAAACAAATTGGCATGGATTGGCCTATCTGCTCACTGGGAAATTCTTTTAACCCCCGAAACTGAGTGGCCACATCCAAACTGCCTGTTGGGATTCATCTTTGGCCCATGCTACCTCCTGAACTGTTCCCTGAAACTGTCTCACCTTGGTTAAAAGACTGGGACAACTTTATCAATTTAATCTAAAAGACAATTGTGTCTCAGAATCCAGAATATTTTTTGGATGTGTTTTGCTGAGAAATAATAAGCACAGTCCTTTGGAATTGCACTGCRTATATTTTGGTTGGATAATGAAAAGAATAGCAGGTCTTATCATGCTTCACCCTGATAAATATCTTCCTGGCACTAGCCTCAGCTTAGGCTAAATATTAGTATTTATTTAGTATTTTTTCTGTTGGCTGAAAATRCTAGAGCCAAGAAAGGTGATGTCACACTTGTTCCCTACATTTGTGTCCCTAAATAAAGCTTACAATTTGGAAAAATATATATATTGTCAAGAAACATGCCTTAAAAGTASTGTGCTTTTGTGAATTCCCAGAATGGCTTTTTATGACTGAGCAGTGAGTCAGGACTCCGTTTGATTTTATGCACAAGTAAAACCACTTTACCTCTGCCATTAGACAAAAGGCTAGGTTCAATAGATTAACCTTTCTGTTGGAGAGATTATTTTTAGTTTGGATCTTGTGTCAGGGGTAGAGAAAATGTTCTGTCACTGCAGGCCAGTGCACATGTGAATGGATAAGCAGATAAATGAGGAGATGGAAATTATAATTCATAAATTATATTTTGTTGAATGAGGATTTTAAAGGATGGGTTAGCAGAGCATTTCAAAGTAGCCTCAGATGCATTTGCTTGAATGTTTCAACTCTTCCTTTGTTTGCTGCTCTGGAGGCCTTTTCCCTTAGCAAAACATGRTGTTCCAACTAAGGATATTTTGAAGAAATATTAAGAAAAAGATACTTTTCACATTACTTCTTACTATAAATAATACAGGACCCCAGTGTGACTGAAGCTCTACAAASAGACAAACGCTTAGAGTGATCCTAGTGAAATCAAAGACATTTTTAATCAACCAATGGCTTCAGTGGCAAGAAGATTTCACTCATGGTTCTTACATAGAGCTTCCAGTGTTCAAATAACACCAAGCAAAGAGCTTCAGATGTAGAGACTCATTTTTCAGTAYATATGACTTAGTACAAACTTGTCTCAACAACCATTAAGAATTTAAATAACTGTCCAATTTCTAAAAGCATTCAGCATGCTAARTACTTTTAAAAATGCAGCTAGTTTTACTCCCTTAAACAGGAACTAAGTTGTTTTTAATCTCACCATAAATTTACCAGAAAACACTTAGTRTCAGATTGAGAATGATATTTGGATCCTCAAACTGGAAAAAGGTGAATAATTTCTATTGATCCTGGAAAACAAAATCCATTTTGTCAATCATCCCTCAAATATTTTAGGCATTGAGATGATTCTGTTCCATGATTTTAAAGTTTGTGGTTTTAAAGCTGTTTTTGGCAGAATGCTAATCTTCAGGGAAAGTATTCACCTGCCATTCTGTGCCCCCCTCAAAAAAAGATACAGGAAAGCCAGTGAAATCTTTTTAGCTCATAGTTGAAATCTGCCTCTCTCTGAATAGAAGCACCCTTTAAAATAAAATGCCACATAAAATTCAATTCCTACTCCAATATAAAATGTGCTTTTACTTAGACTCTCTGTAGCAGTATCTGTAACTGCTGTGTAACTAAAAACTAATAACCTCATTTTTAATTAGCTGGGTCTGCAGCACTTTTCACCGATCCCATACTTGTTCTTTCAATAGCGTATATCATTATTAACTCYGAATGTCTTCCAGCAGGTCTTAAACACACTTTGTTTTCTTGCAATTTTTCTTTTTTTTTTACCTCGAAAAAAAAAAAAATATATGTATTAAGTGGAAACAAACATACAAACAAACAAACAAAATCTAAAAATCATTTTAAACACAGTATGAGTGATTCTGGTTTTATTTAGCCATCCTTTGTGTTTTGTTTTTATCTGCATTCTCCTCTCCTCTCCTCTCCTCTCCTCTCCTCTCCTCTTTTCTCATCTGTTTCTAGTCAATAACAKGTGACTATATTTAAAAAAAAAATACAGTATTTCAATTTGACTGAATAACCACAAATATCACCCACTGATTCCCTTGACGTCAAAATAGTGTTGAATAATTACAAAGAAAACACAATATATTCTGCTGTCTTGGCTTTCAGTTCTTACAGGGTYGTAACATATAGTAAAGATTGATATAAAAGGACACCCAAGGAGTATGTGCTCAGTGCATTGCAGTGGTGCAATCAGAAGACTCTTGCAGAGTACAACCCTTCATCACTGATGCCAGGGAAGAAGAGACATACTTTAAGCATTTAAAGACACTTTTAAGCCATTGGAAATCTGACCAACAGACTAGCAGAAGAGGAGTCACATCACCTAAGCCATGTTGTTTTGTATGAGGCTGTAGCCAGGATCCCACTGCTCTCTGGATCCCCTGCTGCCAAGAGGGCTGGAGGCTCCCTTGGGTGCTCCTGGGGACAGTTCAATAGGTGGCACCACGCTTTGGGGCTGGAATCGAGTCCATTTTTCCTGATACTTATTCCTTAATGAGACTAAATTTTCCGCTACACCCTACATCAAAGTGCACCCTCCGTATGAACCRGGTTTGGCTTGATGTGAGATACAGCACTGTGGGGCAACCACAACCACTTGAAAGAGCAGAAAGGGTCACGAATCTCACCACCGCGATGACATATTCTCTTATGCTTTCATTTTCTATCCCTCGACTTTAAGCTGTTCAAAACAGTCCAGCCAAATATTTTACTTTTAGCAATTCCCCATTATCAGATGTATGTCTTTGTCTATAAAGACTTATCAGGCCATTTATATTTTTACTTCTTTGGAAGGACATCTTTGACAGGATTAATAGAATTTGTTGATATCTTTAGCATGTAGGTATGTATCTACCCTGCATTCTACTCTGAAGCTACACCCGTAGGAAACATACACTTAAATCTTTAAAAATTTTGGCATGCTATGACAATCCAGATCTACTGGGTCAAGTCATTTTCCTGGCACACTTTGGGTATATCTCTGTCTTGTAGAGTGGAAGGTACATGATCAGTCTTGAACTTGGCACTGTCTTACACAGAAAAATTTTCTTCCAAGTTATATACTAAATGGGTCAAAGAAAAGAGAAACTCAAGAAGACAATGCGAGTTGWTCATATGTCTGACTCATAGCATTTAACTTTGATGCCTTAAATATTTGTCTAAAATATTTCCGTAAGGAGGATGGCTCAGAGCAGAAAATTTAGGTTCCTTTCCTCTGGGAGACTTTTTCTCTCGTCACGGAGAGTTTAATGTGAATGTTTAACCTTTGGTAGTATTTATACCCTCTGCATAGTTTGGCAAAGCAAAATAGGTAAAATAGGCATTGTCTTCTATCTTCAGACCTTATATTCACTGTAAGGAACACATGGTTTTCTTCCTTCTAGTTCCTTCCTTGAAAGAGAAGAYATGATATAACCAATGAGTCCTATCTAGATCCATTTGGCCAGCAGACTCTCAGGGAAATGCAAGATTGCTATCATAGGAAATTACAATACTGAAGGAAAATGCAAATCTATTTGCATCTGGGGTATATTTTGCCTCTTACGAAGATCAAGTAAATACATTTCTTTGTGTTCTCCTTATTTTTCATTTCTAAGCTCTTATTGCTTAGAAATATCTCCTGTTCAGTCTTTCCATTCTTCTGCTTTTTTTTTTTTNTTTTTTTTTTTTTTTTTTTTTTTTATGAGATGGATTTAAAATCTTGTTTTTAAAGTGTCCTTGAATAGATTTCTATAATTAGCAATTATAATTAGGGATATAGTCTTGGGTTATGAAGTTTACTTTTATTGACTACAACAGAAGATTTAAGTTCAACTTCTCGTTATCTGATTATATTTACCAGATCTGTGGAATTCACTGTGCTATAAAAATGGACCTTGCTGCTAGCTGGCATACTTCAGAACATTTAAATAAAAATAGCAATGAAAACTCGAACAAATATTATTTATGTCAGTTAGATGCCAATGAAAACTAAGGCTTTCAGGGGTAGACAGGATCGATTTTAAATTTTTTTCTCTCTTTTTTTTTTTTTTCCTTTATATGACAGAATGACACACACTTCACTCAGCCACTCAAGCTGAAGAATGACTGAAGAACCCTGTGAAGGTCAAACACATTTTCACCCAACTGATGCTCTTTTAAAACTGACTTAACCCTCCTTGTGCATTTCTGCACAGCATGGAAGTTAGCTTTGCGGCTCCAAATTAGGGGAAAGTGTGGCGAGACCTTCCTTTTGTGCAGCCTTTCTGTATTAAGCAGAACAATTTCCCTATAAGCAGAACTGTAATTTGCACATCGGAATGCATTCCGCCTGTAATGATCTTCCCGGCAGATAGCACTGTCATTTCACAAATGGCCCCGTAGTGCTCCCCAAAGCTAAGCAGACGTATAAGGATACAAACTGAGAGAAAAGCTAATAGAGGTCCTAATCCTGCAGTGGGCATCTAGGTTACAATGAGGATTACGTTATCAAATTGGAGAGAAAGAGCATTTTGCTCACAGTTTATACACGGGTAGATGTGAGTGAAAGGAAATGGAGATTTGGAATCTGCTGTGGGTCAGCACAGAAATAGTAACTTSTGCAAATACATTGGTAATTTGAACAAACAGACAACTTAATACTATGTCTATAGAAGAAGCAAACCTAAAGTATTGCTAAGAAAGTCTGCATAGACACAGTACGTATAGACCTGAGAAATTCTTAAATCACTTGAGACATGTTAACCTTATATTTCTCTGCTTTCGTAAAAAAACATGGAAACAACTTCTGTTGCTCCCAGACCAGAACTGCTAGTCATAACTGTCTGATAAGCCTACACTGTGCTGACCTATTTCTAGAGCAGGGGAACTGAGACACCGAAAAGACCAACAGCCTTAAAACACCCCATGCTAAGAGGAATCTCAGTGGAAGAGGGATGCTGATCATTCAGGGGCTCTTGCACAGCTCCTTGTCCTATACAGCTTTCAGGTGTCCCAGTGGTGCTCGCAAGTCCCCATATAATAAGCCGGCATATTGGAGATGTATCTGGGTGATGCATAGATTCTCAGATGTCTGGTGACAGTGATCTAAAGAGAATCAGTGGCAGAACATTGCTCTGTATATCCTGTCTCTACTACTGGAACATAGTTTTTCCTTCTYTACCAAGCAAATTGCAGTTTTGGGTAAATGATGTCTCATTACACAGAGGGAAAAAAGAGATTCTGTGAGACAGGACAGTACAAGAACAAAATAAGAGAGTGCTCATGTTGAACTTACTAGAACATGGTGAATTTAAAAATTTATATTAAGGATATGGGGATTCCCTTTTCAGTAGTGAAAGAATTCTGTGGGGAGGTTGTAGAAGGAGAGAGAGGACAGGAGAATCAAGTGAAAATAAACAGGAACCAAAAAAGGTCAGAAGGGAAGAAGAAAAGAATGCTCTCAGAAAAAGGAAGCAGAGGAGAAAGGTAGGAAAAGGTCRCTGAAAAAATAGTATACTTTACAAGATGTCCATTCTGATGAGGGGTTCTCCTGTGCTGCATATTGAATTTGGTGCTACAGAAGAAGTAATTTTTAACTAGAAAATCCATGAGGAAGGGTGAGGATTTTTTTTTCCATTTTTGAAATTTTTAGATGTTCTGGTAATGGGGTGGGGAGAACAATTAAAAAAAGAAAAAAGAAAAAAAACAGAAATCATCAGATGATGAATCTAAGCCTGCAAAAAACCTTAGACTCCCTTCGGCTACTTTGTACTGTGCTCGGAAGCACCATATTCTGACATAGCCTGATGTATCAGGCATTTGAGAAATTCCCATTCATTTTTGCTGGTCTAACAGGTCAGACTGTAAGCTGACCTGTTTCCTCATTTTCCCAGCTTAAAAAATGCCTGGAATTATCACAAAAAAAAATATGGCCATCTAATTGCAGTGCCTGGTTTAGGAACTGTCACAGAATTCTCTCTGTAGAATGAAGAGAAGTAGGCATCTCCCACGGATATTTAAGAAGTTCTCTAGTGACCTTATGTAGCAAATGTTCTTCAATAACCTGCAGAAATTTTGGTACCCTGTACCTATTTCTTCTCTATTTAGCTATGTTCAGCAAACTCCAATACAGTCACCTTAATTTGTGCTTCAGTGAAAAGCTCATTCCTTTCTCAAAAATGAAACAAAACACCATCTTATCAGAGCTCCATAAGTTTCAAGTAGCCAAAATGTTTCAAGATCACTGCCTTATTTCCTTAAACACCYATTTTGAACAAAGCTGCCAGTTCTTTCCCTGACGGTGTCTCCTCACAATAGTCCTTGGCAAGAGGAAAATCAGGGGACCTAACTGATGTATTTTTGCATGGTTCCTCAGGTGCCGTAACCTTTGCAAGCTAAAGACCATTCTCCTGCACTTCTGCAACCTGCTTTTCACTTGAAACTCAGTAACTTTTTTTCTATACATCCTAGGCTGCTGTGGCAGTGCCTTTACCCGRACATCCTAGGGACCCTAATCCTGTCTTGCAGGACACTTCCGTGCTAAGGTACCTTCACAYTTCACCCTGTAGCTTTTCCTCTCCACTTTCAGATTAGAATGAGTAGAGCCTACCAGATAACAAATAATAAGAACAAACATTTTAATAGATGGTAAATATAATCAATAATACACATGCCAAAACTTTACGACCAACTAGCGTGCAACATCTGCAGCTAATCAGCCAGGCTACAATCAGCACCAACATTGTCATAAACAGTAACTATCAATGGGGACAATGAGCAAGTCTTGATGAACAATCTAATTATACTAAGAAGAAAACAAGAAAAAAAAGGGGGGTGGGGTGGTTTACAGCATTATCAGCTTGCCTTTTGTCACCACATACTACCATTGAGGGGATGCCCAGAGGAGGAGTCTTGCCTGGATAGAACATATCTCCTTTTCCTATTGCATATAAGGTTTCCCTTTTCTTTCTCTTTTCCTCTCCTTCTTTCCCTCCCTCCTTCCTCCAAACCAGCTCTACAGTTTATAGATATCATCTGATATRGACCCTTCTAATAAATTGTATTCATAGAAACTCATATCAACTTTCTTTGTGCAGCAAAAGCAGGGGCATAACAAGCCAGAGGATGCTGTACTGTAGCTAAGAGAGAAGGTAGGTGTGGAGCTATGTGCATCATTAAACTTGTGCCAGAGTCAGGTGTCTATTTGGGAAATATGTGTCATAAAATAAACAGTTTATCTACTAAATGAGAAGCTTTCCTTTTCCCTCCTTACCCACAGCCTGAATCAGCAATCTGAACATGAGGGAGCCATCACATCTCCACTCAGGATACTTGCCTGGTGATACTTACTCAGCCTTTTATGTTCTTAAAATCTTATTTACCTCTTTGAAGAAAGCACTAAGCATTTTAGAAGCATTACGATGGGAGTCCAGATGCAATTGTATTTCTGGGAAGTATAAAGAGTGCCACAGACCAGCATTTCAAATTCACACTGAGCATATGTACAAATGCAGAGCCCCTTTAATGTGGGATTTGTCTAAAGACAGGTTTTGGAAAGACATTCTGCTGTAAGGTCAATTGTAAAGCACATAGAAGAACATTTTTTTCCATTAGAATTTATGATTTCTGGACATCAATTCCATGAAAATATGTCAAATACAACAACATTTAATGTTGGTAAAGGAAAAAAAAAAGCTCAAGTGAAATTAAATAGAAACTTTAATAATTTCTATTTATAAAATAGCTTGGGTTTCTTTAAAAGCAAAAAAAAAAATAGAAATAGATTGGTTATATTTAATCATAAAGCTAAAACCTGGATAAAGATTGAAATTAAACAAAATGTTTTATTGACAGCAACCAAAATTTTCCCCAACCCCYCAAAAAATAATGAGAAATTTCAGACTATATGTCAGGACAGAATACGACTTCAGAATATTTCTCATTCCATTGTCTGTTCCTGTGAGGGTTTATTCCAATTATAATGTGCATTGAAGTACCACCTACCAAAAGCTTCAGAGAGATGCACTGATGAGACATGGCTCTTCAAGCAAAGAGTAGATGAGGAATGTACAGTATCTCACAGACCTTACAGTCAAACCAGGGGGAGATACAGCAGAGGAACACTGTTTGGGCAAACAGAATCATTTACCCTGGTCCACACGGTGTACGAGAGAAGGTCTCTTTGGTCTCTGAACACTGCTGTACCCTCCTGGGGTTTCAAGCACTGGACATGTCCAGGTCAGTGTAAATCAGTGTATGTAGAAATCAGGGTGATTTGCACAGGGACAACGCATTTTGGAGCCCCAGCTGAAGAACAGCTCTTGGCTGCACATAAAAAACTTCGTTTTGTTCAATGCATGATCCCATGGACAGTCAAAATTACCAGCCTGCAGCCAGCTGTTGTCTCGTGTTTCAGTGCAATATGATAACTAGTAACAGCATCACTGCTATTCTGATGCACTGCAAAGTTRACAGCTAACTTAAAACACCTTCATCCTTGGTAATCCTGTACCATTCAGTGCCATAGCACTTTGGTAACTCTTATTTGACTATATCTCACAGTGACACTGGTAAACAGGGGCTGAAATGAGGACAGCCCCTAATCATGACAAGACCACAGTTTATATTTTCTACTTTTCTCTCAGGGACGTTCTGAAGAATGAGGAATTGATGGATGTAAACAATATTCAGGTAATCATGTTTTATATTTACAGTCCCAGAAGGGCTTTTGAAAGGGAAGGGAATGGAAAGTGCGGTTTACAGTAACTCAGTGTTATTTGATACAGTTTGCTCAGAGGAATAGGCTGAGCTAAAAAAAATAGAAGGATAAAGATGTAGATCAAGGCTCATATCTATGTTTTAAAATCCTTTACAAATATGTGTGAGACTTGTTTTCCSTACTAATATGCAGAGGAGACTGAARCCTCATATCATTTTAGGATCAAACATTATTTCAGGATAGTTTATAGTTTCACATTTARAAAGGTGGGAAATCAAGACTGAAGCAGAAGGCACTTGACCCTGGGCTTCCTATGGATCATATGAGTGCTTGAATCTTTACACTGCAGAGTAAAGACCTTCAGGAGAAAAAGAACTTCTATTCTTAGTGAAGAAAAAACATATTTAGCTTTCTCACAGCCTTCTGTGAGAAAGAACAAGCTTAGCTCAGAGATTCAGTTCCAGGAGATGATCCATACCTGCGCTTCTTCAGTAGACACAAATTCCCCAAATACCCAGTTCCACCTCATGAACAGGCATCTATGCTCCACCACTCCTGTCTCTGTGATGTCTACCATATTCAGCAGCACGTGTAGCTAACTGTCTCTTTTTGTATCAAAGAGCCGAAACTATGGGTTGTTACATCAAATCTACATGAATTGATGCAATCCATATTGCATCAATATGGAATCATCATATGTAATATGCAATCCATATTGTATCAATATTGATGCAATTGATGCAATGAAACATGCAGTTAACTATGAATACATATATTTCTATATATAATGCAACATCTAAGAACTGAACTGACTCAGATGTAGTTTTTGAGGAATTTAGACAGTGCCTCCAACAAAGGCTTTGAACCCTACGGCTCCAGCTTTCCTGCATCCTGACCTGTCCTCCAGRTTTATGGGGAGTTGAGAGGGAGTTGTTTTACCTGCTGCTGGAGATGGGCCGCAGCAGGGAAAGCAAGGAAAGGTTCCTGACACTGAGTGATTAAAAGCAGCTTGTGGCTGAGAGGAGTCTTTAGTTCTGAGTATCTGTAGCCTCTTCTTCAGCTCGCTTCATTTTAAAAGGAAAGAAAGTGAGCCTTATTAAATATAGACAGAAGCGACTGTTTTCAAGGGGGAGACAAGTATCTTGAGAAGCTGGAGAGGGCTTTGCTATAGGGTCTGCAAGTCCCAGTGTCTCAGCCGAGCTCTTAGACACAAACGAGTGAAGTGTCAACCCCGATGTGCAAGAGCTCCTATGCAATCCAAGCATGCAATCAAAGCGAGCCGGTGGGGGCAGAGACGCACACTGCAGCAGCAAGACAATTATGATTAGTGTAGACAATTATGATTATGATTTAGCCGTAGGATCCCCAATAGCCATTAACATGATACCACATTTTCCCAAAGAAAAAAATTAAAAGGGAAAATTCAGTGGCTAAGCAGCAGTGAGGAAACCCAGGGGTAAATGTTTGCCTTGAACAGGACTGTAAGCCACACGAGAGAGACTAATTAAATGAGTCTCTGGCCCTTAGTTATGTCAGAAATGAGAGAAAGGGGGGTTGTCTTTTTTTTTTCTTTTTCTTTTTCTTTTTTTTTTTTTTTTTTTAATTCCCCAACTGATCAAGAGCAAGGGAGGAGGACTGAGGGAAGAGAAGAAAGATATTTCAGGGTGACATAGGATTTCCAAGCTTTCTTTTGTTTGCAAAGGCAGCCGAAGGGAAGTAGCGGCTTCTCTCCCTGTCTCCCAAAGATGGAGCTGTTGCAAAAGGAGAGAGGGGTTGGTTCAGGCATACTCGCACATACACAGAGCTCCGCGTTCGGCTGCAGGACTTTGAGGCTTCTCGCAAAACATAAGTGCTTCCTTTCTGTAAGGAGAAATAAAAATCCGTATTATTATAGCAGCTGCGTTATTGCAAAATTCTACCAAAACACAACGACTGATATTAAGTATCTAACCCCTCTTAATTGTCTATTTCATGGGCTTTAGATTTCTGGATTGCTAAAATAACCATCTGAAGACAAGATTTCGATTCATTTTGTTTTATTGGTATTATTATTTCCTTACAATAATAATAACACTTTACACTTATACAGCACCATTCATCCGCACACGCAGACACTAAGAACGGGATTGCTGCTGTTATCCTATCACACCCCACAGATGGGAGGAGAGAAAAAAAACATTGGGAAGCTCAGACTTGGGGAAAAATTTCCAGAGACCTTCAGGTCAGGGATGACTCAAGGAGAAAGGTAATTCCAAGTACATGATGGAAAGATCAGCTGCTCTAGTCAAATTCATCTGTTGATTTTTTTTTTCAAAATATATTAGCATTTTCATTCTTAATCCAAAGTTAATTAATGGCAGGAGCTCCTTAACAATGTCTTTTGGGGAGTCTTGAAGCCAAGAATTTGGAGGTCTGGTTTGGTTTCTTCTAAAGTATAAGTTCTAGCTGAAGGACACCTGAACACRTGTCTTTGAAGCATGTGCCTTGCCTGAAGCAAGGCAATTTGGTGTTACTCAGAAAACCAGACTTGATAGTCAAAATAAGCCATCTCTAACCCCTCAGCTCTTCATATCTGTAAATCAATGATCTGGTGCTCACTCAAGGATTTGGTGAGGGCCTTCTAGAAAGTAATGATTTTCAAAATAACATTGCCTTCTAATTATATTTCAGTTCAGAAATACACTAGTGCAGTTGGGAACTATGTCAGAGACTATATCTATTTCTGTTCTGTCTGATCGTTGTCTTGCAGCTGCAGCAGAGAAAGGAAACTCAGTGACTTCTGTAAAGAACCGCTCCTGGAAAGGAACAACATACAGTGTGTGGATAGCATTTTTCTTCTGCTGGAGGTTCACAGAGCTCCTCTTGCCTGAGCAGGTACTCCAAACTTACATAGATAAGAGGGTGAGAGTGGGGGGATTGCTTGTGGTTTTGCTCCCTTATCACTGTTATCACACAAGTGCTCCTGTGTCATGATTCATTTGCAGTCTCAGTCTAGACATGCCTGTTTGTCTCTTCTGACAACTGGAGAAAAGCAGATGACCAAGTCAGATGATGATCAATTGTGGTGCATATGGGTTGGAAGAGGCGAGGGTACCACTCTTTTGAGTGAGGCGCAGTTAGTCTTGAGTGACGCTGTAGTCAGGTTGTTCTTCGAAGGGCAGTACACTGAAAGCTAAAGTCAGTTTGTGCAAACAAGTACTGTCAACAAGAAACTACTCTCAGGAGGCCACGAGCACCATTGTGCAAGGTGCAAAATCTCCATCTTTTCAGCTCCAAGTTGAGCAGTGTCATGCTGCACATCCACGGTGAAGTCAAGGAGGGAAGCCAAAACACGCAGCTCAGCTTCCTCTTCTAACCTGTCTTCATCATCTTGACTCTTTCCAACCCATAAACAAATCGAGCTGCTCTCACATCCCTGAACAAAAAGGGAGCAATACTTGATCACAGAGGTGGAAACAGCTAATACAAAACTCTCTTTATATATATTTTTTTTTAATAAAAAGAAAAGTGTGCTCATTTGACCTGTCACATGGCTCCCTGCTTTGGCACTGCTATTATTCCCGTCTTAGGCTCTTTCCACTTTCTTTCTCGCCAGCAGGAAAGAAGTAACACAGTGATGTTTTATGCCACTGAGACAAAGAGGTATTGATCCTTTTTGCCTCTGGAAAAGGTTTCTAATAATTTCCAGATATATCGTAGATTGTGGTGCTGCTATCTTTAATTAAAACATGACACAGGATGGAAAGCAATTATTTGGGGGGTTTGGGTTTGTATTTTAAGTGCAGAYTCCTTTTTTTGTTTTAATGGGCTCTGGTACCAGATGAGATGACTTGCAAGTTGTGCATACAGAAAGTGCAAAGAAGAAAGAGAGATATTTGCTTTTCTGTTTGCTATTCATGACAGTTAAATATGAGGTTTTATGCTTCATAGACAAAAGATCTGGTCATCTGCAGCTCATGAGCCCTCTTGACCAAGGACAGCTGCAGAGARGAAAAAATCCTATGATGTCCAAAGGAAGCCTGTGCTCTGATCGGACATTTCTCTGTCARCATCACCCCTTTGAAATGACTGTAATAACACCTCCATGCTCAGCGCTTGGCCCTATGGATTTGGGAGATGATTGTCAGCACGATAATAGGGATAATATGAACTCACTCTGACCCTCCTTCTGCACAGAGCTCTTCAGCCAGAGACAGAAATGACTTCCCTAATGCTGCAGTCTGATCAGAGTCTCCTTCTGGTTAAAACCTTGTGTCACTTTCTCACACTAGCCCCTGGATTCGAAATGGCTACATACTGGTGAAATTTCAACCACAGACATTGACTCTTTCATTCTTATATTTTCTAATGATGGTGGGAAGTACTATCATTTATGATTTACCAATGAACTGCTAAAGCAAGCACTTTAAATGGCTTCACCATGGTAAGAATCCTTGGTTAGAAGTGCCTTCCTAGAAATCATGCCAATGTTATTTTGGAGATCTATATGCTTGATTCATATGGTACYTGTAGCATTTAATATTCTCAACCCTGTAGAGAAAAAACACACCCTGATAAATTCTTCAGTCTAGAGCTTTTGCACTGTCCAGTACATTAATTACTCTCGTTCCCATAACTCCAGCCTCACAGGCATTTAAATATATGATTAATCTTTTCAGGAACAGGTAGAAATTGAATCAAAGAAATACTTTGCAAAACAAGTATATACAAAGACTGTTTCTCTCATTAGTAGTACAAAAGGATGATGACGAATGTTTAAAAGAGAGMCTATATTCATGTGGTTCAGCTCACTTCTTAGGAGTTCATGGGGGCCCGACTATTACGTGTTTCCCACCTTYGTTTCCAGCTAATCAGTAATGAATCCTTTCCACTCACATCCCATTTGCACAAGCAGTAGGGAAAGATCCTTCTGACTTTCCATGTGAAACACCCTTTGCTCTGTCAGTGCTCTCATAATCAGGAGATCTTGACTTTCAACCAGATGACCAGTTCAACCTATAAGCCTAGATAGCAGATTCAGTTTTTGATATAAGCACCCCCGTTTGAGCAGAAGACTGAGGACTTTAGTCCCTCCCGTCACAGGAGCTGCAGAAACGCTGTGCAGAAATCAAAATGGAGATGAATGATATCAAACAGATCTGCAGGCCTAAGCTGGCCTAAAGTGTAGAAGCAGAGGAGTTAAATGATTTTTTCAAGATCAGTAGGRAACTGTTGCCTTTAAAAGCTGAGGCTGGAGTGTAGGATTTGTTCATTATTAGCCTAAAATTAGTTTGTTACAACATGCTGGGTGTCATGCTAGTACACTAGCCATTCTTGTGGTATCTGGAAAAGATTTTTATTTTATTTTGGAGATAATAGGAAAAATAGAGTCATGGGTGCCTGCATTTCCTTACAAAAATGATATCAACTGGGATATTCACTAGAGATCTCCTTCTGTATTTTTCTCTCAAACAAGCACACATCTTCTTATCATAGTATCGTATATATTAATAGTAAATTTAAATATAGAAAAGATTGCAGATCATGTGTTTCTTCAGTCTTTGAAAAGGAAGTGGATTTCATACATCCCAATGATTAGYCAAGTGTCAAGTGAACTTTCATACACTTCTGGTTCACATAAATGCTGATTAACACCCAAAGGATATTAATGCAGAGGTTTCCTGTGCTAGTAAAATCTTCTGGGTCTTAAAATTTGGTCTGAAAAGATCCCAGAGGCAGAGCTGTCTCCTGAGAATCTTAGAAATACATTTTGCTTTATAATTCAGCAAGAATTCAAAAATGCAGGTAGTAGAAAGGGTAATTTTTGTGAGTCTCCATAAATGTTCAGTTTGGGTCAAGGTCATGTCTTGGATACATGTTAGAGTGGAACAGACTCTTATTTTACCTGAATTCATTCAGCTATCCCTGTTCTCAAACAAAACACTGTGGGACACACAAAGAAATCCTACCGATATCCCAAAGAATCAGAAACAATACGTGAGCAAGTAAATAAAACATGTGCTTAACACAAATGGGAGATTCTGGGCAAAAGGAAACACATAAACTACCCTTGTTGTTCTGAGATTTACCGATCTGTATTTCACAGATGCACTATTGCTTTATTCATACTGTTAAGGGAGACAGAAGCAGCCTCTAACCATCAACACCCATCATTAAATCATTACAAAGACTCTCTTGTTAAAGAGACAGATAACTAGATATATATAAATACATGCATATACATGCATATATGTTTATATTTATAAAATCCTGTATAAAGGTGAGTGGAAATGTGAAAAGCTTCTTGGGGCTGCTTAGCTTTAGTGTGCATCCAAGGCTACCACTTGAGAGAAAGAAAGGTTTTCTGGTTGCTGCATGAAAAGTAACCTCAGCTTAGATGAAAAGACCAAACTGAAAAGAGAACAAGATTGCAGGTTTTTCACGAGCATTGGTGAAACAGAAAGTAAAATGAAATTAAGTGACAAACTAAATCACAGTGTTAGGGCATGAGCTTCAGGAACCAGTGACAACCACACCATGGGATTCCTGTGAAAGAAGCATATTTTGGAAGCTGYCAGGCAGTGATGCTTTATTTCTTGGGGCTGGAAGAGATATCAGCCCCATATACCTGACGTGCCACAGAGAGGCAGACCCAAACAGGAAATGTGGGTGAAAAAGAATGAACAAAAGCAAAAAAGGTGGGAAAACTGAAATCATGCTGAGGAACTATCTAGCTATCATAGATATAAAACCTTACCTGAGCATCTTAATCCTGACCTATATGAGAAGTCCCATTCAGAGGACTTGCAGGTCTGACGCAGGTAACAACCTTTTGAKGGCACATATCTCACAAATCCCTCCTTTTCCTCGAGACAGTGAAGAGCTTTGCATATCACCCTGAGATGCGAGGGAAGGAAGGGGTTGCTGCATGGCATTCAAAACCAGGATCAGCTCTGCCAGATTTCCTGCTTCTAGATGGTAAGAGTAGGAAAAAGAGCAGAGAATCCCAGTGGTAACTAAATATACAAAAAAAAAAAAAAATAAAAAATAAAAAATAAATAAAATAAAATAAAATAAAAAATCTATTTCTATATGTTTTCCTTAAATACATGATATTTAAAGTAAGCTATATTACTAAAATCCTTACCTGCTTTTATCCAGGTTTCTTTTGAAATATGAGTGCACACTAAATAGATTTATTCAACTTTCATCATCAGAAAACAGCAAAACAATAGCAAAAGCCTCTTCAGGCTTTCCAAATATTTGCAGTCCCCAAATGCTGTAGCTCTCCTGTGTTATAGAAGGTTGCTTGGGATCATCAGAGCTAATCTGAAAGGATAAATTTGTTTAGACAGAGAGTGACAAGTGCTGGAGCTCTTGTGATGTCCAGTGTGACTTTAGGCATACATTCAAGGATTCCAAACACTCAGGAGGAAAAAAACAAGCATCATGAAAGAAAAGAGAAAGAGGAGAAAAAAAAAAAAAAAGCAGTTTTGCATAATTTTGCAGTTATACTCTCTGAAACTTCTGATTTTAAAGGGGATTCTAAAGAAAGTTTTCAAGTGGGTAGCCAGAAGTTTGATGACTCCTAACAGAAATCATATAAAGACACTGAAAAGAAAGGAATGAATTACTCATAAAAGAATTCATAACATAGGTTACTGGTGGAGCTTCAGATGGGAATGTAATTTATGGGCAGAAGATAAAACGGAGGAGATAGGTAATATTAAGGATCCTTTTTCAAATTTTATGGAGAAACATACTTAAAAACATTAGGAAATTTTAGTGAACCACTGAGGGGAAKTGAATCAACATTTCTCTGAAAGGAAAACAAATACAGATAATGCATATCAGACAGTAATGGGGAAATAAATTTAAAGCTGTAATTTATTGTAAAGGATAATTATAATATATTTTAAGATTTTTACCATTTTAGTACCCCTGTACCCCGAATCAGTAGAGAGGTTGGAAAGGCCAAGATATCTACTTTTATCTCCTCTGTTAACTATGTGGTTGTCTGATATGCCACATTGGGAAGAAGCAAGCTATGAGGATAAGAGGCTTTTTGTCTGATGAAAATAAGTTCTTCAATGACTCCCATCTACTTTGCAGTGACTAAGAATTTGGTCTAAAACTATCCAGCTTCCACATATCTCACCTGAATCTCTCTTGGTCTGTTTTTGCAAGAATGTATATTTATGTTAAAATGCTAGTATTTATCTGCAGTAAGTTTGGAATATTAGTCAGTACCATTGCCATAATATAACTCATGGCATAAAATCAATAGAGAATGATGAAGGGTGGGGAAGGGGAGGGAAAAAGGGGAAATGAACAAATCTAGGTCATATAAGAGTTTTCTCAGGATAGTAAAGCATACTATACTGAGGAATGCACAGAGTTTGACAAAAAATAGGATGGCTTGGATTTATTCTGCTAGGTGAGGAGGATATCTTTGGCCACAAAATATTTGAAATGCGCACAGGTAAATTCAGATTCTTTAGTGGTCTTTTAGTTCCATGAGAGAGACTTGCTGACATTCTTAATTCTGAGGTTCACCTAGTTCTAGGATAATTCTGAGTTACAGATTCATTGCCACTTCTGCCTACTAGCAGGTATTCAAGATGGAAATAGGATCCACCTGAATTTCTACTAGAATGTCTGAAAGCATGAGGGAAGTTATTGCAAACGAATGAAGAGAAAAAGAAAGAAAAAGAAAGAGCTAGAGAGAGAAAGACAGGGAGATGATAGCTCCAGGAGAGAGTGGCAAGGGAGGTGATATCTATTCTGTTTGTATAATTTTATAGCTCCTGGTGTGTCTTTGGCAAATGTGCAGGCTGCATTTTATGTAAAGATTATATGTAACTGAATAAAAGTCTTTAACAGGATTAATTCAGAGTCCCATTCTGACTCATCTTCCATACCTTGGCAATCATGCTTTTGACTGAAAATAGATAATTCTGGGAACATGCCCAAGGAAATATGCCCTGTGAAATGCCAGTATTCTGAATTTAAAAGTGCCTTGATCATCCCATTGTTTACACATTTGTAAAAATCCTGACTGATGTTATATAAGGTATCATGTAGTGGGAAAGGTCTTTCCTATATTTAAGGAGCTGCTGCATTTTGCTGATGGGTGAAAGGATATGTAGGTGTGAGCTTGTGGTTTCTTTAAATGCATTTCTCATACGTGTTGCTGGAGGTATAACAGTTAAGCCAGAAACAAAAAAAAAAAAAAAAANAAAAAAAAAAAAAGATATCTTTCATTATTCTTTGATGAGGATAAAGTGCTTAAAAGAAGAAATAAATTATTCCTTATTCCCGATTATAAGACACACAGAGAATTTTTCCATTATCTATTTATCTTGCACTGAAAACCTTAAAAAAAGTACTCATATGGAGTTTTAAACCCATGGATAAAGCTTAGCTTGGTCATGGCTCCAGTGGGTAATCCACCAACTCCCTATAGATCAGGAAGCACAAATTTTATGATTTGTTGTTGTTTTCGACATTGTGGGATTTGGCTTATAGAAATATAATAGGGCCCCATTGCCTGTTCCTTATCTGTGCATTGTGCCAAGCCTACAAAGGAGCAAGTGGAGCAGGTCACAGCCAGAAGTCACAGTGTGGGAAGATTCTGTGTGTGTTTCTTGGACCAACCACATTGAAAAGGGAAAAGATTTTCACCTACTTCAATATCTTGGGAACAAAGAAAGTGAAAATACCTACAGCGTACAGCAGATGCACAAATTTCCTTTGGGTGATTAATGTATTTTGAACACAGAACTGTCATCTCAGGTCTTATATGTTTTTATCTGCTTTGGTGCTGTACACCTGTGGTTTGTTGATAAAGCATTTGCTCTGCAGTGAAGACAACTGTCACTTTCAGTGCTTCTGGCCCTTAATAACCATCTCACTTCTTACTCACGTGCACATGTGCGCACACACACCCCACATATGCTCAGCTATAATTAYAAACCATAGAGAATAATGGCAAGGAAAGGGGATAATAAACTACAAGTCCTATGTTTGGCATGTGTAGCRTGCAAAGAGCATTAAGGCTAATGAACAACTCATGGCTGGTGAATGCTCTAGCAAYCTTGTGGTTGCTAGAAGAAAACTAGAGGATAGTTACCTTGACCCATAGCTTTGTGTTATCATCACACCATTCTAAGTCACAACACTGAATGATGAGATGTCATCAAAGCACATGAGCATAACCATGCTTGGTAAGTTCAGGCAAGCACAGCAACACCTTTAATGACCTAAYCTATAGCCAGCTAAGGTCACTGACTGCAATGGGTTTAGGACCAAGCCATAAATTGTAATAATAGAAAAAAATCAAGTGACAGTCTTTGTTTTTGTCACTTAAGTGATTTTATACATTTAAACCCCAGACACTGGCTCATCCATTTTTTATTGTAAATATATAATTTTCATTGTATTTCACTTAAAACATTGTAAAATTTCTGCTCTAACTAATACCACAGAATAACAATTCACCCTGCATCTGAGAGCTGGACATTTGAGCCTGGTATATAGTTTGAATCAGCTTAGAAAAAAAAGATATTGCTCGCTGCCAAATGACTATGCACTTCTTGTGAGTTATCTCAGTGAAAGAACAATTCTGCTATAGATCATGGTCATAATGTCCAAAATATTGGTCACAGCGTTTATGTAACATGAAATCTCATGACCTMTCAAGCCAAACCCACATATGTACACATGCATGCTTGCAATCTCTGGAAAGTATTTCAAGAAAAAATTTTGTATTTCAGTAGGAGCTTTATCTATCTGAAGATTTACTTGCTTGTATTGTGATTAATATTTATTTAAAAAGCACACATCTCTATATTGCATGTATATGCATGCCTACTACCCTCACAGACAGGGAGACATACAAGCTTAATCTGATAATTTTTTGATGATAAACTGTTTTTTTTTTCTCTTTTCTGAAAACTGCATTACATTCTTAAATGTAAACCCCYTTCTGCAGTTTCAGTCACTCCAGCTACATAAGGTGCACATGAAGATACACACCTAAAGAAGACAATGTAAAAAAGAATTTACATTCCTCTCAAAACATTGAATTATGTAGCAGGAAAAATTCACTCACCTTTCTGTTGGAAAACTTAGTTCTTTTATGGATGTATAAGAGTGTATATGTTCGTTCTCCAATTTCCCTAAACTACAGTTTTCTTCCCAGGCTGTTGAAGAGGCAAGAGATGGCAGTATTGACACATCTATGAAAAGCAGCACTTCATTGACCAAACTAGAATATTAGGATTCTTCTTTTTCACATTTTATTTTTATAGTTTCTTTTTGCGGTATTTCTTTTTTTTTCTTTCATTTCTTTTTTCCACATTCTCCACCCTCCAAGCGTACTTTCTTTAAAATAAAAATACACACACAAAAGCACACACAAAAGAAACCCCACTGCTTGCTGCACCATCCTCCTTGAAAAATCCCCCCTTTTTTTCTTCACAAAACCCGAGGAACTAAATAGATATGAAGATCTGGAAAGATTTTGTTTTATGCTGAAATAAAGAATCAAAAACAAACAAAAGCATAGCAAGAAGGGATGGGGGGTGGGAGGAAGAAAGCATGATAAATTACTGATTACTATATGGAATTGTTTCAATCAGGAGCTTTAAAAAAATGAAGGGAGGGGAAAAAAATGAACTTGCTTCTTTCCTTGATTCTAGCCTTTTGCAAGAAGATCAAAGAGATTTATGACCTGTGTCTCTTCGAGCCTGATGCCAGAAAAGAACATGTTCTCATTAATAGTCATTTTCTCGTCAAAATAGGGCTTTTATGCAGACAATGTGCATGGCTTTTATAAAGCTGATTGTTGACAAAATTTTCAATAAGTTTAGTGCACTGAATGGCACACAGAGAACAAAAGCAAAAGGGTGACTGCTAACTTTTTTATATTCTGCAGGATAAAAAATCAAGCCAGTCTACAAACCAAGYCTCAGCACTGAAATCTTGTGAGAGCCACAGCTGAGTTAGTTTGCAAGGAGAGGACCTCAATATTTTGGATGTTGTTTGGAGTAAGAAAACCAGCCAAAATTCGGCCATTTCCCTTTATTAAAATTTCTTAAAAACTGGAAATCTTGGGAGAATAAAGTTCTCTCTTGAGATTTCCTGTACATTCAGGTTTTGGATGATTTCTTAATACAAACAGCTGGGGACGATCTCCCATGGTATATTACTGCATAATTAGTTACAATATGGGGATTTTATGCCTCCCACTGCAGACTCCAGAGACCAGRTACTTGGGTAGAACGGGCCGTTTGTTTGCTCTGGTATACTGGTCCTTGTTACCAGAATAGTTATTCTCACTCCTTTCAGATAACATCTTCTGAACCCAAATAATAAGTTGAATTATGGCTATAAAATCAATAGACAAGGATGTATTTTCCATGACAAGGGAACATAGGAGAGGAGAAGGCGACAGGGTGACATGCCTTGGGTGTGAGGTTAGGGTAAGGAGATGGGTTGAATCGTATCTTCAATGTGGTCCCAGTTAAGRACATTCCACTCCTGCCTTTCCCAATAAGCTTGTTCCCTGGTTGCATTTATTGAACTGTTTTTTTTTTTTCCTGCTGTATCAATCTTTCCTTTAGAATAAGTTTTTGCTGTTTGTGCTATTTGGTTTTCTAAACCAAATAATTTTATTGATGTTATTTAGAAAACCATAATAATGAAGGAGCAGTAACTTCATCTGAAAACTGAGGAAATGGGCTGAAACAGAGAGAAAAGTAGAAATCAGTTTTCCCACAATCTTTAGATTTGTACCATAGGATTGTTCCCTTCATTTGAAATAAAAATACTGGACCTACGGATGTACCAAAGTCTTATCGAACTTGGGTAGCATTAGAAGCCTGGAGTAACTGCGAAGGACAAGATCCAGAATAAATTCAGCAATGCAGTCTATAAGATCTACAGCATTAAAAATGTAGTCCATCTAGTGGAAATGTAGTTTTAAGGTATTGTGTATTGCACAGTTGCTACTGGAAGAGTAGAAACAAAGTCTTTGCCTATAGCTAGAGAAACAATAGCATCCTCTGACTTTCTGAGCATTTTACTGGGCAGAAAAGTTGATTTAATATATTTTCACTCTCTCCAGTATGCCTGAAGGAGTGTGGTTCCCCTTGGCCATATAAACAAACTTATGTGCATGCCTGTATGTATATGATCTAAACACCATGTATATAACAAGCATGTGTAGCACATGCATGCATGTGTTCTTAAGATTTTGCAGTAGTGAAAAAAAAAAATAAAATAATTGTTTTCTAATTCTCACTTGTTAGATGCATGATTCTTTATGCGATTTCATCTTGACCCTTCCAATGGAGGCAGGAGCAAACAAGTAATCAGGGAAAAGGAGGAGAACAGTTTATTAATTTATCTACTGCCAGAGCAGCCCATTGGGATCACAGCCACCCCGTTTGCCATGCTGAATTAGAGTCCCAATAGTAGTTCCAGGACAGAAATGCTTGCTTATATCATTAGCTGCTCTAAATTGGCGTAGGAAAACACTGAAACTGGAAAGTGCAATTGCATGCAGTGGACTAACAGGGGAGCCTGCATGCAGGTAGCTAAAGTGGTTAGAGTTTAGGTATGCCTCGATCAACTTGCAGCATAGGCTACACTGTCAGGATAAGGATGAGTCTGAATGGARGCAGACTGGCAGGGAAATGACAGTCTCTAGTTCCAAAGCTTATTTTCTTCATATGGAAAAATGTAAGCAGTAAGATAGAGCAGAACAGCCAATAAAGAAATGAGGCAAAATGGTAATATCATTCCCTTAAGGAACTTTCTAGGACAAGAAGACAGTGAAATACTTGACTGTACATTCGAATAAAGAGAATGTGACAAGTATTTAAGTTAAATGGCTTTTTTTACAGTGCATTGTTGAACATATCTTCAGCAGGCTCATTTTGGTATCATAGAAAGCATTTGACTGACAAGAACTTGAAGAGCAGCAAAAGGTTCAGCCTCCACCAGTCGCCTGATTTAGAAATCATTGCCAGTATAATAGGTTTGTCATAATAATTCCTAGTGTTCAACATCTTTCTACAGTATTAAAAACCCCTGACTTCATCACATTCTGATTTCATCACATTCATCAACTGGCACAAGTAACATCATCAAAYAGCAGCCAGGAAGGATGTAGAATAACAAGATGGTTCTTGGGATAGAATTAATGGCTGAAGCAATCAACCAAGCCCTGTGCTGCTATGGAAAGAACAAGTGGAAAGTTCTGTGAATGCTGGCAGACACTTACTGCCAACAAACTTCTAATTTCTTTTTTTTTTTCTTTTCCAGTGCACTGAAGCAAAATTCTTTCTGCACAAAATTAACCAGGATCCATCAGGAGATGACTTCTCTGTGAGACGGAGGTGGTGACTGAGTATGACAGTGCAATGATTTAATGTTATAAGAAAATCTGTAAGTACTTTCAGATGCAGAGCCTGGGTAGAGCTTCATGATAAGAAATGTGCACACCGCTATCAAATCACTAGGAAGATGCTCTTCTACCCGGTACCTGCTTTGTGTTGTAGCATTAGAGATGTGAACATATTGTCACTAGGAGACAGTCCACTCAATTTATCTTCATAGAACAAGATCATTGTCCAAATAGGGTCAAATAAATAGTATTTGTAGCTTCTTTGCTTTTTATAAATGGCTGCTGAGTTCCATTTTCAAGTCATTCTGATTGCTGTGATATGATACTACATAGATTCTTATGATCAAATTTGCTGTACTGATTTCCATTGTCTTTTTCAAAACGGAATATAGAGTCATTACTTTTTTGTATTTTAGAGCTAATTTTATAAGGTAGAGCTATATTAAGCAAATAAGTAAATGTTGTTAAAAGTTTCTGGATTCCATATTTAAAAGCTGTGATTGAAATYTAATGACAGAGGGGACTTTTACTGAAGAATATACAGATACAGATATATTGAAGAAAATACAGATGTGCTGCCAAAACAAAGTGTGTAGCTCGCTATAGCTCCATGCTTGCCTTACAGCATCTCTTACTGTAGGCATGTACATACGACATCTGTGCCATATGTGTTTTTGTCAAGCAGAAATAGGGTTAAGAGAATTAATAMTAATCCCGCAGGCACCAGTACAGATTAAGAGTTGACCTACTGGAAAGCAGCTCTGTGGAGTGCGATCTGGGAGTCCTGGTGGACAAGTTACCCATGAGACAGCAGTGTGCCCTTGTGGACAAGAAGGCCAATGAGATCGTGGCTGCACCAGGAGGATGTTGCCAGCAGGGAGGGGATCCTGCCTCTCTAGTCAGCTCTGGTGAGGCCTCACCTGGAGTACTGTGTGCAGTTCTGGGCTCCCCAGTATAAGAGGGACGTGGGGCTTTTAGAGAGGGTCCAGTGTAAAGCAACACAGATGATTAAGGGTCTGGAGCATCTGTCTTATGAGGAAAGACTGARTGAGCTGGGCCTGTTTAACCTAGAGAAGAGAAGACTGAGAGGGGATCTGACCAATATATATAAGTATCTGAGGGGAGAATGTAGGGAGGAAAGGGCCAAAGTCTTCTTTTGATGGCCAGTGAGTGGCCAGTGAAAGAACAAGGGGTAATGGCTATAAGTTGAAACACAGGAAGTTCCATCTTCATATGAGGAAGAACTTCTTTCCTGTGAGGGTGCCAGAGCCCTGGMACAGGCTGCCCAGGGAGGTTGTGGAGTCTCCTTCTCTGGACGTCTTCCAAACCTGCCTGGATGCCACCCTGTGTCCCTATGCTCTGGGTGTCCCTGCGTGAGCAGRGGGGTTGGAYTCGATGATCTCTARAGGCCCCTTCCAACCTTAACCATTCTGTGAATTAAAAAGTAGTTCATTTCAAAGCTCACATAAGAGAGGCAGATAGAAAACCTAGATTTTTTCATGATTTACAGTCTGAAGAAACTGAAGAGTTTGTGCATATGTTAACTTTTAAAGTAAAATAGTGAGCTGTAGAATCCTCTCTGTTCTGTATAGCAATGAGATCTGTCCCACAGCTCATATATATAACGAGAGTGAATACATGGGTGTTCTTGCACTATTCAAAAGTCAATATATAGCACTTTTTATACATAAAGTTTTTTAAAGTAAAAATATAGGCCATCATCTCAAAATTACAGGTGGGCATACCAAGGCTCTTGGAGCTATGATATGTGTGAGAAGTGATTTAGGATCACATAGGAGGTCTTTGTATGAGTCACAGCTGGAACTCAGCTCTCGTCTCTGATTTCTATCAGATTTATTTTCACTCACCAATATAAAAGGGGAGAATAGTAAGTCCTTTCTTTGTTTTTTTTTTATTATTATTATTTGTTTGTGTCATGGTTCCTGCGATTTATTCCATAATAGATCAATTTATTTTGCAATGTATTCTTTTATTTTTATTTTTATTTTAAACTGGTGACTTCTTTTTGCAAAGGTAGCATAAAACTGCACAGATATTGTTTTGTCCATCCATCTGTCTAAGCCTCAGGGCCTGATTGTCATTTTCACTGAGACTACTTTATACTGCTCTAACCATGTCAATGAACCTTACAGTCATGGCCATAAATGTAATTTACACCTACTTGAGAGCTCCTCTGCTCTGCCAGAAAGATGTATCTTACAAAGGGAAAAAAAAGCCCTAATACACTTTGCACTTTGAAATCTAAATGTTGATCTCTTTTATAGGAGTTACTTGCAGATTAAACTCCATATTCCAGAAGATATAAGCAGCCTGCTTTTATTGTGTGGTCTTCCTACAGGAATATTCTAAAACACCCCTTCCTCCTAATCCAAGAATTATAGCGACTGTTCATGATAAGACAGTACCAAGAAGAGAAGAGCAGAAAAAAAAATACAAAGCCAACATCTGGAAAGCCTGGAAAATACTCAAAATCTTCATTAATGATTATGATAATTAAGCAGACATACATCCAAACAATTAAAATCTGCTCCATGACATGATACAATAGATGGAAAATTCTAGTCAATAACCAGAGTTATCATTCCACATACCTGGACTAAGTTTCCAGTTTACTTTGCTCCATTGGGAAGCCTGTACTGATCCAGTCAAGGTATAGCTATGGACACCAAAAAATAACACAACTTTCCCTCACTCTTGGAAGGCTCTTGTACCCAGTTATGTTATGGACACACGGCCTTGTGGTAGAGAGAACTCCTACTTATAGATTATGGCCATCCAGGATCATTATCAAGATCTACATGGGTGAACTTCCCTCTACTTCATTCATATTTGTTGTCCAGCAAAACTTTCAGAATTAGGGCTGAAATAAAACCTGTGACATTAACCTTGTGGATATACTTGATATTTTCTAACTGGAAATTAAAAATATATACTTTATTAATAGAAACATTAAGAAAGACTTTTCTGAACTTTTCTAGGTCTCTACATATCCAAGGAAGAAATATTCCTAAGGAGAACTATCATTACTGCCATTCTTTAATGCATATTTTTGTTTCGTTCAGTAATTTATCTCTGGCAACAGCTATCAGAAGCAGATGTAGGACATGAACTCCCCAAAATAGGTTACTTCCTAAGATGTATTAACAATCAAACTATGAAGTTAATTTTTTTTTCAGGAGTTCTTTTTTCACTCAGTTTTTCACTTCTGGTCTCCATAGGCTTTTCTTCAACCTTCTTGATACTTGTGATATCAGTGGCTCAGTGACATCCTGTGGTAAGGAACTGGCAAAAAAATGCATTTATATTTATCAGGTGAGAATGTACTGGGTTTCAAATTCAGCAAATATCTGCTTGTTTTTCTAGCAATAAACATAAATCTCTCAGTCCGCTGCTTCTATCGTCCATGTAATGGATTGCCTGTTCTGTTAATGTTAGCTGCTTCAGCTTAAATATTCTTACCACTGGTAGTCATGGTGGAGTTTCTTGGTTTTTCCTCAAATTCAGTTATCACCAGCTTAACTTACTTACTACAGAAACCTTCCCAAAGAGAATTGTATTGCAATGCTAACAGCAGCCTGGATGCTCAAAGCTGAGCCCAATTCAAGCTTTTTCATTATCGGTGTCATACATCGTGTGACCCTGGGCAAGGCACTTAATTTTTCTGTCTGAACCTGTAAAACATTGTAATAATGTTTCCGTCCTCCCATCTTTTCCCTGGCTTGTCTGTTGGGAGCCTCAGATGTGGAATGGACTCTGTGTTGGAAACGACCTGCGTTAAGTTAATTGCAAGATCATGGCTATAGATTGTAAACTTRTAGAGAGAAGGACTTGTGATCTTTTTTACAGCATCTACCAGATTGGGGCCCTGATCTTAACTGAGGCCTCTAGACCCCATCTAGGTTCAAGCTAGTAAAAATAATAATATTACACCTAGTATTCACATCATGACAGACAATATATTGCTGAGGTTCTCACTGCCTCTGTTTGAGTCTGTCCCAGACCACAGTAGAGTTTCCAATCAATTTTTTAAATTTATTATATGTATCACCTCAAGCCCTAAAAGTCTAAATTCTTAGCAGAGATAGATCCAATCAGGAATTGTTGCTATTATTTAGCTAGGTATTTGTTTATTCTCGTTAGAACAGAAGATCCAGCAAGTAATGAATTGAGATCAGAGTTGGTTTTTAACCTCATGCTTTTCTAATTGCTTTCTCTATCTCTTTCTTCTTTTTTTCTCSAATTTCCTTCTGTTATTTCCTTCCAGTGCCAATATGTCACTTCAACAGAACTAGCCAACAATTTGCAGAATATTTCTTGTCCAACAATTTGTGGCAAATATGGATGTGAAAAAAAGTGAAGGAAGAGCTTTTTTCTTCCTGCATATAAAACCGAAAGAGAGCCATTAATGAAAGAAAGTAAAGAATAAAAACCCTTAAATCATAAGCTCTCCACACATGTAAACCTAGTACTTAGTATACAGCCTCATCACCTTGACATTTATTCAGCTTGCTGGAGACTCGTGTGCCCTCAGTCAAAGCTAATTAACACTTAATTGACTTCATGAGAATTTTGTTCAGCAGTTCTGATTTGCCACTCATCATGAAACATGTAGCTGTAACTTTTGAGAGCTCAGCAATTGTGGGAGGTTTGGCAGGTGTCAGGGGAGTAGGAGAACGAAGGGGAAAAGGGGAGTGTAGGAGTTTCTCTCTCTTTTTTTCTTTCTCTCATTGAAACAGATACAAGGACATAAGTGTAACAAAATAAGGCATTCAATAAATTGCCATTGTGGAAACATTTTATTTAGCTAAAAGCACAATTTATAGTAGTTGAAGTTTGATTGATCTGTTGATAAACACTAATATTTTGCAGTTGACAATTTTTCCATGTTAATTTCCTTAACTTTGGCAGTCCTGGCTRGCAAGACTGTATAAATAGTATCAGTGTCATCATCCTTTTTAAGTTATTAATGAGCCATCGTGTTTATAGAGGTTGGGATTTGGGGACAGGCTGTGCTTGACTGCAGTTTCTGACATTGATACGTTAGCAGTTGGAACGGGGTTTATATTAGAACACGGAGGGGAAAAAATGAAAGAGAAAAAGCAAAAAGCTTAATGCTAGCCAAAAGCTTTTGGAGTGGACAAGAACTGTTAATAATTAAAAGATAATTAAAAGTATCTAGAAAGTTACGAGATACTGTCCACAATCTGCTCTGATGCTGCTGCCATTTGAAACACACGTCAGAATAATTATCATTTTACCTGTGATGGAAGATCTTTTTTTCCAGTCCCCTTTCACACTATGATGYGCATTAGCCTATGCCTGGGCTCCTGTGGTTGCCAGGGACTGACAAGACACTCAAGAAGACATGACTAATTAACTAGGCCAAACTATCGACTGGTTGGGTTCACCACAACTTCAGACAAAGCTGCCAAACATGCAAGTGTATATTTGGATAGGGATGTCCTTCTCCAATTTGRTGTTCTAACGAGTTGTTAAATATTTACCTAGTATTAAGTAGAAGGTGCATTGTGCTAGCAAGTGAGCGTGAGTTCACTCTCTTGTATCTTTTGGAAAGTCAGTGCATCCTCCTCTTTCCTCTTGGCTCRTCAAGTGGACACATCACAACCTTCTTCCTGTGCTGTGAAAATTATTCTCTAGTACGTTGTGGTGGTGTTCAGACTCACTGAGAAACATTGCAAGTGTCTTAAATGCTACTCTAAAATGACATGTGCCCTCAGAGGAGCCTCTTGTGTTTTCCCAGCACTAGCAAGCATCCTAAGTGCAAAACATGATCTGTTTGCAGCATTTTATTTTGCTTGGTGATTTTTTCTTTCATCTCCATTATGCTTATGTAGAAATATAATTTTTAATTTGCAGGATGTTCTGCTTGTGAATGAAAACCCACTTCATGGTATATAGATGCCTTATAATCACAAGTAATCATACAGATATGGATAAGGTTCATCTTATTTATTTCTAGCTATGTAAGGCTGTGTTTACATTGAATTTTTTTTTCAGTCTGGAGCAGGAATGCATTTCTCAGGTGAATTTAATGGTCTTCCTCATAATGCACTGGTTCAAAGTGCAGAGTACATAAATTGGATTTCTTTCAGAAGAAATGAAGGTTAAAGATATGTTCGTGAAGCAAATCCAATGTATTCCAGCAACAGGCACATACTTGGCTGGAGCAGAGATGGTCCAAGAGGAAAAAAAGCCCCAAGTGTACAATATAGACATTGGCTCCTCCACAGCCTCTGCTGAGCTGCTCCTRTTCCTCACCTATCAGGTATATGATTTAACAGTTGTCTAGACTTCTTCTAGTCACAGAACAGAGACAGATGCCTTTAGGGGTGATTCATCCCACTTGTGTACCTCAAGAGCAAATACATTTTCTGCAAAGAARCTGTATCTTGGAGAAGACTTGAGATTTGAGAACTCTTCAGTGCTGAATTGAAGGTATCTTCCTGCTAAGTATGAAAGTTTTACTGGATCACCTTTCTGAGGTATGCAGTTATCCCAGTGCCCTTTACAAAACTCARAGTGAGATACTTAGCTTGACTTCCCTTTTGGGAACTGAGGTTGTAATGTGTAGGCTCTGAAGCACATAATTTTGTAAGCACAAAAGTTCTTTATTGCATTTAGCTTTGAGTTCTCTGAAAAAGAAACAGTCTCTATGCATGTATTTTTATAACACTCAGCACTATGCTATATTCATTAGAAAAGCAGATATGGTTAGTACTACTAGTATGCCATGTCAAGAGCTGCATAAACTTTTTGAGTCTCAGATAAGGAAACCTGTAACTTAAGAATAAGAATACTGGAGCGTGCCTTACTTATTTTCCATCATATCAAATGATTACTTTGAAAATCTGGCAGGTTGTAGAATTCCCATGAGCACTGAAAAAATGCCAGTGTAGAATTTAATACATGTTGAACTCAATGGTTCAAGCCTCACAGAAGACACACACACCAAAGAACATTTGTCAGCTCCTATGACTTTTATGTGTTGCATTTATTTATTTTGCACATAAGCCAAGCACTAAAATATACGTCCCGTACCTCAGGCAACTTACTTCACCTTACTGCAGTAAAAGATTCATAGGGAGTTCAATTATAGAATGATTGGCTAATTTCAATAGCTTGTTTTAGCTATTAAGCCCTCTACAAAGACTTTATGGATGTTCTAATGAATACCCTGTAAGACTTTCAGTGTAATGAAATTTGTATTAAAACACTATAAGTAGTGTCCCACAATGTAAGGTCACTTCCATTTGTTCTCATTACAGCCCTGGAAGGACAAAAGCAGGAAGGAGAATATCCAGGAGAATATCCTTTTTTTTTTTTTTTTTTCCTTTAATCTGCAGAAAAGATGTTAACTTTGGACACCCCAATTGCAATGTCAACTTTCGAGCAACAGTAACATCACAACTTATGATGGCCTAGAGGATTGCACAATGAATTTGCTAAATTCAGCTAGAATGGGCAAAATTCACCCTTCACTTTCTTTTCAGCTAGTGTACAAATGCAATTACAGAACTTGACATGGAGTTAGATTAGTTACGGTGAGGGGGATCCTCAATAGTTTGTATAAATCAAAGCTTAATGAGAATGGGCATGACCAGAATCAACTGATCTGTGAACACCATTATCTGCCACCTGTGCAGCAGGGGCAGGAAGAAGTCCAAGATTATCTGCAGCATTTGACAAGCAGAGCCTATGACCATATCCTCACTTGCACAGAATGTCAGGAAAGTCATCCTCAAATAATTAGTTCAGGGACATATTCTTGTATTGTCAGTCTGTGAAGTGAAGATATCTCACCAAAGACTTGACAAAGCCTCAGTCATGCAAAGTACATGCTCTGCATTCATAGAGACATTTTAAATAATATATTTTTATATTCATGCAACCAGCATTAATTTATCACTTCTTGCTGTGGCGTGCCAAGCAAGGGACTCCAGTATGACAAGTCCTACAGCTGTGTGGTCAAACTCAGTCCATGCGTGGGTTAATTTCTGCATGTACTTTATAGTCTGTGACTTTACTTTCTCTGAGCTATAGTATTGATGAAGTATCAAGAGTTTGTCTACAGAGAGGTGAGACATTCACAAAATTACTCTGAATTAATTTTTAAAGTGGATTATCTAAATCTCATTAAACTGTCATGTGGCTGCTTTGAATGAGAATTAAAGTGGTCTTCTTTTGACTTTGCTTAGTCTACTTCCAAAATAACACTAAATTAAGGTCATCTGAATTTTGGATAGGTGTCCAAACAGAGTATTTACATCACTCGGTGTTAAATTCACAACACCAGTGAATGAAGAATAAATTATTAAATGAATCTATGTAGGTAAAACCAAGTATGGAACAAACTGAAATTCACTCTTTTCAAAATTAATTAGTAAAATCTAGAATTATAYGATACACACTGATACTTACGACTATATGTTTAACTGCATGGCAGGATAGCAGGCATGTAGTCAGTTAGATTAGTTCTGGTGACAATGATAGTTTCCTAAAATTTTACGATGGATTGCATTGGCTCATGATTGGAAGGCTCATGATTGGATTGGCTCATGATTGGAAGAGGCCAAGCACTTCTCATTGGTGGGCAGTGACAGGACAAGGGGAAATGGGGATAAGTTAAAACACAGGAAATTTCCATCTCTGTGTGCAGAGGAACTTCTTTCCTGTGAGAGTGCCAGAGCCCTGGAACAGGCTGTCCAGTGAGGATGTGGAATCTCCTTCTCTGGAGGTCTTCAAAACCCACCTGGATGCCACCCTGTGCCACATGCTCTAGGTGTCCCTGCTTGAGCAGGAAGGTTGGACTAGATGATCTCTAGAGGTCCCTTCCAACCTTGAACATTCTGCGATTCTGTGATGATCTAGAGACTTTCAAGGACACAAATGTATCATCTGATGTGTTAGAATTTAGTTTCATAAAACCTCAGAACCATTGACACATTTATGAAAGCTTTCCTTCCTTCCTTTGTTCCTTCCATCCATTCATCTCTGTTTAATCATAGTGTTCCTAAATAAGATGCCATTTTTCATTGCCTAAACAATGTATAACCACTTAAACTGACACAAAAGAATCTGTAGTAAACACAAATCAAAATTCTTCTCTCAGCAAAGGTATCATCTCTGGCCACTGATGCTCATGGATAACCATAGCCACATGTATGTGGTTACTACTCACTTCTTCTGGTAAGATGTAAGCTCAGCATCTGAATCTATCATTCAAGGTTGTTTTATTCCACATTGTTCTGAAATCCAAGTCACCTTGAGAAAGGTTATACTAGGACAGAGACTTTATATTGACTTGTTTTCTCACAAGAGCTTCTTATCTCACCTGGAACATTAGAGAAACAGTTGTCTGTTCAATGAATTGAATCCTTCTTATGAAAATCCTGGAACTGCAATCAAACATGGGCAATTATCATTAACCTGGTGATGTTAATTTGAGTCATAGAGTAAGCTGATTTGGCTAGAAAAAAGGATCATGACAAGAGGTATTTTCCAGTGCCAGGACATTGATGATATTCAGGGTAATCCATGACCCTGAAACATATCCTGTAATTTAAGGAGATTAAAAGACCAGAAAAGTCAGGTCTTCTTGAAACACTGTTAATAGACACTCCCAATACACCAGTTTTTGGGTTTACAAAGAAACACAATTCTGAAATACGTCATAAATCACAGCTCTGCACTGTCAAAGAGCTTGTAAGCRCTCCAGACATAAGTGTCCAGAAAAGCAATATCATAGATTTGAAACCATATTACAGGACCAGCAGCAAGATTGCTGTGCAAAGACTACTTCTGCCTGAAGAGTGGCTTCTTAAATATTCCCGATGTGCACCCTTTGTAGGCATGGGGGAGAAACAGCAGAGCAGGGAGAGTTCAATATGGCAATGTGGGTGTTTGAGTTTTAGTGAAGAACTGCAAGTGGGAGATGACCCCAAATACTTTATTTTTTCAAAAAACACATCTAGAATGAACTTAGATATGCACATTTCACTAGAAAAAAGCTCACAGATAATTCTCCATGGCCATACATACYTCATTCAGTTTTGAGTTAATTTTGCATTTTGTTAGCCTCCAACCCCTTAACTTGGGTTCTCTTTTAAGAATATAATGAATAGTTAAAAGAAAAGAAAGGAGTTGTTTGTGAATGCAAGAGAAAATATTTATGTCTTTTCAAAAGAGAGAAATAGGAAACAGGATTTTCTTCTGAATTTTCCTGAGATGGATGGATGAGGCAGCACATGAAGAATGCCACTGACTTGATTGGGCAAAGGCCTCAGTATGTCAGCCTGAAATAAATGAGCTAACTGGAACTAGATAAAATGCATCAGAAATTAGAGGAATACCTGCAAAATTAGGACCACCAACACATCTGGGAAGCCAAGCAAAAAGGATTACCACCTAAATAAAGGTAGAATCTGAGCATTTGAATAAGAATAGTAAGACACGCACCAAAAACTGAAAGTAATTTTGAGCTTAATTTAAAAAGTAATATGCCTGGTTTTGATAATACTTTTTTTTTTTTTTTGCGTTTTTCTACTCAAGGAAAGATGTATTGACCCACACGATAAGTCACAATTTTTCTGTCCAACTAGTACAAAMATTATTGAAAATCTTGAATATTTTTTGCAGATACAAATGCAATTTTTATGAATTACATTTAAAAGGGAGCAACACAAACCTAAAACTAAGGAAAAGTTTTCCTGAGTCTCTATATAGAATTTCACAACAAATAAATCATGCTTTAGCTTTGTCAACATTTGTGACAATCAATCTCTACTTTCTGTGTAATATTTGATGTTATGTAGAACTTTCAAATTGGTACCTTTTTACTTCTTTTCTCCTGCTGCCAAATACCTTTATCATTATTTGCATATATTAACTATGGAATTTGTACTAAAAATTAAAAATAAAACTAATTAAATGCCAGGAGTCAAGAGACTTTGCTTTCTACTTGAACAATTTTCAACTTTTCAAAATAACCAAACTGTAAGATGGATTTTATAAACAAAACATTTTTTAGACCTCTAGTCATACCTCTGTAGACATTGTTACAAGCAGCACTTCTTAGCCACTTGAGGTGGGTTTCTGAAAAACTTCCATAGGCTATTGACTCCAGAAGCATTTGAGCTTGAATACCAAAGGAATACTTTGTGGATTGGACATTATGACTCCAACCAAGGATATCTGCCCATTGTATATATCAGAAAACACTGAAGAAGCTATGTGAAAGTGACTGTTTCACATACAGGACCATTTTTCCCTTTCATTTGGAGTAGGATGCAAAAATTTCTTAATAGTTCCTAGGAATTCCATGAGAGTTAATGGGATCTACTTGGAAGATTCCTTGCTTTGGGGTTGGAAAGTGACATTTTCTGTGCTTCTACCATCTGCTCAGATCATTTCAAAATACCAAATGGGAAAATCTAAGTGGAATAGACCCTATTCTCAAGACAATATACTCAGCTGGTTTCTTTTCTGCACCACTCTGGATACTATCTATCTTTATAATTTTAAAGTTAGAGAAATATGTAAGAATAAACCTGGTTCCCTGTTCTGCACATCCACTTTCACATAGCCTGGGATTCAAAGATGTGAATAAACAATTCAATGGCATCATGCTGGCTTTAAGAACAGCCTTCTACGAAGCTTAGCTCTTTGCCAGCCTTAGGCTCTAAAAGGCATGTGGTATGCTAGGCTAACCTTCTTCATATCCTGTGAAGATCTTCACACGGAGATTTTAAGGTTATATCCATCATGGGATTCAAGGCTGGAGAGCTGCTGCTTTCTTCTGGGGCTTTGTGGCAGATCCAGCTGTGCCTGCAGCTTTTGGGGGATTAGAGGGTCTTGGAGGGAAAGAGACAGTTTTGGACCCGATTTTCCTCCCACCTCTGTTCAGGCGAGATGCCAGAAGCATGCTTGCGTGCACACACAAAAGACAAATAATCATGAGGAGAAAGCATTCTTCCATCTTGTGGTCAGAAGAAAGGTAGGAGAGACATCAGAGCTGAAAATCAAGCGGATGAATGACTTTGTTCTTCTGAAGCATGGCTCATTCAAAGTGTCACTAGATATTTTGTGCTTGGAAGGCAAAGAGTGACAATGAAAATTCTTTCCTGAGCTGGACTCAATGACTAATGCAGGCAGAGAGAAGGGCATTAAAGATGAGCATGAAGATGACTGAGCATCACTTCCTAATGGTGGCACATTTGAGTAGGAGAATTAAAGAGATAGGGATAAGAGCTGTTGTCATTCCACTAAATGACTTTGGCCAGTCTTGGCAGATAATAAAAGATTTAGAAAAATGAGAACTCAAACAAAAAGTCTGCCTTACCTGTGTCTATCTTGTTCTTCCAAAGGCCAAATACTCTCATAGCTACCTCCCAGGGCAAAGAATTGCCAACAAATGGTGCATAGAATACAAGCTTGTTTCAAGTAATACAGCTTCCTCCCTCAGTTGCTATCATTGGAAAGCACTTTTGTTTAATTTGGAGAAGGAATTAACAGATCTTTCATCCCATTTTTCCTTTCTCTAGGAGCTCAGATCCTCCAAGAACACTGCATTTTATCACAAGTGGAGGGAGTTCTTGTTTGCTGTCTGAAGTAGATCTGGATATTAATAGCACAATTTTTCTCTTGTACTTACCTAGCTTCTTCTGCTTAAGGCTCCCTTACAAGGCCATAAAACTGCAGTGACAGAGGACAAATCTCCTTCACATACTGCTTTCCTAAACAAGCTACTGCCTGCTTTGTGACTGTGCTCTTTGCACTGCTACTTTTATTTTGAACACATTTCCAAGGCAAAGAATCTTCTTTCTTTCAGGAAATTAATGATGTTGCAGATGTGCTGATGCAGTTTCATACAGAGACAGAAAATGACTTAATGAATGAGTTCAACAGGCAGTAAGAGTGACTTCCAGCTGTGACAAGTCCAGCATGTCTCCTACTGGCTCTGCTAGCAGGAAGCTCCATTTCAGCAGAAGGTCTATTATGTCCATAAAAGGGACAGCCACCTCCTAAGGACTAAACCAACTCAGGTTTGAGAGCGGAACTTGACAATTGTCCCTCACATCCAATCGATAGCAATGTCCACAGGGAAGAAAAACAACTCAGACAGTATGTTCCTGCCCTTAGTTGTACGTTAAAAAAGTAGTATAACCTATTCATTTCAGGTACCTGAAAAGTGAGTATGAGCAGTTCTGGACAAGTTCCACCTTCTCTCTTCAAATCAGCACAAGTTTCACAGTGTTGACCATCCTCACACTTCATGAACCAGTGAAAACTTCACTTGAGATAGATAAGAAGTCAAAAACAGACCCAAAATTGAAGATTCGAAGTCACTGGCCAGGTGTTCAAATGGGCTGATCCAACTAAACAAAGAAAAATAGCTCTCATTTTAATATGTGTTAAGGAATCACATCATCAGACTTCAATTTCAAAAAATCTTAACTTGAGGGGATTAACTAGAATAGGAAAGGTTAAGTCCACTTTAATTTTGGCAACAGCTGTGATGAATTCATTAGCAGAGAAAATGCAACTACTGAGCTCTGCAGAGAGGACGAAAAAAAGGCTCAGGCTTCCAAGTAGGGAAAAGACAGTTTTTTGTTTCAAAACAGTGGTAGGAAACAGTTATTTTTCAGCTTGGCTGACCTAGATGAAATTTTGTCTTTTCCCAAAAATGCTTTTGAGATCTGTTCAAAAGAAGTCATCCCCACATTATATTTCCCTTACTGGGATTTTTCTTATTGAAAAGAGTTTTGAAATTCATGATGATGATGACCTAGGCTTTCTGAGGAAATATATTCCAGTATTTCCCTATCATCATGCACATATAATTTTTGTATTAAATCAAAAACTTAATTGCAGAAATTTAAGAATAGAAATTCAAAAATTTCCATTCTTCTGAAACACCTTAAATTTYCTAAAAGACATCAATTTGAGAGCATATTAAGAACACCTAGAAAATAGGCCTGCCTAGTTTCTCACTATCATCACAGATATTAAATGTACCTTTTGAGGAAGCTAAAAAGTAAAATTAAGACTATCACATTAAAAATATTGCCTCAGAACAATGTTAATTTGCAACACTGAATTTCTATGATCACACATTTCAACCTGTTATTTAGGGCAACTTTTCTCAGTTTTTCAATTTCCAAGAAAATTCTGTCTTTCACTGTTCCATATATACCACGATGCTATAGATACCAAGATACTCAGACTTTCTGAAATTCATGTATACTGTATAAATGAAATATGAAACTATATGAAATTCATATATATAAATTTATATATATGAAGTTCATATATAATTCATATATACTAAGACCTTCTGAATTCAGCTTCTCTCAAGAAAAAATTCCTAATTTTATAACATCTTTTGACTAGTCTTGAATAGTGCAACAGAGTTAATAAAGAGATTCACATCTATCCAGAAAGACACATCTCATGTTCAGACTGCAAGGAATTGAGATCATTTCATTTGGACACCAGAACAGCTTTCCCTGAATTTAAAATCATTTTATATGATTTTTTTTTTTTTTTTGGTAAAAGTTTTCTTTTCTGTAGCTACTAGCCTTGAATGAATCATTGAACACATAACATTTAGATCAAAATGGTAAAGAATATTAATGAACTCCTTAAAATACAAGCATATAAAATATTATCAGCCTCATTCTATAAGTTTGTCTTAAGAGTAAAGTGGAAAGCAAGCGGATAGCCACCAGTAACATTCAGAATTAGTTGTTCAGAGTTTTCTTTCCTTTTTCATGGTGTCTGCATCATGGAATTCCATATACTGTAATATATTTTGCTTTTTCACAACAGTACAGGCCATCATACTCTTAAATGCTGCCTGATCCCACTCTGATGTATGAAAAAAAAAAAAGCTGTTTAAATTAAATAATTGTGCACATATTTGAAGATCTGAACAAAAGTCAATCAATTATTTGCTGAGAAAARAAAGTTTTTTCTTTTTTGATAGACCAGTAAAATAGACATTTTGGTTTATTCTTCCTCTTCAGTATTACCTAAACTGCAAAGATCAATTAATATATATTCTCATTGGACAGTTTTGCGATATGAATGAGCATGATGGAAGAGAACATAATCACAAGTAATGAGATCTTGAAAAGTATTTTCTTGGAAATATTTTCTTGGAAATATTTTCTCATAGTGGAGCTTATCAAGCTGCATAATATCTTTCTAAAGTAGAAAACTTTATAAGTCTTAATTGTTATTCACTTTTAAAGCAAAAAGGTTCATAGATTTGTTTTTCTACCTTCCTCATTTTCTCTTTAAAGGTCAAAGCAAAAGAAAAAGGAGAAATGAAGATACAAAGAGGGCAAAAAATGTTATTGACCTTAAAAAATAGAAACAATTATTTCAAAATATTTCAAAGTTCTTGTTAATTTTAAAAAAAGAAATTTTATGCTAAAAATATGTAGAGAGTTCATTGGCTGTTGCTACTTTCTAGTAAAGTCAGCAGTAGCAATGATTTTATACATCTCATTACATATGGAGGATGAGGCAATTGTGCATGATGACTTCTGAGGGGAACAGATCATCACTTTAAATTCTTACATATCTTAGTTGATGTTTGTTCTTTGCATGCCCACCATCTCCAGAAGTTCAGTTGAACTCGATCTGTATCGAGATTAGAAAACTGTAGGATCGATAAGTCTTCATATTTTAGAATATGAATATCGAAATAGAAACTAGGTTCTCAGAAGTGATGCAAAAATAGTCTCTATTTACATTCCCTTCAAACTTAAGACTATTAATTTCACCAAGAAACTTTTCTTGTAAATATTCCCATCTTCAATACATCCTACTTTCGATCTCATCCAATTTCTTTCATGTGGATGATTTCTCTTTGCAACCAAAATGGTAGATCAAGTGAAATACTTGTTCCTGCACCACATTCAACAGTGTGCTTTTAAGTATCTCCCTACAGGTATGAACAATCACAGAGTTCAGATCAGGAGAACCATGATGCACACATTGAGTTCTGGGATTTATTGAAGAAATCCTTACTTGTGGCTTACACAGCTGGACTGCAGACACAGCAGTATTGATGCCGTCAGTAGGTCATTGTACATGCACTCTCAATATATCTAAAGGCGACTTCTTAAGGTATGTAGTGTCTTTGTGTGTACATGGCTATCTCTGACTTCTCARAGAAATGCCACCTGCTGAAGTTATACATCTCTAAAAAGTAAGCTTACACCATAAAAGACTTCCTCTCCTCATTGTCARCAATGTCTTTTTCACTCATCTCCTTATTGTCAGCAGTGTCTTTTTTTGGTGATTTTTTTCAAGGAAGCTTCCCATGTATTGGCTTTGTAACAGTTAGTKACTATGTGAAACTATCTCCCCGTACAATAATTCAACCTGCTTATTTAAAATGAGAGATAATTTCCTTTTGGTGAGGTCTACTGGCAACACAAGGACTGAAAATCATCCATTATTGGAAATAGGTAAAGCATACTTAGCTTCAGAATAAGAGTTTGGAACATGCATTTRGAATGAAAGTGTTTCATTCATTAACTTTATGAAAAGCTGTGGACCGGAGTGAACTTTGCCTTGATTAGCAGTAAGTCACCCCATTTCAGCAGCTAGCAAGGCAGTGACTGGAGSTCTCTGACAGTATTACAGTTACATCTTCATATTAAATGGAGAAATATTTCCCAGGCTTGATTTCCTTCCTCACTGATTTGCTTTAGGTAACAGTACTGTGGATGTACCCAGTTTTCAGGTTTGTTCAGTTAACTTCACAGGGTTCCAGACAGACTCTTTGTGTAATATTTGTACTGTCTGGTCAGAATGAAGGTATTGATAAGAAGAAAGAGCTTAGGAGAGCAACACTTGCAGTGGATATGTACACTAGTAGCCCTGATTAGAGGACTGCATACTTTATATCATGCTTAAAATTGCCATTTTCAAGCTATGCTGTTTCAGTGCAATATTCAATCACAAGAACCCAATGGCCTCGAGAAGCACAATCTTTTGTGGTCCAAAGGGTTTGTGCAACATTCCTTAAAGGAATATTTGTACTACGTCCATGTGCTTCGGATCWGGTCTCAACTGTTTAAATATAACAAAACCTCATTAAAAAGGCTGCATCTCTCAAAGATAAGGCAGCTCAGACACAACTGATGAAATTATATTAACTGGTGCTCCCTTTTCTAAAGAGAAACAGGCACCTCTCCTTCCCTGCAAAGGCTACTACTGTATGAAGGCAGAGGTGTGAATGTGTTATGGTCTCTGCAGAAACCAAAGTCTCAGGCTATCTGACAGTGAGGAATAATCCCCAGGTCCCTTAAAAGAACATAAAGGCACTAGGGAAGTGTATCACTTAGTATTCCTCATGCTTAATTATCCATAAATCTATAATAATACTGGATGTTTTAGGCTCTGAAGCCCATTGCTCTTAGAGTCTCCAATTCACAAGCTGACTCTGCRTTAACTTTTTTAAGTATTCTGCTCTCAGGCTGTTTCTCCACTTAAATTTAATTTCCCCTATATCAATGTGGTCTGCCTATGCCAGAATATATACATATGTACATACATAGTCTCTTCACTGTTTGAATCCATTTTACTTTTTGCTTTTTTTTAATTAAGACTTTCTTGCCTTCATCCAAACTATGTAGCAATTTATATTTAATAAGACTATCAAACTTCCCTCATTTTTGTCAAAAGTATTTCTTTTACAATAGAAAGAGAAAGAAGAATATTGCATTATGAAACAAGCAAATGTATAACAGCAGCACCAGGTAGGTAAGAATAAATGAAATACTCAAATATATGTGCATAAAAAGATAATCATATAATATTGCATGCTCTATGTCATTATTTTCCATAAAGACAAAGAAAAAAGCCAATTAGTTTTAATTCTCATTCTTTTTATCATATGATTGAGTCTGTTACTCATTCTACACAGCAGCAAAGAACATTACAGCATAGAGCAATAAATTAGACCATATTTCAGAGAACACCTTTAGCTGAACAAATAGCCACATGCAGAAGGGTATGTTACACCTGAAAAAGGATCTGACTTCTTGTGAGAATACATATTTAAGTATAGACAAATATATATGAATTCATCTGAACACATATAGAAATGCAACACCACCAAAGAAATATTTTGAGTAGACACACTAAAAACCCATCTAATAAAGTCTGCCTACTGCACTTTTGGGTCACTACAACTAATTCTTACTTAAACAATTGGGTATTTGCAAGAGAAGTAAGTAGAGATGAAAGACATCTTAAATAAAGGATCCATCCTCTCTGTTGCATATAGCACTACTCTCAGATATTCCTATTTGGATTTTACCAATCTCATTTTCAAAAAACATTCACTTTGCTGCATTACTGAAATATATCCAATGATTTTCAATGGCCCATCTCACTTATATCAGTAATATCAGCTCCACAAGAGCTTTTATTCCCTGTCCCACAYCTGATAAAATGAACAGGAATATGAACAACAGAATCAGCTACATAGTTCAACTTGTACAAAACTGGACAATGAGTTTGAACATCTAGTATTCAAATGTTATTTTATTCCTGCTTATTTTTATATGCATAATTTTGGAAGAAAACATATCTTTCATGATGGAAACACCCAAGATCTCTTCTTATTTACACTCATACAACACTGGAAAAGTGTTAGGCCTAGTCARACTTGCTCCTTTCTCATTCAGGCCTCCCCAAGATCAAATTCAGCAACAGTAGAATAAAGTTATCCATTTATTTCAGCCATAAGGCAGATACATTTTTGAAATTGCTGGACTCRGTGCTCTCTGGCATCAATAGAAAAAAACTTTCAAGCATTGAGCAGGCTTTTCTCGGTTCTATCTGAACCYCATACAACATGAGAATTTTACTATATTTCTGACAAACATCAGTTCTCTGGTAGACCTTTCGCTGTTCTCATGGTCACTTGAGCACACAAGTGCTCACCCACTTTTATGAGGGCAGCATGAAGATGAAGGCAAGGCACAGTCCACACTGTTGCAGCATTAATAGTAAGAGACAAGCATTTAGCTTGCTGCCATAAAACTATTTTTCCTATGGAAGCAGAGTATTGTTTCCTTTAGCATTGATTTTTGCATGGCTGCATCTGCAGAGAGAGCAACAATAGCTGACCTGAGAAGTGAATCTGAGCCCCTGTGTCTAAGGGACTAAGTCCCTCTCCTTATGGGCTCTAGCTTCTCCCCATATCGACAGCTTCTCAGCAGCTGCCAGCAGATGAATGAGGTAAGCCATCTCACAGGAGCAGTCTGCAGCTTCACAGCAGTCCCTGTAGGTCAGATTTTCTCTTTATTAAGGATCATGGTTACTGCAGACTTTTGCTCAGACACTTCAGCTGAACTTCTGAAATGAGCCAAGATTAAAATCAAACTTGATCATTGCTGATCCAAATTGTTCTCTGGGAGAGATCATTTATCTGATGGTTAAAAAAAACCCTTCCTAATTTAGACTTGTAAACTAAGTAGGAAGATTAGCTTTAACATCTAAAACTATCACTATCCCAGGCTACTCACATTGGGCATCTTTCATTCTTGCTCATATCTATGGGAAACTGCCAGGGACAGCATTTGCCAGATGATTTCCCTTCCCCAAGACATAAGGAAGCATTCCTAGTCCTTTGTGTCTATATCTGCTTAAGCCTGGATTTCACTTGTACCTACCTGTTTTTGATATATTCCCTTCAGGTTCTGCTTTCCTGCTGTGACTTTTACCTCACATATTTAAGCCCCCGAAGGCAATATTTGGGTAATATTATCATTGTCAGGGTACTAAGTTCCATTCCCATCTCCATTCATTTTTACATCCTTTGTGTTGCAAATTAYATATCAGCAAATGAAGCCTGGTTCAATTTACCTATCTCAGAGTTATTCTCTGAGGTGTAATATGTTAATAAAGAGAAGCAAGTAATTAACAACTAATAAATGACTAATACTTTTTTCTTGCAAAATACCTACATCAGATTTGAGTACTTCAACTCATAATACACATTTAATCATCTTTTTTTTTTTTTTTTCCTTTTGGATGGCATCCAACTCATTCACTTTCAAACATTAGAAAGTTCAGTATCTAGCACAAGCTGCTTGCCTAGACTCTGTGCCTTGGTATCAGGAAAAAAACTTGTCTTGGACTGGCTAATGAGTTTAGATTCGATGCTCAATATTTGATACATGTAAGGCAATTATATATATATATATATGTGTGTGTGTGTTATATATATAAATAAAATCTGCCATGACCAAGTATGACCCATTTTCTGCAAGTGTTTATCAGGTAACATTCAGCAGTCAAATTGTTATATCCTGCAAATTCATGTTCTACCTGGTTGACTGGGTGAGAATGAATAATACTTCCTATTCTGCACTTAGTGGAGGGATCTGGTTAGGATGATGCACAGAGATATTTGTATATGTGCACATACAGAAGTCCTGTATTATCAGTAGCTTCCATCATCAACAAAAACAAAAAGCACTTCTGACTTCTACTAATGTTTTTTCTCCTSTTAAAAATAACGTTTTTGCTATTTAGAGGCAGTCCTAGGATTTATTTAGATATTCTTCTGCATTTCTTAACTGATTTAGAGTACTTTTAATTAGTCCCCTTCCCCCATCCGGTACCCCAGCAACTTAGCTGGAGAAGTATTATTCAGAAATATACATAAACACTTAACAGCTAAGGCTCCTTGTTAAATATTCATGGACCTTTATATGAGAAATTCTATTTCTACATTTAATTTCATAAATAACTTATTTTTGTAAATTACATACTCTTGTTTTCATAGGTGACTTAAGCTCAGACTAAAAAAAAACATTGGTTGCAGCAGGTAAAGGAGAACGCTTTAGAAGATCTGGAAGATTAAATAAGTCCTTTATGTGCTTATCTTTGCACATCAATTTATAGATGTATTTAGATTGAGAAGGGTCTAGATTACTAGAAGGATCCCCAAGAGGTGTTTTTTTTAACACTGTCATTCTGGCAGTCACTCTTTCCAGAATATAGACAAGAAAAGCAGCTAAACACTCACCTGTTGTATAAAGGAATTTTTTTTTTTTTGATATTTTCAAGATATCCTTTAGATATTTTCACATCCCTGTGAAAGCATTGTCAGTTCTTTCTCCAGAGAATTCAGTCTTTCTTTACCAGGAGCCAAGTTCTTGTCTGTGATACAGAACACCATAATACAGAACTACATATGGTGAGAATAGATATTGACAACCCATCTGTATAATTACTATATGTCCAAAAGCAGAAGCACTGTTCCATTTTTCAGCCTTTCCAGATACTTAGGGGGCTTGCTATCTAACAGCAAATAAAAATCTCTGTTACTTATTAGCTGTACTGTGCTCCAGCTCTTGGTGCACTTGTGAAAGCTCTTCCCTTCAGTACTTGAAAACATCAGTCTGACAAAACTACTTCTTCCATTAAATTCTACCAAATGGAAAAAGAGGCCAAGGTCTTGCCCATGACATTCGGAAAGAAACATATATGAAGCTAAACAATTAAGACTAAATTAATTTAGGAAAGCTAAGCAAATAATATGAAACAAGTCTTAACATTTCAGCTTTGTTACGTAAAAGTAAGTTGTGATAAAGAACAATAAGTGTCTAGTAAGGCAAGTGATAGAGATAGAGTAATAATTTATTTAGTGTACTATATATGAAGAGAACTCCTAAAAGTTTTTGGAGGCCATCATAAACTGCAATATAGATTAAACATTAACTACTTAGGATTCCATGTCCCCCTCTCAAAAATCTCTGATCAGAACAGCCTACAAAGGACAAAGTGATGAGAAGTTGTCTTATAACAAGGGCCATGCTTCTTATTTCGAACCTTCCCTTTTGAACCCTAGCTTACAGAAAACAAAATARATTAAGGAAGATTTGAAGATCACCACAGGAGGCAAGGAAAATCAAGTGAGTATCAGCCATCTTCAGTGAACATGGAGAAKCCAGGTAGATGATGGCTCACTTAACCTGAAAAGTGATTGATGAGACAGTTATCAGAAAAATAAAGACAATGAAAAATGAAGGTACTAACCTGAATTACCAATGATCCAAGAAACAACATCAGCATAAGCAACAATGAACAAGGACCTGGTTACACCTCTTCAATACAGCTTTCCTCATTGGTTAATTAGGGTCAATCTGATGCGTCTGTAGCTGTTGGTAATTAAGTCACACTATAAATGCCAAAGCTTATTACTCATTTTCTGGTCTGTGGTGGTATGTTGAGCCAGAATAGCTCTTAAATGTCTTAAAATCTTCAGTGTTGATTTGGGATAGARTGTCTAAATACCCTCAAATTAAAGTTGTCTAAACCATCAAAGTTAATTTTCTACCCTTACAAAAGGTACGAGGCAAAATTATCATTGAAAAATATGGCAGAAATCGTGTATGTTAAGTGAGGAGTTACTTGAACTTACAAGATATTTCTCAATTCTTGTTCTAGTTTAATGCATATCCTGGTTAAATCATTATTTCAGAGGTTATTAAACTCTCCGAAGATCTCAAAGCATGCTAGAGATTTAATTAAGTAAATTCAGCTACTCAGCCAAGAAGAAATCTACTTTCTCCGTAGTATGACAGCTTAACCAGATGGATTGGACTCTTATGTGGAATTAGAATATAACAACAACAAAAAACGGCTTTTGTTTTAGTTTGTGCATTGCATCTCTGCGTAGCCTGGTGTAATGACATTTCCATACTAAAATGTCTGGGGTGGATGGTGTTATATAAGAACTGGACCATCTTTCAAGAAGTAGTATAAGTAACTGATATTTAATTAAATTCTTTGGTGATTTAGGTAGGAAATAGTAATACTGAGCTCTAGTTTCAAATCTTTCTCAATAAACATGCTTCATAGAAAATGATTTTAAGCTTTTAAAATAAATATTTWTATGTATGCATGCATTTTCATGTCTACACACACGTATATATACATGGTTGTATATATGCCCATACCAATTTATTTCTCCTGTTGTTTTTACTTCAGTCCATGTATTTTTGCTTACTCTGATGACACATAAATTAGCAACAAATATAAAGAAAGAAAGAAAGAAAAAATATAAAGAATAAAAATATAAAGAATATATAAAGAATATATTCTTTATATATATATAGAATATATATAGAGATAGATATAGATATAGATAGAATATATCTATCTATCTATATATATATGGAATATAAAGAAAATAAAAATATAAAGAATGAAAAAAATGAAGAAATATAAAGAAAAAGAGGAAAAAAAGAAGTCAGGGAGCAAAAGTTCTTTCTTCTTGTAATCCAAGATTAGCCTCACCTTAAGTCGGTGCTCCAAGAAGAGTTTCAGATTTCTGAGTGAGAACAACCTGTCTTCCCTTATATAGATACTTGTCTTTACAGAGTTTTGGAAGTGGAAAATATAAAATAAAACTTCTCCAATTTGAATATTTTGCACTGTAATTCACAAAATCTTCCAGATTTTTGTTTTACGCTGTTTCTATATTTTGAATGATCTCCCCAGAAATTCTGCGTACTACTTAGTCGTCTTGCAGCTGAATATGTCCTTTTTATGTACTTGAATAGTGTGGATCACGTAAGAAGTGTTTTCCTCCTTGCCTAAGGTTGTGTATCTTGACATATAAGCTCAGAGACAGATTCGTAACTCTTATATGGATTCACACAATTGTACATATTTTTTGATACAGATATCCAGGCTGTGTTATGTTTTCTGGCAGAAACATTAGAAATGGTTTCATTTCCAGGACTGCAGCTTGAGACATAAAAATATGAGAAATCTGTTAAATGAAACTATATTGGTGCTATAGGTATATATACATATATATATTTCTTTCTCTTTCAGGTACCAAGGCAGTCCATTTATTTTGCAGTTATTCAGTTGAGGATTTTGAGCTTATCATTTTTCTTTGCAGAAATATCATGAAAATGAGTTTTCAAACAAAATAAATAAATAAATATATATATATAAACACCACTGTTCTTATTTCTGCCCTTTATTCAATAGTATGGAGAAGTAACTCAGTCTCAAGTCTGGACCCATTCAGTAACTGCTGTTGAACAATTTATGACTTCTCTGTTTCAGTGTTCCTATCTATAAATTGGGAGCAGGAATACATGTTTATCTCTTGGATATACATAGAAGGTTGCTTAACTTATTAGTCCCATTTTTTTTTCAAGAATTGTTCAGAGATTTATTATTATTATTATTATTATTATTATTATTATTATTATTATTATTATTATTATTATTATTATTATTATTATTATTTCATCTAAGTCTGACTGTGAAAATCTATAATGGTATTCCCAATCCCCTGCCTTGTAATATTTACTGTTTCTAAATGATCTGCCTTGCTAGACTAAAAGAATATACGGAGTTAGGGCTCTTATTTTAGGTAATTAGTCCAAGAGACTCTAGTGAAACTAGTTGCAAAAGTAATGCTAATATGCTTTATCCCTTTGGGTGAAATTCGCCCTACTACATATTGCCTATGAGCCATGTAAGTCTCTCTTAAATCCTATTTCGAGGGCTTTAGTGGGATTTAGGAAGTGCAAAATCCTTGCGCTGAATTCTTACASAAGACAGAATTTAATTCTTAATTTGTATTTAGGGTTTCAAAAACCGGAAGGCTCTATATAAGAGATGAATCTTAACATTTGTAAATGTAAATTCACATTTTGCACACTGAAATGCATATTCTACTTTCAAAATTATCTAGGAGAATTCACAAAACTCAATCCCTTATTCTTTTTCATATTTTCTTCTTTTTTCTCTCTGCGAATCTCTTTTTTTTTTCTTCTTCTTCTTCTTCTCTTTAAGCAACCTAGGTTTTACTTCAATTTACATATTTAAATATGCAGTATTTCTGCCTGATCTCTGAAAAGAAAAACTCACTAAATTCCTGGCAGGATTATTTCCTTTCTCTCTCCCTGACCTTTATTTTATTTTTTTTCTTTTACTTTTTTTTTTTTTTTTTTTTTTTTTTTTTTAAGCTTGGGACTGTGATTTGAATAACAACTGGAAGAGAAAGCAGAAGTTCTGCAATGCTTTTCATAAATGAAATTAGCAAGTTCCTACAATTTAAAGGTTCTATTTGTAATTCTAAAAACCTTTTCCATTCCTCTTGCATACCTCGAGGCATGAATATAAGAGGGAGATGTTTACTTTACCTCTTGTTAATGGATAAGAGATTACTAAATATCTAAATGCTGAATTTACAAAATACTACCCTGTTTTGAGCTTTATGCATAAGCACCATATTAATATCATCTCTGAATCTTAACTGAGTAGTATCTGCAAAGTCAGTTGTGTGTGTGTGTAGTAAAAAAATCTGTGTTGTTTAACTCTGCGAGGCTTTTAAATGATATCCACAAGTATTCAGCATTAAAAACTTCACTCCAGATCTGCATTGCAAATGTTGAATTTTCCACACGATGTTCTAGTCTGCCACACAGTCAGAAACAGGTTTGGAATGGAAAAACAAAGAGAAGTTTCAAGTATAATTATAGAGAAACCTTTAGCAAACGGTCTCGAATGAAGCAAAATCTACCAGTTTTAATCTGCAAGTGATCTAAGCAAGCAAATGCCGTTAAATCGTTGAGAGCTGTATGTTTTCTGATCGTAGCAACTTCTGTGTTTTCACAGGTGTCTGCAGGGCTCTTTCGGGTGTAAGCGAGTCAATAGCCCCGACAACAATGTAACTGCCTAAATAACCTTTGTAGAGCTTTGCAAACAATATAGATAATATCAACGACCACTAAAGCKTGGAAGTGTATCCCTTCTCCCGCTGACCAACACTTAAAAAAACTAAAGATAGGGATAAAGATTGGGTTAATCGATCCAGGTATGAAACTTGTGCTTAAATGTATATTATTAATGAAAAGTAAGCACTGAGAACAGATATCTAAACAGAGCTGGAAGAGATTACTGTCTGGATATCTTCAAAACCTCCTTCCATTTTCCACTGAATAGTTTAGTGAGGCACTTATCTGAAAAGGAGACTTTCTAGTTACCTAAAGGTAACAGTGTCCAATTTAGCAAACTGGACCACATTTTGCCTCTATTGAGATGCTTAATTTCAAAATGCAAATGCTATTAATATATCTGAGGGGATGAATAGTGTGAACGTCACCATATCAGTAAAGGTGACATGTCCATCTCCCCACTACTCTGTTGCTACAGTCTAGGTTTATCTTCTTTCTTTGACATTCTCATGTCATGTCTTCAAGRCAGTCTGCGTGTCAACTGTACCATTCCAGGCAGGTACCATACTATGCCATGCCATGCTATGTTGGACTGTACTGCTGTATTCTGTTCTACTCTGCACTATTCTCCTCTGTTCTTACAATAGGCTAATCAAATAATATATCTGCACACATTTCATGACAAAGATGATCAAAGATGATTAAGGGACCGGAGCATCTATCTTATGAGGAAAATCTAAGCCAGTTGGCCTTGTTTAGCCTGGGGAAAAAAAAAAAAAAAAACTGAGAGAGAATCTGATCAATGTAGGGAGGATGGGACCAAACTCTTCTTGGTAGTGGCCAGTGACAGGGCAAAGGGAAATGGGTGCAAGTAGAAATACAGGACGTTCCGTCTCCATATAAGGAAGAGCTTATTTCTTGTGAGGGTGACAGAGCCCTGGAACAGGCTGCTCAGAGAGACTGTGGAGTCTCCTTCTTTGAAGATCATCTAAATCCTCCTGAATGTGTCATTGTGCCCTGTTCTCTAGGTATCTCTGCTGGAGTAGGGAGGTTGGACTGGATGATCTCTAAAGGTCCCCTCTAACATCAACCATTCTGTGATTCTATGAAAAAGGAAGTAGAACAGCTGTTACAACAAATGGTTGTGCTGTAATTCAGAGATATCTCAAAAATCAGGAAAAATGGGCAGAGATAATTCAAGAAGTTCAATAAAAGCAAAAAAAAAAAAAGAGTTTTGGAGGAATAGCACCATGCACCAGTGCAGACTAGGGACTGACTTACTGGAGAACAGCTCTGCAGAGGAGAATCTGGTGGTCCTGAAGGACAACATATTGCCTATGAACCAGCAGTGTGCAGAAAAGGCCATTGGTGTCCTAAGTTAGATTTGGAAGAGTGTTGCCAGCAGCTCAACAGAGGAAACCATCCCCCTTTACTCAGCCCTGGTGAGACTGCATTTGAAGTACTGTGTCCCGATTAGGCCTCCCCAGTTACAAGAGGGATATGGAGCTGCTGGAGTAAGTCCCCAAAAGATGTTTAAGTGGCTGGACCATCTCTCACATGAGGAGAGGCTTAGGGAACTTGACAATTTCAAAGTTTTCAGAGGAGAAGGCTCCTTGTTTTTAATGCCTAAAGGGAGGGTGTAAAGCCGAGGGGAAACAGGCCCTTCTCAGACATGTCCAGTGACAGGAGGAGAGGTAATGGATACAATCTGGAGGAAAAAAAAAAAAAAAGGAGAAAGGAAATTCCACTTGAACATCAGAAAATACTTCTTTATTGTGATGGTGACTAAGGACTGGAAGGGATTGCTCAGGGTATTTGTAGAGTCTTCTTGCTTGAAGATATTCAAAACCTGACTGGTTATGGTTCTGGGCAACCTGCTTTCAATGACCTTGCTTGAATAAGGGGGTTGGCTCAGATGCTCTCCAGTGGTCTCTGCCAACCCCAACTATTCAGTGAAATGCACAAATTAGTTTGGAATTCATCTCTAAATTGTAATATTTCTAATCTATACCATAGAACTAGGAGATATTAGATAGGGAACTGCATGGGTTAATAGTGTATAACACATTTATAAACCAAAAGGTCTTGTGTAAATTTGTGACCATCATGGAAAATCCAACGGAATTACCATGGCATCAGCCCATGAGATTACATTGACATTTTCATTTCAACAAATAATAAAATCCGTAATCTTTATGCAGCTAGTGCCACACTCCATATGCTACCTCTTATTTTATTAGCTCTTTATCTTTTTTCTTAATTTGATACACAGAAAACAAAGTCTAATTCCCACTGCAAGTCRAACAAACAACAGCAGTGATAATAACAAAAAATCAGTTTTGATCAAGAATCACAATTCAATTGTTATATTCCTCCCTGTTTCCTAATGACCTTGTGTTGCTATTCCCTGCATTATATCTATTTAAAAAAAAAAAAAAAAAA
>NW_020454094.1:4618637-4631961 GCF_003342845.1 Nothoprocta perdicaria
CTCAAGACAGTTTGACTATGCTTTTATTACTTCAGAATTCAGAGCTGGGTTTAGTATGGAATATTTTGTTATTTCTTTACCTAAGCTCAGATTTTTGTATGYATATTTCCAGCTCTATCCTTACTCTTGAGTCTTTTCTTTTGGCCTATCTCAGAGACTTACTCAGCTTCTTACCRTTACCCTCCAACATTAAAGATTAAATGAGAGACGTTGGACTGTCCACAATAAAATTTCTCTCCTTCCAGGGGAACCCAGAAGAGATACATATAGCTAAGCTAGGGAGCCAAGGATAGTAGGAGAACATAATCAACTGCAGACTCCTGGGAGAAGGAAGGAATGATGTCCTGAAGAAGGGTAATTCCACTTCACTGTTTCCAGCAGGTGATGATTTTTAGCATTTGACCTTATGATCCAACTGTTATGGCCAGATTTATCCTTTCTAATACCCCATCCACTTCCTTTGAGCACTAAATTTAGGCTCCTATTCGTTTGTGTTATTTCTCCTGTCACTAGAAGAAAGAAATAAGTGCCTCTAAAAGACAATTCAGCTTATTTTAGATTTGACACAGCATCTGTAGATTCCACTGAATGTAATGAGAGACCAAGTGACTGTATACTTAAATGGTATAACTCACTTAAGTGTGAAAGTCAGTATTCCTGCAACTAATCCTTAGTTGATAATCAGTTCACTAAAATTTCAGCAGACGTAGCTATCATAAGAGATTTTGAAATGTGAAAATGATTTTGCTTTAAGACACCTCAAAACAGATTTCAAGACTTGAGGGAGTGAAAACTGGATTTAAGTATTTTTAATTCAAATATTTGACCATCAAATTTTATTTCTCAACAATAACAACAAAAAACTAATTTTCCTGCTTAAAAAAAAATTACATATACTAACATTCAGTGAAATAGAATTTCACACTGCACATTTTTAGCAGATGACAAAGCTTTCTTACGAGTCACTCTGAGTCTAGGATGAACTTAAATAGGAACTAAGAAGAGCCCATCTTCACCTTCTTTGATGTTCATTCTGTCTGCTTTCTCCCATAGATCCTCAAAGTAATATCTTTATGATATAGGCTACTTTTTTTTCACAGATGGCAAAGGAAAACAGATCAAGCAAATACCATACATATAGCTGAGTGTGCTTCTGGAAGTCTGATCACTTGTAAACAAAGGAATAAATGAAATTAGGTACATTTACGATGATCTCATTGTAATGGTCCATCCACATTTCCATACTTGGTGAAACATAGAAGGTAAATATGAGATAAGGTCTTTGCATTAGGGGGAGTACTGTTGTACCAATATTCTGCAAATTCACATGACACCTTACATTAATCTGCTTGAATCTCCATGTTCTTATGATGGTAAAATGAGATAGTGTTCATTAGAAGATTAGATGTGATAATCATTCTAGCTCCTTCAAAAATTAGTCTCCAAAACTTGAAGATCCTTGAACAGACATATCATGACTGATGTTCTCCAAAACAACTCCATAGGGATAACAGATACAGTAAAACAACTGCAGAAGCTGATACTCTAGGACATCTCAAATAACAGYGGACAGCTACAGTCAGGACACAGAATTTCTTCCGGGTGTAAAACATCACCATTACCTGCTTCCTTCACTACACTGTTGTGCAAGAAATTACAAGTWCTGTCCCAAAACGGGTAGATGAGGAAGATTTCTTCAAAACTGTCCTTGTACTTTTTAATAATATTCCCTTATAAAGGTATCTATTTTACACCTGTATCACTATACCTGCATGCTTTTGTTGTCAATGGAGAGTCAAAAGTATCATGAGGAGAAAGTTGCAAACCTGAACTCTTCTGAAACCGAAATCTTCTGAAAGTGTTTGTTTTCTTTCTGCATTATTGACAGAGATAGCCCAACACAACGAGGCATTTCATTTAGGATCTGCAGTCAAGGGTCTAGGATTAAGGAGCAAATCAACATGCAAGTGAGCATTTAGAGAGAAAACTTCTTATTTCCCGTGCTAATACAACACATATACAGTAAAGTCTGCTCCATGACATGGAAAAACCATGAATGTTCAATGATTTTTAAGTGAAAACATAATAAAGAAATATATAATAACAATAACTGTATAATCTCTGGAGATGTCCTCTTCATCTATCTTTAGAAATCTTAATTATTACAAATATGTGGAAAACTGAGAAGATTYCAGTATAGATGTTGAGTTTTTTTCTTAACAAAAGAGGTAAAATTCTCTGAGTTTTTCAAAAGAAGACTTTTTTAATTGCCAACTCTACAATCTTACCCAGGTACCTGAATAAAGATTTCATCATTATACCTGACAGTTCTGCCCTTGCACCAGGTGGAAGAAGAACACAGGAACATAGGAACTGCCACACCAGATCAGACCTGCAGTCCATCTAGTCCAGTCTTCTGTTGCTAATATTGGCCAGCACCAGATGTTACAGAGAAGGGTACAATAACCCTTCCATAGACATAGTCAGACTTTCCCCTGTGGAAATATTGTCTGCATCCTCTATACTTAGTTATTTTGGGCATGAAATATGTATTTTGAAGCATGAAGGATATACTCTGGATAGGTAGCATATATCTGTCCCCAAAATACCCTGAATGTAGTGCTGATTGCACAAAAATATGATTTCTCTCTTTCCATAGGCCTCAAATYACCTTAGAAAATTTTATAAACGTATTTGGGGCACCTAAATTAGAAGTCAAATCAGTCCAAGCTATCCCTAAAGTTGATGATGCAAGAAAAGTATCTCCAGCAAGTAATTCAAGTCTACAACTGTTTGAATCATTGCTACAGTTACCTGTCTTTTTCTTCATTGATTATCACTTAGGCAACTCAGGTAAGTGCCTAAAGTCAGGTGAGATGAATCCAGGCTACTAAGAACTTGAAAAAAGTATTCAGTGGAACGGCTCTTCACCACTCAGTGTGCTTTACTGCAAACAGGTTGCACTCTGTACAGAAAGGAAGCATGAAAGTAATTCTGGAGTCTGAATAGGTCTTGCATCAGCTCTGTAGAAGAGTGAAGTATAAATCAGTGTCAAATTAGGATTAGGGTTACTCTAATTTTTAAAGAAGGTAGAAAAGAACTCACTGGGTTGCATGCTGAACAAATATTGCACAAAAGTCTTTTGCCTGCAGAAACAAAGAAGTAGAAAATGTTAACTCTATTGCATACATATTATACATTTCTTTAGATAAAGATCATTTGAGCAGTTGAGCTTTCATTAAATGATAATGAAGAATTTGAACAGCTATTCAGTAGAGAGCTGCTCTCTCCTGGAAAGGTAGCCACAATAAAGGAAGGCAACGAGAAACTGCGTTAGAAGGGAATGGACCCATTTGGTGTCATTTAATGAGTTACTCAAGGACATCTGTTGCCTAATACTAGTAATATTTATATCTATGATTTCTGTCACAGAGGATGGGTTTGATAATGAAAGTTAAGATTCAGTTTGCCTAACTTTAAACATCCAGAAGYTAACTGCATAATTTAATGTAATTTTCTTGGGTTCCTCTATAGTCAATGAACAACTGAGTAGGAGAATTATTTATGTTCATGTTGCTCATTTTCACTCCTGAGGTTTAAACTACCTGCAGTATATATTGAACATGTACATATTGAATATTATTTAAAGTCAATGCTGGGTAGAGTTGGAAAGTAGTTTACACTACTTGCTTGTTTTTTGTATAGCTAACGTCAGATAGGATGAATGCCACTTTTGTTTTCCTTGATGATGCAAAATTTGAGACATCATCAACAGGAGGAAAAGACTCTAATAAGAATAGGTGAATCACGTTGAGAACAGTATGAAAAAAATATATTTAGCTCTACAAAATGTACTTAGGGTTTAGTACTGATAATTCTTCGGTAAGCTGGAAGGCTATCAATTAGAAATGACAGAAAAAAAAAGGAAAGACTTCATATGTTAAGAGATCATAAATATCTATGAAAAACTACTGTGACACAGCTGTGAAAGAGAGTAATGTAATTTTAGGGTCCTATTTGTCAGGCAAAAGATTTTAGACATTAYGTGCTTAAGTGTTTCCATTTGGATGATAGTCTCCCATCCTTGTTCAAGAAAAGTTCAGGAAAATCRTGAAAATAGGTTGAGTGAGAAAGGTGAATTGATTTTAAAGTGGACAGTAAAAGAGCTTGTCTTATATGAAAGCTGAGAGAGAAATGTGATTTCATTCTGCATATCCAATAGTAAATTTTGGTAAAAGTAAAAGAATTAAAAAATAAGAAAATGAGCTTCAGATAATATAGAAATATATTTAATAAAATTCAGTTTAAATTGAAAATTGAAAGGAAGGTGGTAGTTATMTGAGTTTTCATATTGCAGAACAAACTCCTGGGAAAAACAGTGTGAGAAAGAACAGTTCAAACTTGGGAAATGTGGGATTTATACACCATATTTAATGACACACCTATATGGCTGTCAAAGAGATTTGGATCAGTAATTTCAGATATTCTTTTCAATGTTTGAGCTACCTTTATTTATTGTGTTTATGAATTTACGTATTGTATCCTGGAAGTCTGTCTGTATGTTGTTTGTTCTTTGTGGAAAATAGAAAGTGAAACAATTTACCCCAAATTGCACAGAAATACTGGAACAAAGCAGGTCACTTGGAATTCCTATAAACTCCAGATTAGCAGTGTGCTAATGGGCCACTCCCAAACTGGGATATTTATACCTTCAGAGAGAAAGAGAGATAGAAAGAGAGGAAGGAGAAACAGAAAGGCAGGGCAGAAGGGATGGAAAATTGCTTCTAGCTCTTATAGATGCAGAAGAGAAGCAAAAAGACAACTGTCAGGTATTAAAAAGGAGCTCACAAATAAAAGAAGCCAGAAATATTCAGATTCTTTTTCAAATCGTATATTTTTTAATTCTTCTCACTGAATGCTTGGTATTGCAAATATTACATTCTCTTATTTCATCCTATTTTTTTTCCAATCCTGAACTCATAAGTAAAAGCAACTGCATTCCATATATTTACTCTTAGATCATCACATCCTCAAGTGAGATGAAGGTGAGTACTGAGCACATGGGTTATGACAGAACAGTCTTTTCAGGGGAATGAAAATAAATACACAAGCCATGATCAAACCTGCAAATTTAGTGTTAAACCTCAGCATAGACTCYTGAAATTATTCTTCTCAACCACTTTAGCCTAATAAGTCAAGTAGTTTTTTTTCAGACCTTTTATTATCTGGTGATTTATACTCATTTAAGAGTGGAGCTTGGGGAGAACTCACCTACCCGTAGCCGCTTATTGTCACATAGAGTCTGTGGTGGTGAATCAGGACAACTGCAATCATCCAGCTGCYTAAAAGATCCTGCTGGCTCCCTTTGGCATGCAACAGTTTCAGATGAGAAAAGGAGAGGAGACTGAAGGTTGTGGCAAAACGGCCAGAAGTTTTTTCATTAAGCAGGAAAAGGGACACATCCAGAGAGCCAACGCAGCTGTGAGGATGCCAGCAGCTACATCTGCTCTTTGAGTGGATGATAGCATGAAAATGACAGGGCTCTCCAAAGGAACACAAAGTTTGGGAATGTCTCTGAATGTCTCTGCTTGTAAATGTCTTGATTTTCTTCCTTCTGACTGGGTTAGGAACTTCAAAGCAAAGGAATAAACTTAAATTAGCCCTGGATAATCTTTACTCTTAACCCCAGGTTCTGTGCTATGAAATTTTTTCAAAGGCAAATTTATATTCACTCTCAGGAATTAAAAAATAATAATTTGCATTTTTTTTCATCACCTCTTGGGATCTATTTTTTTTCTTGTCCAGGGACTCTCAGTGCTTCCATATTGCAACTAGGAACAGTCTAGTGAGTTCTTTTGCTGAGTTGCTTACAGACAGATGGACACACAGAATGCCTATGTTTATTTTCTTTGGTGTTTTAATGGTTGTCCATCTCTTTGCCTTTTCAAATTCCAGACTATCATTAACATTCAACAACTCCATTCAAAAGTCACAAGCAGTAAGAGCCCATCTGTGCCATGTTAGCATTTAAGGAGGAAATAAAAGAGTAAAGGGGACAGGTGGAGTAGCCAGCAGGAGACAACACCAGGCACCCAGCAGGAGGGCAGCTCCATGGAGGAGAGTGCCAGGCACTTAACAGGTAAGTGGAAGGGCAGTTGATTTTCTATGCCAGTCCATACAGAGTAGAGAGACAACAGAAGAACAGAAGTAGGAAGGTGTCACCTCTTCAAGGAAGAGATCCAGATCTCATATAAACTGATTTTCTGCATGATTTTGACTGCTAAACAATGTGCTTGCTTTATTTCCTAAAGCCTTGTTGTCCCCTAAGCCAGGTTTTTACAGGCATATGCTCTATTTTGTAACAAAGTCATAGATCTGGGAGAAAGAGGAACATGAGGGACAAACAAAGGAAATATGACAAGGGAAAATGATGTAATGAAATGGCGGACCAGTTTGGCAAGCACAAGGTGAAGGATGATTGAAAAAGAAAGACCTCTTAATCAATAAAGCAGACCTGAAGGGTGCCCAGTTCAGGTATAGGGACACACAAAAAAAGAAGTGTTTAAAAGATTGAATTATGGAAGGATCTCTCATAAGTTTTGTAGGAAATTCAGCATGACTCTGTCTCTTTGAAGTACTTGTTCACTCATGCTCATAGCATGAGGTGCAAACAGGAGGAATTAAAGATGTGCATGCAGTTGCAGAGCTATGATCTCATTGGGATCATGGAAATGTGGTGCTACGTTATTACTTCAATACACAATTTGTCCTGCTTTTCAGATGCTTCCCTATACATTTGCAGTAGTGAACTTAAGACTTGGCCTTCGTTTCTGTACTCTTAACATGTAGGATGTTGGGAAGAGAGCTCTCATGCTTCACAGTACTGCAGAGGTGTTTCTGTTGACAAATACAGACCAAGTTTGCTGTCAYTTGGCTTTACTCATAGAAATTGGCAGAAGTATAAGACACTGCTAATTTATTGTTTTCAATGAAGGCAACGTTATCTTTCACYTTGTCACTTGTCTCTACTCACATTCATGCACGCAGGATCTGACTTACATTTTCAAGGCAGTATGATGGTTGTGTGGTCTAGAAGTTTGCTAGCAGACATCCATCACTGGCTGAATACTGAGGTAAGGCACCAAGGAGGAAAACAGGAGCTGGAAGGCTCTCTCCTGACAGCTTGTTCCAAGGCAAAAATCACAGGCACACACTAGGTTCAACTTGAGAGACTCTGCAGATAAACCTAGGATGAGAATCAGAGATGTGTGAGTAGTCCAATGCTTACTGGATGTGCTCACGCTTTCCAATCATCCCTCGGAAGTCATATTAAAAATGGACAAGCAAAAAACCACCAGCTATTTTTGCACTCAAGCTTTTAAACTTTTAGCATCTTCACAAGAAAAGATGAGTATCTTATCTGCCTCAGGAAGCAGTTCAGCTGAAAACCTGAAACTGGACTCTCTCCCTTTTTAACCAGGTATTTTCCAGTATTGGAAAAGGACAGTGTCTATTTTCAGCTCACAGAATAAGTGAGCTTTCATGATTACCCCAAAAAAGAAAACAAAATAACCTGCAACCAAAGCTCATTTTAAGGTTATACAAAAAAAGAATAATAGATCCAAAGTTATTACAAGCATTACTTTTGTAAAAATGCAGAAAGAACATGTATGATCTCACCAATATTTTAAAACCAACATATTAATATATGAGGAAAAAAATGATGAGTTTTAACAGCTCTTAGTGTTTTGTTCTCTTTTTTTTTTTGTCCTTACTGAGGGTTTTTTCGTTAGAGATATGACCTGGGAAAAGACAAAATATGTCTTTGAACAAACAGTAGGTTAAAAGATAATAAAAAGTTAAAATGACATCCTCAAATTATTCGTCACAATATTTTGCTAAATTCAGATGGAAGACTTAACAGCTGAATCAGAACTTGACACCTCATGATCTTTCTTTTATGTTTATTACTTGCCTTTCATACTCATTCCCATATGCTAGAGATTACTAGTGGCTAGGTCTCCAGGCAACACTGTGGAAGACCGGATTTCATAAAAGTTACATGTCATATTTTGTCATTTTCCATTTTGATGTCCCAGACTTCATGGGTCATCTCATCATAGTTCAAACAATATAATCTTGCCTTTAAAATATTTAAATAAAATATAATGGTACAAAAAAGGGGGAGGGGAGGGGGGGGAAAAACATACCTTTTCCTTTATCCCTTATAGTGTCTAGGGTTTAGTGTGTGACTGAAGAATAACTTCTAAACCATTTTAATTTTGTTTTGATTACCAAAGAAGAAAGAAAAAAAAAAAAAAGGAATTTTCCATGTTTCCTGTCAAAGGATACAGATTGGTAGAGGATGATATGGTACTGTTCATGCCATTGTGACCTCAGTACACTAATTTTAATCAGAAACAGTACAGATTGTGTTTTAGATTCAGTAGATATCATTATAAGATATGAATTTCTCTTTGGATTTCAGCAATGGCCTGGTGAGATGATCTTTTTCTTTTATTGTCTTTTTGAACTTCATCATTTAAAYTGAATGTTTCTCAAAAGGGAGTAAGCTTGCAAGTTTGCCCCTAGYCTGGGCATCAACTAAAAGATCTGACACAAACGAGTCCCATGGAGAGGTATGAGCAGAATGATACTTGATATAGACTATAAGTTCTATTATATTCTTACTTAAATACTATCTGAATTCCTTACTATCAGCAGCTATGCTAATAGCCAACTGTCTTGAGCATCTAAGTCAACTACATACCCATGAAATACTCCCTGCCTGAAAGATTTTAGTCTAGACTAACTAGAAATAAGTAATGAGGTTAGAATATTCACAGAATCATAGAAGCGTTGAGGTAAGCGTTCTGGAGACAACCTAGTCTAAACTCCTGCTCAAGTAGGCTCATCAAGAGCATGGTATACAAGCCTGTGTCCACAAGGCTTCAGGATATCTCCAAGGATGCAGACCCCATAATCTCTCTGGGCATCTGTTACAATGCTTTGTTTACTCTTCTTTCTATTAAAACATGACTTGGGAATCTCTTTATCTAAATAAAAAATGCATAGTCCCTAAGGTAGAGCAAATTTTCACAGGAGTTAAGTCTTACATGCAACAGAGGCTCAATTCTTTCTGAAAACATTGCTATAGGGAGGTTTTTGGTTTTTTTTTCTCKCTAAACCTTGCTTAAAAAATTCATTGTTAATCCTGGAAACCTCTATCTCTGGTCCTCCTTCACTGCTCCAGCCTCAACATTTCTGTCCTCAAATACAAGACAATATTTTCCTTGGAGCACATTCACACATTTTCATTATGTTTATTTGCGACAGAGTTTGAGAAGAATTGTACATCTGCACCTCCTCCTGATCTTYGGGCTTCTCACATCTTAAATTTATTTATTTATTTGGAGGCTCTCTCTTAATTGATGATTTTGCATTTGAATAATATATTTGCTTGCAGTAAACTCCTATTATTCTTCAAGTTCCACACTGCACAGCACACAGATCACTGGCTTTTTCTTACATAGACCTTCACTGAATTGAAATATAACGCACTGTTGATGTCCCATAAGGATGTTCTCTTTATTTCTTGCTACATATTTTCTCATTACATTTTCCTGTGATTTATTTATGACAATCCTATGCATATAAAATCTCTGCTCTGAAGTTCACATTGCAATGACTGAACTGACGTTCCTGAAAAAGTTCACGAGGATGATTCACAAGTGATTCACTCTTGCAAACACTTTTTTCTCCTCTGAAGGGAGTCCTTGGCATCCTGCATTTGCTTAGAGAGACATTGACTACTTAAATCTTTACCTTGAGATTTTTTTAGGGCTGCCTGACTACAAGAAGTACGTAAATGGCCATCCAAGCAATTTAAAGCTTGAGTACTGAAACATAGCCCATCCTACTATTTACCATGGCTGTTTATAAAAATACCCTGTATCAAGACAGCTGCAAGGCATTTTTTTTTCCTTGTGTGTTCAAACTGTGTGTTTTAAACTATATGCAGCATTTGTCCAAGCAATTCAACATATGCTGAATGTTGGCTTGCTCCTGGTCCAATTAAGCAAAAGGAATAACAGCACAGCTGAGACAGGATATAATTTCCCAGTATGTCCTTTTAGTATAGAGAACACTTGCAAGTATTTTATCTGTGAGTCAGAGCTTACTGTATAAGTACAAGTAGATGACTGCTGGGCAGCAGATAGGTACAAAATAGTCATGAAATTTCTCCTCATGCTACATCTGTATGTCCAAAAAACTTAGCAGCCCTTGCTGGGGAATTTGGGAGTGGGAAAGAGATGCTAGTCCTTTCGAGTGTTTTTTCCCTTTCTCCCCATACACATAGTAGATGGCATGTACTGGAGGTCTTCCACTTCATTGGCCTTGTCTAACCTGTGTATAAGTTCACATACATAAGGAGACAGTAAGAGAGCCTGTCAAAATTTTCCTAAAATATGAAAGAGCACAGTAAGGTGAAAAACTCTTGTTACCTTTACTTTCATGTAAGATTTTATTGTTGTTTTGTGCTTTTAGTATTGTCCTTACTAGTTTAAAACTCAAATAGAAACTTTAACATCAAAACTACTGTATGAAAGAGAACTGTTTTTACTCCCTCCATTTTGCATATGGGAAATGAGATACAGAGACCACATACACCTAAGAACTGCATGAGTTAATGTTCTTTTGTGATAATTTGTTCAGTGTTCTCCTTTTCAATATTATACACTGTTCCAAGTCCAACACAAAGATATAATATGCATCAGCCCACAAAATAGAATTCAAAACATCCCCAGAAAGGAAGCAAAAGAAAAAGTTCTTTTGTATCCGTGTTAGAATTTTACTGAAGATAAAGAATCTTTGTTCTTTTTCCTTTTTAGTTTCCTTTGGACTCCTGTCCCCTCAGATCTTAATTATTTGTAAGATTAGATATAGCTTTTCAGCTTATGCTTTGTTTAGTGATGGCTTGATTGCATTAGGTGGAAGAAAATCGACTTCCTACAAATCTATTTACTTTGTTTATCAATTTTCAAATTAGCAATTAAATAAATAAGAAAATGTCTAAATGTCATGTTTCATCTCTTACTACAAACACTTCTTATATGCGGTCTTTCACRCTCACTAAAAATAACAAAAACATAGAGCTAATAGATAAATTAAACTGTCCTGTAACAGATACACAGGCTCTAGTTAATTCTTTACGTAACTCAGTTGACTTTGGTGTGAGCTGTATTGGAGGTGAACTTGGCTGGCCATTTATAACGCAAATATAGTCTTGAAGAATTAAGTTTATAATGCAAACACTCTTGGGAGGTTATTTGATACATATATCTCATAATATTTGATTAGGCTTTATTTCAAATGTGAATTTACTATGGTGTCATCTTCGCAATCTAGAACTGTTTCAAGGTTCAATAATTTTGTTTCATTGTGTAGTGATGCAGTCACCAGAAGATAAATAAATGCAAATAAGGCAAGCAGTGAAGAGCCACATATATGATGTAAGGGATCAGGCAAATTGCCTAGGGGATGAGTGAACTTGTATCTCAAAAAAAAAAAAAAAAAAAAAAAAAAAGTTATGAAAAAGGAAATCGGGGTAAAGTAAAAAGACATAAAAAGCCATTTTGCCTGTCTTATTCAAAATAATGCATAATTTTCACTTGCTTATTATTACTTCAAAGGCCTTAATGTATCCAGTGTATCCTTTTTCTGTTTTTAGGGCTCAATTGCTTCTATCATTTCTTTGGGGATATCTGTGTTTACTTCATTAAAACTCACAACTGAGACATATTTTATTGACATCTACTCAGACCTTTTTTTCATTTGTTTTTCGTTTGTTTGTTCCCATATTTGTTCCTCATAGTTGTTCAAGGTTATTAACATTACAATAGATTGGGGCTCATCTCACCAAGTTTTATAGGTTTCACATTAGGATGGGAAATCCACCTGATGCCTGGAAAGTATAACGTAYTGTATCTCCAAGTTAAATAGACATCAGACAGGTCAGAATAATTGCCCTCTATATGCCCATTTCCACCACATGTTTCACAGGATGGGGTTCAGATATCCAGGTATTTTGTGCCATTAAGATGTTCTCTGGCTTCCACATGATGTTTCTGAAAAGCATCAAGTTCCCATAGGCCCTGACTCATATCTGCCAACCCTATGTTAATGTCTCGCATACCCTACACATGCAGAACACTACTGGATCCTTCTATTTAGGCAATAGGTACCATTCAGCAGTTGGGTAGAGTCCTATTTGCATATTGCTTGGAAACCATGATGATGAACTTATGTTTCTTTTATTCCATTTGTGCCGTTTTTGAAGGCTACTGGCTACAGAGCATTGGAGCACACTTCTGTGGCAGACCAAATCACTCTGTGCTAGTGTCAAAGGAGTCTAAATGGAGACATCTAAAGTTTTTTACAATTTCCTGGGATAACTTGCCTTACGTCCAGTTGCCACTTCAGAAAGGCCTTTTGCATGAGCCACACTCATTGATAATGGATGTCCTGGATATCTGATAGCCACTAAAAGTACATCAGACACTCATGACTTGGAGCTTGAATCAGTCTCTCGATCTCTTTACTAGAAAAGCTAATTTAGTGGCACCATATAGKGGCCCTAATTGAGTGCCTGAAGTTAGATGAACAGAAACTGAAATTAAGTCAGTACGAAAATTCAGGACTGGAAGAAATGGCTGGGTAAGGGAGGAGGCAATGAAAATATTGGTATGCCACAGAAATTTAAAATTCTCTGATAGATGTTCAAATGATTTCTCCAGTTGATGGCCATGTAATAAYTGCTTGTACCATCTTAGCCTGCAGTTGATTTTAGGTTGAAATTGTTGCTGAAAAGACTTACTCTAACTTATTTTATTGTCTTATTATGATTTTCTAAGAAAGGATTCCTTTCCCAGACTAGTACCTTCCCTTAAACTGCATATATCAAGAGAAAAAGTGGTTCGAACAGACACAGGTTGCTGAGATTTGAAGACATTTCCAAGACCAGATGTCTTTACACTGCATTCTGTGCACCCTCACCAGAGATGGCCATCTACCACCCCTCTACCTTGCTAGCACAATGCAGTACTCCAGATAATTAGGATTTGGGATGTATTTAAAAGGAAATTGTCACTACAAATCAGAGCAATTGCTAGAACATCACAAAGAAAAGTCAATACAGTAGCCATACATATGCTCTTATCTCGGTGTGGGTAGCTGTGTATGTGCATATGCATGCACTCACACATATACATATGTGTGCATATTTGCATGTGCATATAGCAGAATAGCCTATAGCTACCGCTAT
>NW_020454094.1:4632036-4678612 GCF_003342845.1 Nothoprocta perdicaria
AAAAAAAAAAAAGACAGTGAGGATAGTGTATAGATTGGAGCAAGATATGGTAGGTAGTCCTTATTCAATGAGGAGCAAATTTAGGTCTAGCTACCAGATGGCAGAGCTGAACACAGAAAATCCATATGTGTGATGGCAGCTAGGGACAGCCATTGACACACTTGCTTTTCCAGCCAAATGCCTCAGCAGATGCAGAGTTTTACACTTTAACATTACAATATGGCACTAAAACCCAGGGGAAGAGTTACATGCAGGAATCAAAGGCGATTTAAAGTGACACTGCTGATTTTTGTTCTTTTTCCATCACATGTGGAAGGCTGAAAGAGTGAAAGGGATTGCTTTTTTTCCTTTCTTTAAACTGGTAAGTCAGTCCTATTTTTTTTTTTCTCTCACATAGAAAAAGAACAATAGAGAGATTAGAAACTAATTGCCAAATATTGATGTTTTGCATATGTCAGAACATAGAAGTAAAAAAAAATCCTCTCACTCAAAAGTTCCATCTCACTATGATATTCACACTTGCAAGACTTAGTAAATTTCTGTGGGATGAACATCCTTAAATACCAGCTTGAAGCTGTTAACTTCTATGCCACTTAGTTGATTTAAAAATATATATATTTATTTATTGGTATCACAAGAAGAAAATTATTGAGCCTACTTAGCCCAGAAGTTAATAAGTCTTTATGACTTAATTACTAACTTACACTTCTTTGAGGAAGAAATAATCTCTGTTAAACCTAAGAAGAGGGTCTAGAAGAGATAAAACTGGGACACAGTTTATTTGAGTTGAAATTCTAACACCATTTAAGATTCCTTTAATAGAGCTAGGACATCAGCCTTCATCTCTCTACATCTCTGTTTCTTTCTCCCACACTTTGCTTGTTGGCTTAGATTATAAGATTTTAGAGCAGATGTTGTCTCCAGCTGTGTGTGTCTACTAATACTAATACATTAGTGATGAAATCATAGTTTTAGGCGTAATTTAAGAATAATATAACTCTTTTACTAAATTATGATATCTCAGTAGTTGTTGGCATTTTTGAGTATCCTCGCAGATGTGTTCATGTTGACTAAAATTGTCATATATCTGAGTATCAGTACAAGCGAAACGGCTGTGCAAAAAAGGCTACAGCTTGTTCAACTTTAAAAAAAAAATGATATTGGTGTATCTGTCTCTTCTCCTTTCTCTACCTCTTTCTTTTCTACTTTTGTGCTAGCCAATTATTTTGACCGCACTTAAGGAGTATGTGTGCAATTAGATAAAATAAATCCATACATCACAGATCACATACATGTTGGGACTTCTGGGAAAAGCAAAATGCTATTTCTTTGTTTTCTTAAGGACAGCAAGAGCATTCTATTGACAGGTATCCTGTACACATTAGTTTTATGTTCGTGGATGAAGAGAAAAAAAATGCAAACCAAGCTATTGGATTTCCTAGAAAGAAAGACTAAGAACGGGAAAATCTATTGTGGGAAATCTTTTTAATATTGGAAAAGGAATATAAACACAGGACCCATGTGTGGCTGGATTGACTTCTCTGTGCACTCTAATACGAGACAGAGAAGCATCAGAAAACTAAGGTGTGTGCCTTTCTCCTGGACACTAGATAATTTTGAAGAGCTTAGCCGCAACTCTATAAAAACACAATTCTTAGGATTGAGTCTCTTTTACTGTACACATCATTTGCACTCATGGTTTCAAACAGATGTTCTACTGGAATTGTTTTAATAGTGATTTTCATAGGAGCCTACTGCAAACACAGGTAAGTCTGGAATTTGGAAGCAGTCTTGACAGCTTACAGAGCCACTGAGAGAGGAAAAGAAGACCACTTATATACTGAAATATCCTCTGTTGACCAGTGGGAAAAAATAACTGAGTGTTTTCCTCAATACTCTCAGACTGGGTACATATCAGAGAGAGAAAATACAAACATTTCAGAAGAGACAGAGAGAGTTAGAAAAAAAAAAAGTCTTTTCAGTACATTGATAACAAAAGGACATCAAAATAGTCAGCTTGCATGGATATTTAAACTCTAGGTGATGAAAGATAATCTAGGATTTTTTGGATCAAGTCTTAAGATATTGCATTCCAGGACCACATCCTACTATCAAWTTTTAAACACAGTTTTCCATTGATTTTGAAGCAGAATGCTTAAAAAAGATCAATGTCTTGCTATTGCCCTTGTGCATACACATGCTCCTAACTGACAAAGTGAGGCTCATAAATCTGGAGACTGATAGGACTGCCTCATAGGGCTAACAAAACCTGTTACCAGGAGCATCCCTAAAAAATATGTCTATCTTCCACCTGAAAGAGATGTGCTGTCTAACTTAAAAGATTTTATCTATGTTAGTATTAATATTTTAGGAAATTATTCCCACTATTAGCTTTTGGAGGAAGTAAATAAAGACAATTCTTACAATTTTATTTTCAATACTGTCATAAGCCTTTCAATCAAAATGAGTAGGAAACAATTTCTGAGATATATCTAATATCCTGTAGCATCCATCTCTACCATTTAGCTGTGGGAATGCTGCAAATGCAGATGACAGTTATCCTAAGAAAATGTTAATTCAGGAAGGCACTTATATGAGAGCTTAACTTTAAATCCTTCTTGTTTTGTGATTTCTCAGATTAGAAATTTTGTGAAATCTAAATTTGATATTATTTTCTCACYTATGGAATTTATCAGGTGTATTAAAATCTATTGAAAAAAGAAGAGAGAGAGAGAGAGAATAGAAGGCCAGAAGGCATACTGGCAAAGATATGTACTTTTTCCTGAAATAAAATTACTCATTTCCTGAAAGATAATCACTATCTACAGCTACTTCTTCAGGAAATTCAATTGTGCTGTCTTTTGCACTAGGTTTCTAGAAGGAAATTAGAGCAAAATTAAAGGTACTTTTGAATAAACTTTGATGAAATAACTCCAGATTTAAATGGGTGTAAGCGAAAGAATGAAGGACCATTTTGGTGCCCAAGACAACAGCAGAATTATAGTAGAGGAGATTATTTTGAAGTTATTGTGAGGTCACTTCAGGAATAAAGAAGGGTGAAAAAGAGTTTCTCAGAAACTGTTTAAGTCTAAGTGAGACAACATAGCAGAGTTATTGTATCATGAAAACAAAATTACTTTTATTTCAGGGCATTTAAAGGAAATATGAAATTTGTCCTGTTAAACTCAAAAGAGCTAAGCAGTCTACAAGTCACAGAAGAAATGGGGACTATAAATATATTTCCCAATACAGTAAAGCCTGTATATAAAACAATTCATTTGTAATACTGTATGAAATAGTGTAGCTCTTTGTTGTGTTCAGTGAAAGGTAGAATAATATAGATTTGTTGACCAAACAAATTGGTTTTTCTGTTAAGGTTCTCTACACAATTTGACCATTGGGATATACTGGAGAAGTTAAAATAGACTTTTCTTTCTTTTTCATCTAATGACAAAATTTAATAAATTGGACACAGAAGTGAGGGGATACACATTTTTTCATGTTTTCACTACGCCAAACCAATCCAGTAATGTTTCTGACCCTAAGTAATATCCTCAGAAAAATAGAAAATATGTCTAAACTAATCAGTGCTTCTGCTTGAAAAAAAAAAAAAAAAAAAAAAAAAAAAAAAAAAAAACCCCAAAAAACAAAAAAAAACCCCCGAAATAGTAGTCTTTTATTTGCTCCACTAAGCAAATTATTCATACTTATGGACTAAAATAAAAAGTGAAATAAAAAGTGAAATAAAAACATTTGGGAGCAAAAAAATTTTCCTCCATCCTGGTTCCCCTGTCACTAATTTGCTAGCCTGGATTAATAACAACAAATGAGCTTGATAGGAAACCTTTCTTGCACTGGTGAGACAGTTTTCATGAGAAGGTAATAATATAATCCAAAGAATAATATGCAGGACTTCCCCATGTCTGCTGTGATCACTTTCATGGAGATTTTCTCCTAGMTTATTTCTTCTTTTCCTCAGTTATGCTTCAACAAGGAGCCTGGGGACATCATAAGATCAGAGGCTTATGTTAGAGCATACAGAACTCSAAAAAACAAACAAACAAAACAAACAAACAAGAAACACATTTTCTTTATCTGAGAACTAAGTAATTTCCATGATGACTTATAAGACTTATTTTCTTTCTGGTCCTGCTACTTTATTCACTGATAAATATTGTCTTATAACTACTTGAGAGTGAGGAAATRGTTGGAAATGGTTTATAGCAGGGCATTTTACTTTTCTTTCTAGCCTTGCTGAGTTAATATTACCTTATATCTACTTCAGAATGGGAAAGAGAGAAAAGAGAAAGGGAAGAATAAAGATAAAATAAAAATAATAAAAAGATTCACTAACTGTTCCAAATGACTGAGATTCTTCATGCTTTGAGGACTGGCTAGTAGATACTTGTATTAACGAATAATTATTTTTAAGACTCATATTGACTCATTGGCTCTAGGTAAACTTACTCTACAGTTTTGTTTGCATTCTGACCTTTTCTGCATTTCCTGCGTWTTATGTCTTTTTGACCCCATTCTGGCAGCTGCATGTTTCTTGATTGATTGTAGAAATCCACAACAGTGGTAAGAGGGATTTTTTAAAATACAAGTAACAGAGCTAATTGCAGACCTTCAATCAGGCCTCTGAGAACGGAATACAAGGACAGTACATTAATCTAAGATATCATGATTTCTAAAAATGATTTCATTATATTCTCTTTGGGTTTTGTCCTAAGATTTTTGTAGCAAGAATGATCAGTGACTTGTGGGGGGAAGTCATAGGATTTTTTTATATATATAATTTCTACTGAATGCCTACTTTTATCATAGAAACTTTTAATTTCAGTGCTACTTTGGCTCTTCAGGGCTCCTGGAGAGAGGATGAGGGTGACGCAGGACATTCTAAGTCAAAGGAGTCATTTCTTTGTCCATATACCAACACAGGCCTAGATTTTGGTGCCCAAGGAAGYCTAAATTGGCAGCTCAAATTGTCAGTGATAAAAGATGCAGGAGTCTAGCCTTCCTGGCCTAGACTGTACCTTCCTCTGCTTTAGTCTCAGTTTTGTTTGCTTAGCATGTCTCAAGAACGAAGTAAAAAAAAAAATTTGGAAAATAAAATGTCAGACTAGAAGATGAAAATTCAATTACTTGAGCTCTCAATCATGCCTACAAGTAAGAGAAAGCAGATCGATATAGTTTGCTGTAACGTGGCCCATTAAGGGCTTCTCCTTGTTGTTGTATCTCTGTGAAGATTTCTGTTTCCCAGAGATATATGTAAGAATTTGCTATATAATGTGGGGAAAAGACAAGAAGCAAGAACAAGGTCAATAGGACTGACCTGAGGAGCTTTTCTTTCCCCCAATAAGACTATAGCAGTAAAAGCTACACGGACAAACTCTGGTATTAAGCCTGCACTGTATTTCCATAGCTCCATTGACATTCCTGRCTTTCAAGGACAAAAAGGCCATTTAGCCTGAATGCTTGCACCATGCAGGCAATAGACCTTCTCCTAGAGATCTCTGTGCTGATCCGAACAAACTGTGGAGAAGAAAAATGAGAAAGGAGAAAGGTGCTAGTGTCAAACCTGGCAAAGGCCATCCTTGTTTCTTCCTAGACGTCCTAATGAAGGTCATTTAACCATTTGTCACCTTAGTTGATCGTCTGCATAATGCAGTCACTGCAGCGGTGACCTAGCTCAAAAAACCCTATWGTTTCATCAACCCGTCTCTACAACCATTTTCACTTGAGGAAAAAAAAATACATACATACAGGAAAAAAGTATTGTTTATTGTTCTGCTGCTGGTAAAGACTAGCTTGTCCGTAGCTAGTTAATGTGGCTAAGTGTGCAAACCAAACTTCTAATGCTACATTAATGTGTCAGAGAAGTTAAAAGAGAAGTGATCATATGAGCAGCTCAGAAGAGCCCTAAGATATTGCATGCTTTAGGAAGACATGCTGTTTTTGCTCTAAAAACTTTAAAAAATTGAAACCACATCTTAGCATCCTTGCAGGCTAGTCCAATGATTAATAATAATTAGTCTTAATTAATTCAAAGTAGTATTAATATTACTCTGTTACTGTATGAATATTAAGTTATATTAATTACAATTAATTAAAGTTAATTACTAGATAATGTAGTGGTTAAACCTCCTGCTGTAKCTTTAACTATTATAATTAGTTACTTTTTTTTTCATAAAATTCTTTCAAATCAGAATTTACTTTTATCAGCTGTATTGTGCCGGAGAATCATATTTCTTTTCCGATCTATGACTTTCAGAGTTACAAATGAATCTCCTGCAAAAGTAAATGCAGAATATTTTGTAATCACACTCACATTTTGTAATGTGAAAAGCATCTCTCCCCATGACCTTTTGCCTTTTCCCCCTGTGAAATTTAATCTCAGTGATTTTTTTAACCAAATAAAACCACAATGTATTGCAATTGTTCCTCTTAGCCATGTGACAGTTTACTATTAGAAATGCTTATATTAACTATCTTTTCATTATATCTATTAGTAGAACCGGCTGACTAATACTTCATGAACACAACTAATACTACAATGTCTCTGAAAAATGGCCATGTGTTGCAGCTAATCATATTTCATCTCCTCTTTCCAACTGCAAAAAATACTCTTAGTGTATGTAAGGCTATGAAACCTTATTTCCCTTTTTCTATTATCCTTTTGTTATTTTTGGCCCATAGCAAACACATACCATAAGTAGTTGTGAAAAAAGAATTTCTATGACAAAGCAACAAGTAAAAAAAAAAATAGTACCAGTAAATGCATAATTACAGGTCATACTGAGTGAGGGGAATCATATAACATACCATCCTCTTTTCACTCAAAAGGTTATTTACACAATTTCTGATAAAGAAAGAACCTCTTTTGTGAACAAGCCTATCAAAACAGCTTTTATTCTGAAATGCCCTAAGGCTCTCAGAAAGGACCTTGACTGGCATCTGGAATGAGCCATTATCCTGGCAATGGCTTGGCATATCCCAGGATGGCATGGATTAGCATATCCCTGGATAGTAGAAGTCATCATATGCCCCGGTAACACAACTTGCAGTTTTGGATCCTGTTCATGAGAACAGATTTTTCCAACAAGTAACTTGCCAAAGGCTTGATATAAAAAGTACTTATGCCTAATGTCTGTCATTCCATCTATGCCAGTTCATTCTTCCTGGGCTGGACTGGATCCACTCTGGCATCTGAAATTCAGTAAACAAAGTCACCAGTTACTGAAGACATCGATGCGACCTGCGTTATTTTTCCAGGCAGTCATCATAAGCATCATAGCAGCTTTATGTGTCTTGTCCTGGTGGACAAGTGGTCTGAGACTGTCTTACATTTTAATAGCTTGCTCATCTCAAAAAGGCTTCGTAATGCCTTATGGCTGGAATATATACTGGAATTGTCATGTCTGTGCCTGTGAAGGAACAGAGCTGCTTGTAAGTCTTTAATTCACTGATGTATATAAACGTATTCTGAACATCAGAGARTATATTTATATGCTTTAAAGCACATATAATCACACACATTCCTAGGATGTAAGTGGCTGCTGGACATTTCATCAGTTTGCAGAATGATGAATCAGCAAATAGCAGTAAGTCTGCCTGGAGGTATAGGAAATGTTGYCTTTGGGTCAGAGGGATAGAAGGACATGCTGAAAGAGAAACACAGAAAGATCTATTTCACTAGTTTTCCAAAGACTTTTTATAGTCCATGGGAAACTTTTAGTTTTCTGCTATSCTTTGGAATGGGACATCTAGAGATTCACTGTAGGAAATAGACTTTTCTGTTTGTTCATCCCAATTATAAAAAATCTTATTTGTCTCAAAGCTTTTGTCTTCTGATAGAACTTTTTGGTATCAGAAACACAGATGATGCCTGGCATTAAAAAAAAAAAAAAAATCTGATTAGATTATGATGCTTTTTATCTGAGGTGCTGATTCACAGGGAGTTCAGTAACATTCCTTGTGAAATAARGTGCTGCTCTACCAACAGAGTGCACCACAATTATCTCCCAGATAAGATGTATTCTGTTTTCTTCTGGTCCTTTATTACTGTATCAGGAAAAATAAATCAGGAGGACATCTTAATTCTACTAACTTAGGTTAGCATAATTTACAGAATATGTGCCAAGCTCAAATCTATTAGCTTCCAAATGCGAGAATGATTGTGTATATTTTGAAAGGGAAATATAATTATAACTGAGTAAAATCATATAGTTTTGTCAGTGACTTCAACCCAGCTAGGATTTTACCAATACTCTGTAATAAAACCACAGATTAGATCATTGTTCAAACAGATTTTTTTTTTCTCTTGTATGCTCTTTGATCCCTTTGGGATTGGTATTCATAATCTCTTGACTCTATTTCAATAAGGTTAGGAGTTTAGCTCAATATTTTTCCAGCTGCAGAAAGAAACCTTTATAAACAGAATCTGATTGCCTGTAAGAGACTACATGTTTTTCATCTACATCGTCTCCCTTTCCTTTCCCTGCTACCTTTCTTCTCTGCATTCTTCAGAAACAGCAAAATGTAACAATGCAATTTTAAGACTTACTTTGCTCTTCCAGAAATTCTCTTGTCCTTCTGAGGATAATCTACAAAACCAAATAGCTTTTCCTTTTTTCAAATTCTGTAGTATTTTTATAAGAAAGATGCACTGCTTTTAGCCTAATATTTTCCATGTTTTATTGAGACTAATTTATTTTGTTCATAGTATTTAAACTTGGAATTTTTCTATATTCTGTTATGCTTTATGAAGTCTTAGGGCTTGTTTAGGGAATGATATTGCAGATTCTGTTCGCTCTTACATTCTTTTTTTCACTCAAATTTTTCTACTGAAGTTAATGCGAATCTCTGTGTTAGGGTGGCTAGATCCTTACAAAACATTATTAAGCTGCTAAGGTTCATGATAAGAGCTTTTTCCAACAAGTTAAGAGAAAAATTTCCACCTACTTCCTTGGAAACAGGACTTTGTCCCACAACTCCTATGTTTGTAGCTAATTGAAACTCTCTGGGACCAATTCTTGGTAAGCTTACAGTGGAGGAGCAATGCCCAAGTCAATAACCTCCATGGATTTACTTTCCTGGGATTTCAAGCTGTATGCTCTACAGAAAAWGTATAGAAATGATGAACTCCATAGGAGGGGGAATTTCAGAAAAACTCACCTGGGGTGAGGGCTGCTGCTGCACAAGAAGTTGGGATCTTAATGATTTGTCTTCTCAGAGCCTTGGAATCTCATCTGTTCTCCAGGGTCGCAGTCACATAAGTGTATTTTACTGAAACAGGGAACTATTGTGATATTGACCTCGCTTGGCAGGAGCAGTTTCCATACAGAGCCACAAGAACACCAGTGACTCCAAGTCATTTTAGAGGTAGAAACTGTGATGCAAGTAATATTTATGGTTATTTTACACTCTTTTATATCAGGCTTTCTTCAGTTACTTTTATTTTCCTAACKTTCATCATTTAGGCAAAACTGTTCATGACAGACAACTCTATCAGGATTATTATCAATTTTCTTTAATTATATGATTCATGTTTTGTAAATTCTTGACTTACCCTTTTATCTTTGCCATATTCCCATTGTTTCTTTATGAATTTTCACAAAATAATATTTCCATGAAAAAATCTATTATTTTAATTATATTTTAAGAATAGTAGAGAAGTTTTTGGCATTTGATGAAAAAAAAAATGTAAATCCTATGTAGAAGTTGTTCCCTTTTGAGAGTCAAAAATAGGATTTATTTTATTCAGTACCATCTAAAAGTTTTAGAGAAAGCCTAGATGTCTAATTTGCATTAAATAACTATCTTAAATTTCAGGAGTCTATAGCTAAAAGAGATGATATGCATTGTAATGTCCTTCGCAGAAGTTTCAAGCTGTTCCCTGAAATATTATTGAGCTAATGAAGCTTTTGACCCTGCTTCTGGAATGGAAGATACAATAAAGATATATCATGTTGAATATTTATTTACATCACAGTCTTCTCCTTAAAAACACCTGACTCATCTTGGCAGAAGTGATGAAACTCCTCATTAAGCCACTCTTAAAAAAAAAAAAAAAAAAAAAAAAAAAAAAGAGGACTCTAATTAGGTATCCTGGTAAAAATTCTGACCCATAATAGATTAAATAATTTTTCTGTTCAGCAATAATTCCTGGTATTAAGTGAGTCTACCGGGAGTAGATATGTCTGATACTGCAGGTTTGTAAATAAATTCAATAAATATATATACCATTTGGAAAAACAAATGGGTAGAATGTAGATAGCAACCACTGAAATTTGTCATTCTGCCAATTCTTTGATAAAGTGACTAAGATCTGTTTCTTGCAGAAGTTACTTTTGTATAAATATTGATAACAAAATTTTGTTTGTTTGTTTTTTCCTTTGTTTGTTTTCTTTTTCTAGCAGAAAATACTTTCCTAAAAATCTTTGGAGGAGTTTGGGAAAAATTATTTTGAGAGATATTTTCTGAGAGTGTTAAGATCCTCTGGTAATGAGGACAAACAAAATCATGGCTGTGCTTTACCAGCTAGTATTTTCAAAGSCTGGATGTAGGATGCTGTCCTAGCAAGATACGCAATATCTATAGTTTGATGAGTGTTATTCATAATCTTAATTTAGTCATGTCTACTTGCTCAGAGAAAATTTATCTTCTGGATYTTCAAAATTTATTTTGCTGGCGGCACTTACTATCCTGTACCTTATAGACCCAATGGGAACAGAATTTTCTGGATTGGGAATCCCAGTTCAGGTGTAATGATCTTAGAGTGGCAGGCTGAAGAAGGCACAAGATTATATCCCTTTTTGGAATTCCTTCTTTGAGAAAACTGTCTATCTATTTGCCTCTCTGTCACTCACTGATGCTCTACTGCTGTGCATATTATTTGCCCAGCATGAAGTCTTACAGAAAATAATAACAACCACAGCAAAAATACTTGGGTTCCAGCTGAAGCAGGAACTCAWAAACTTTCATCAGAAGTAAAGTCAAAATTTGAAATAAAGACATTGTTGGCAGATATATATACATAAATATATATATATTTCCTATTTTCAATTAGTCTATAATACTCTTCACTTTTCATTTCAGTAAGTCTTCACCATAATACCAGGCTGAAACTGAATCTCAATCAAAAAATACACAAGTCCAACGCTTGACAAAGGTAACTACAAGACATTTTTTATGTCAGAACACCATGAAGTAGATACAGCAGCACATTTCCCCTCCAAAGTTGGAAATTAGCTCGTTGATAAATAAAAGAAGTTGTTGATGTGTGGTGTCATGGGGCCTTGGCAGTGAACTGTGAGGTCCTTTATATTCTAACCCAGTGCTCCTACTTTCAATTAAAAATAAAAAGCTTGCTCAAGCTGGGTAGATGATATTTCAACCAAGTTGCTCCACTTGAAGTTGGTTTCTAAGCAGAGTCTCAGCTGCCTTAAAGCCTCAGGGCACCTTGCTTTGAGGATCATTGGTTGATTTACACAAAACAGTTCATTGCTATAAATCAAAAAGGCACACAGTAAGTTGATTTACTCTGGGCTGTTGTTTATGGGAATCAGACAGTATTCTCAGTTCAGAAATAATCTCTGAAGAGTGGATCCTTGAAAACTCTGTATTATATCTGTGCATACAGCTTAGAGGAGCTTGGTAAATTTAGACTTTTGAAACAGTCTATAGGGAAGAAAATGTGCATTTATTTTCCTTTTAACATTGAAATAAGAATTGAGAGATTAAGTTTATCATGTGAATTTCATGTAATCTTTTAAAATAACATGCAGAAAACTGATTTTCCTGTAATTTGCAGAATGCGTTATTTACTCAGTATAAATATTCCCCTGAAAGATAGCAAAGCAGAAAGCAAGAGCAATTTGCCAATTTATAATACCTGAAAGTGAAATCAACCATTAACAACAATGAATCCAACCATGAAGAAAAGTGATGGGGTGGTAGATATTTAGGTTAGGACTCATCTCACTTAATTTTATCTGTCTAAAAGTTAGGCATCTGTTTTAGAATGCTGTTCCAGAGTCTCTCTGCAGTTAGAGTAGATAACTCTGCACTGGAGGGGTGATGGATTCCTCCTTTTCCCCCAGTGTTAGATATCTGTCTTTTGGTTGATGAGCTGTCATCTGGAAGTGTTTTACTGTCTCCACTGGCTACAATGAGTGTCTAGATGCTTAGCTTAAGCAGGATGCCTAACATTTAGTAGGAGGAACATCGTGCTTAGTATTTGATTTTATTTCTTGTAGAGATTCTGTTATTCTTAGTTTAAAATCATACCTAACTTACTGTTCAGACACCACATTAGCTGAAATTCTGGTTGCACCTCTCTTTTTCCCYCCAAGGCTCCTGTATGTGCCATTAAATCAGAACCATTTCATTAAAACTAGACTGTTTCTGCATCCAAAAAAAAAAAAAAAAAATCCTCACTGTTACTTAATAATGTAAGCTTTGTGTTACTGACAGATCCCAGATTCCTTTCATTCTTGAAATTTGATCATGAACATACACAACGCTACCTGATATCAAAAGGAATTTGATATTCTTCTACTTCTCTTTCAGATTTTTTTCATCAAGTGTAGGACTTTCTGCAACAAAATGTAAGACACTGAAGGTGAAATAGAGAAAAGAGTTTCAGTATTGATGTTAAATGTGATCATRTGGTTACAGTCTCTGTCTTAAGACTCCAAACCTCTTTCCATAAACCTACACACCTACATGCCCTGATTTCTTATGTCCTTTTTACAGAAGACTGCTGCTGATTATTGTTAGACAAAAACTTGGCAAGATATTCTATCCAGAATATTTTTATATGTACTTAAAAATAAAAAGGATGCAATAATTGGYGATCATTGTTCCATATTTTAATAACAACTCAGGTGTGGGGAAKAAAATAAAGTATCACAATTTATGGAGAACAACAGTATATAAATGTCTGAAGAACATTTTTTCTACCTGGTATGAACAATATCAATYTTGGAACTTGTCAATTTTGATAATTTTAGTCCTCTTTTTCAACTTCTTTTGAAGCCCTTGGATTGTGTTTAGATTGATGAAGGAACTGGATGGGAGAAGCCCTGATGTCCTGTGAAATAACTTTCTAAAACACTTTTGGAACACATAGCATGTTATAACAGCAAACTTATTTTCAAAAAAAATAGATGACAAGTGGAAAATCTTCCTGGATTTAACCAGAGGATGTTTAGATTTTGAAAATCCTCAGATAAGTGYTTCATTTTTAGCAACTTATTTTAAGACCAGAATCATATATATATATATTGGCGCGGGGGGCGGGTTTGTAGGTGGGGAGTGGGCAAGGAGCAGGGAGCAATTATGCCAAAACAATCTGGGATTTAGGGGAGCTTATCTCATGTATTTTTATTCCACTTTTATTGTATATTTTTAAAATTATTTACTTTCTCCCACTGATCAATGTTTCTTCTTGACTTACAAACCTACCTGGAAGAGAATCTCATGTGCTTGGATTATGGTATTGCTTTTGTTTTCATGGTTAAATTGTTTGACACACACTCTTCCACAGAGGATGGGGCTCATCTGCTGCTTTTATCCTGTGCAAGTATCTTTTTCCCTTTCTCTCTTTCTCTTTCTCGTTCTCTTTCTCTTTCTCTTTCTCTTTCTCTTTCTCTTTCTCTTTCTCTTTCTCTTTCTCTTTCTTCTTTTTCAAGACAATTTAGATTCCTTTTACGCTGTAGTAAACACTTCTGCAGCAGAGCTATTACTTGCCTCACACAACCTTGGAGAGGGTTTGAAGGAGCAGGAGCTGTGTAGAATTTGTTTGTTTTTATGTATGCCTATACAAGTTCCTGACTATTTTCCCCCTATGCTGTTCCTTCACAAAAGAATATGATTGAGCCCAAGGGTTCTTCCTTCTTCCTATATCTCTCTGTATCCGGCAGAGTTTGAGATACAAAGAGTCTTAGGATACAATCCTGAGGAGTACACAGTATCTCTTACCAGTGTAAGAAGCCCTCTGTTCTTTCTACCCCTCAGAAAGGGTCAAGCAACTTATCAGATTGAATCTAGAGAACTCAGATGAAGCAGAACAACCAGGATTTTTAAACAGATATATTGTTAAATGGACTTGACTATGGCCCAGGATTGCCAGCCTACTCGTTGCTGAGTGTCTTCTTCTTCTGAGAAGAGGAAAAATCTTAGTGTTAAAAGGAGAGAAAAACAATATTCAGAAGGGGAGTACTGTGAAACTTGAAATGCTATAGGTCTCATCAGGCTTTTGAAGCTTGAAGAAAAAGTTGTTCAAATTCAAGAACTCAGTTCACTTCAGGACAGAGCTAAATTCTCAACCTCTCAGGCAAACCTTTCCTCTAACTCTCTCGAGTCCCCCAAACAAACATAGATGGACCTTTCAATTCCCTCAAATCAGATCCACCTTCAACTTTTGTAATATTTGTGAAGATAAATAGGGTTCTCTTGCATTGTTGCAGCAGTGGTGAGGCATCGCATTTGTCAAGCAGCAAATCCTGAGCTCCAAGCCTGACTGGAGAGACTACAAGAAGTGCAGTTGTTGTTTAATACATCTGTTATGGTAGTGCCTAAATGGCTTGGGCAGCCTGGGAATTTGCCAAGGTCAGTACTGTATATCCTAAAGCACAAATGATAGTCCAGCACACACACAATCTGTAACACTAAGGCATATCAGTATAATATATAAAATATTACTTAAAAGATTGCATTAAACTGTGGTATCTGACTGAATGACTCTTCTCATGAAAACTTGCTCCCACTAAGCCCATGAGGTGAGTAAAAAGTGAACCCACGAAGTCTAGATAATAACATTGTACTTAATGCATCCAGCATACAAACATACTATTGAAGGGCATCTAATATCACCAGCATTAATGATGAAATTACTTTTTGAAACTGCAATTCTTCAGTCATCATACAGATGCGTTTCAAACATTTTGTTGTGAATCTACAGTGCTTAGCACAATAGGGTGCTAGGAATGGCTGAAAACAATATTACTAGCAATTAATTATTCTGCAGTGGCTGAAATAATTCCCTTATCTTTTGTAAAATCATTATCACGTTATTTTTGCCAGGGTGGAGGCAGGAGATAACGCAGGCATTGTTTTAGGACATACAATTTTAAATTATGGATGAAATCTCCTGCTTGATTCAGCTGACATTCAGCCAAAATCCATGAGCTCACATTCTTCCATAATAACTATATTTACCACTACAAGAATGGAATTCAAATCATCCAGTGCATAGCCCTAATAATAAACCTATATGACTAGGGGCTGCTTCTTCAACATTATTTCCACCTAATTTATAATCAAGATGTTCAATTAATAATTTCAGCATTTTACGCAGTGTTAAGTCAGCTGAAAAGCATGTGATTTTTTTCCACTTCTCATTTTTCACAATGCTGAGGAATGCATAATAACCCAGCAGAACAAGGATGCCAGGAAAGCAACAATTATTAACAGACTAATGGGAAAAAGAAAAGGTTCAAAAAGAAAAGCTGGAAAGTTGATTGAGTTTCACAGAAAATGTAAATGCACTAAACGGTTCCAGAATAAAAGCAGCAAAGTCTACAGTGCATTTCTATGGGTATTAGAGCTTTCCTGTGAATGACATTTAGATGAGAATTTTCTGGGCGAACCAGTGCTATAACATACATGCACTTGCTGACTTACATGAACAGCCTACAAAGTCCTGTAAGTCAACTTGCAAGAGAAAAGTTGAAATGTATGGGTTGTATCATATGCATTTTTAATTTACACAGCTATAGATAGACAGATATATAAAATATATTGGCAGCTTCACTCAGAATAAGCAAATATAGCTCTCCAATGCCCATAATCTCTGGCACTCGCTATTATCAGAGTCAGAAAAGCCAAAGATTCAATGGATACCAAAGCAGCTATTTATCTATGTATATATATTTTTCCTAAAAAAAAGAACACACATTATGATGAGAAATATTTTGGAGATATTCAGTATTACTGTTGCAGGTGCCATATAACTAGCATTAAAAGATTTATTTGAAGCCTTTCATCAGAGCTAGATAAATTTAATAAACAACACCAGGGAATCTACTGGGAAACATTTAAGACATACATTTACAGATGGATCAAATTTCTTAAGTTCTAGTCTCAGCATGACTTTTCAGTTCAGTTCAGCTTGCAGTGCCTAGGAGAGGAAGAAAAGATGCCGTCTGTGCAAGAATATGAAAATGAAATTCAATATAATCAGCATGGTTTAGGTTACACTATCACTGAAAGTTTCATTTAGAAAACACTTCATTTGTGTTTAAGAATTCTTTGTTGAGGCTTTGATRTTTTTCCTAATTGAGTAGGATCTCACAATTTAATATAACCAAAAGGTTATTATAATTCTGTTGCTTTTTTAATATTCTTTTTCATCCTTGGTTATAATATGTCTCTCTAAACTGCATCTCTAACAACTGAATTTTATGCCATTGCAAAGCTGTCTCAGAAACACCAAAAATTTAAATGTAATTTCACTCTTTTGTTTTCTGTAGAGTGTCAGGTTAGTTACTCTGCAATATTACAATACTGATAAATTTAGGAACATCAGTCCAAGAATCCCCTAGACTTTTTTTTTTTTTTTTTTAATTTTGTCACTTACTGGAAAATGACTGGAGAAAGTCATTTAAGCACTCATGACAGACTTAAAAATGTATAATATTTTTATACTTCTGAAGGGGACCTAAAGGCTAAACACTGAAGACACTGTGGGAACTCCCACAGGTACAATACTTCACTGATTTGCATGGCAAAGTTTAACATTTTACATCTACTTTGCATTCCCATGTTTATAAAATACTATCAGGCTTTTTATAAATTCCTTTCCTGGCTTTCCTAGCTTTCTTTTTTATTTTCTGCCAGGTAGAGTTAAGCTTTAGTAATAGGAAATGGAGAATATTTCTTCTGGTAATAATACCCAGGTTTGTCTTCTGTGCTTTTCTGAGCATGCAGAATACTCCATTTTGTGTCACTAAAAGTACATCGTGTTCTCCATGAGACATCACTTTTATTCTGTCTGCTTTTGCTTTATCTATACTAGATATCATCTGGACAGGGAAAATCACAGCCCTGCGTATCCCTAGACCCTAATGTGAGATTTGCGTGGCATAACACAATTTACATATTATATTAAAATTTTATACAGGCCTACAGTGCATTCTGGRCACTGCAGGTCCCAGAGTGTGAGTGATGTATTGGTGCCATCCTGAAATATATCCGATGCAGGAACTGCATGTCTGCTATGGGTGGTGTGAAAGGGTCAGTCTTACACTCAGCTCATGGGGCTTCATCGACTGATATCAAAAAGGATCAGGAAGCACCTCCAAATTTATTGGACATGTCCTGACTCAGTATATAAGAGGAGATTGGGCTGCTAAAAACGGGATTTATCTGAGATCTGCCCAGCTTGGCTGATTGCTGAGTGGTTTATCTCAGTGACCACATTGCAAGATGGAAGCACGTTGCCAAATATATGTAAAAATAAAAAAGTATAAAAGCAGAGATAATAGATATGCATGATAATGATTCCCTTGGCATCTCTATACATCCCAGAGTTTCACCTTTCCTTAGTCTATATTTGGAACCACGTTTTCAGAGGCAAGATTGCCATAGGTAAAGGACAGGTTCTCAGCAGTGCTCAGAGGAGTGTTTTCACGAGCCTTGTCATGCAGATTCATGCAAGAATGCAAAACTTCCACTGATTTTAGTGAGGAATAAGTAATATGTCATCTGGCAGTCACAAAACTAGCCCAATTCAGCTTCATCCCTCCCACATGAGGGGTGGGTCATCTAGCCCAGGGGCTTGATGTTTCCTCAGAGAAATTTACTCAATCCTTTTCAGTAAAGGGAGAAATTTAATGGGCACAGCCTGCACATGGATTTGACAAGAAGATATCCCCAGTCACTACCTTCACATAGATTGATTTAGAACTTTGGTGGAGCTTTTCATCCTTCAAGCTCCCTAAAGCTGTCCTTCATTTCTTATTTAATATAATACATTGAAAGTGTCCTATCACCCTAGAACATTATACTAAGACTGCTAAGATCTGTGGGAGGAAAATGCAGAGGGTTAATTTTCAGCTGCTGCTGTGAGTGACATTAAATATCAAAAGTGCTTTAAATTAACTTTTTCCTCAGAAGAAATATTTAACAATTGCTGATGTGATGTGTGCCTTGACATTTTGAAGGATTATTCAAAATCTTTTTGTGTTTAGGATAATGACTTTCAAAGCACTTACCATCCTGTGCCAGTCAAATGCAGCATTTTTGATTCATCACCACAGAGGTATTAATAATTAAATGTGTTAAGATAATGGTAAGGTTGTGTGGCAAGCCGTGAAAAACTTGAACTGAGGTCTCAATGCATCCCAAACTCACCTTGAAATTCCCTGTTACTATTCTATTGCAAATAAGATCACATATATATATATATATTTTTTTTTTCTATCTACAATTTTCATACTGCACCTACTTCATACAAAGTTACGAGCCTAGGGATGGTCTTTTCAAGTTCACAGATGTATTTCATCTAAGCATCCAACTCGTTGTACATCTTCTACTTTATTAACTGCTCACTTAGAGCTAGCTTTGTCAATCACATTCTACTGAAAGTAGCACCTACCTACCACACATCCTCTCATTGATATAAATTGAGGCTATCTGTTTGAAATCTGCCTTGTTATTGCTTCTGTTTCAGTAATACTCTGATTGCCAGGCTCAAGGTACAGGCCATGCATGGGACCTATGCACCTTAATGATTGGGCCCTGCATCTCCAACAAAAGAGAGGTAGGAAAAAAAGAAGGGTGGGACCTCTATCAGAGTCAAAGGTTTAATTTGCTAATTAAGGAAAAACTGATGTGAGATGTTCTCAGGCTTTAGTCTGCTTAAACAAAGCCCCCTTATGATACATTGGGTGGGCTTTTGAAACAGCAGCACTCCCTTGATGCAAAAAAGAGCTCAGAAACACTACCTCTCACAAAACTGCAAACCCGTCATCCAGAACCCATAGGAAGAAAGGAATTCATGTAAGACAGGCAACAAGGAGGAAAAATGTTAATAATTTACTTTCTTTCAGGCTTTATTTTCTGSACTGAAGGGTGGAAAGGAGATGATGGTGTCAACCGAATCATTTTGAATTCCCAAGAAAGCCAAGTTAGGCTCAGAGTATTTCATTCAAGGGATGGATTAACCTCAAGTGAGGTGAAGCTTAAAAGGCTGTCGCCAGAGTATTGCTGACAGAGACAAAACTCAAATGCATCAGAAGCCTCTGAGATTCATCTTCCCCAAGTGTAAAGATTGATGTTGGTGTATACAYAAACAGAGGAGAAAGAAAGGGAGATTAAGCTGGTATTTTAAGCCAGTGCTTTAAAAGTCCAAACTGACTTAMAAAGAGTATATATAAAAGTAGTTCCTATTTGATACTTAGCAACTGCTGTGCAACTGAGCATACCTCAAACTGTGCTTTTGTGTATAAAAGCCAAACTACAAATTAGCACAGGGTTTCTTTTGTTAAACTCAAGGGTATTTAGTCTCAGCCTGAATGTTCAGTCTTTCACTTACAGGAACACCTTAGCAAGCAGCAGCAAGTAAATTTAAAAAAGAAAAGGCCTTCAAAGAGTACCTAACAAAGCAAACAGAAAAAAAAATTTGATTTTGCAAGTTCTCTATCTTAAGAATTACATTATTGATCCATAGTGAACAGATTTTTGAGATACTCTTGTATCTTGCAGCTCTCATTTGTCTGTGGGCTGCCATGACAGGTATCCAGATAAAAGGATGGCAGCCAGCCTAGCTGAATTGATGCAATTGGCTTTATGAAATCCCCCTCTGTGTTTTCCCAGGCCTGCAAAGGTTTCCTTTCAACTCACCCATATTCAACTCTGGAGACAATAGGCTGAGTAAGATAAGCCAGTGAGAAGAGCTTGGTCAAGAAGATGCTTCAGTTTGCTTTACAGTGTGTCAACCTTTGTGAATGAAGCACTTTCTTAAATTTCTAATACGTCCTTGCCCTCAGATCCAGAATTGAATATCTCCAAGTTGACATAATATAATGACACATTCTGCTCCCCCTATTCAGTTCAAAAAATTTAAATTGTCCGAGGATGCCCTGCACCTCCTAGACACCTGTTTCAAGTTCATGACTGGTCAATAAGGACAATAATACTGCAGTCATATTGTGACTGTCCTTATCATACTGGTCCTGTGACAACAGGACCTCATAAAATGTCATGAAATGCATTAGTTCTATTATCTTGACTATTTCCAAGATTACTACTGGTAATATCTTTTGGAAATCCGAGTAAAGACTCCAAAGGCTGCACGTATTGGGTCTTGCCATAGCAAGACAAGACTAGATGCTGATGGCAGGAGAGCAGATATGCTTCCCTTCCTCCAGGCTAACACCTTACAACGTTCAGTAAAAACACAAAGACATGCTTTACTATGTACATTTTCCTTCTCCTTCTCTGCCTGTACCTTCTATTTTTCCCCCTTCATTTGACTTATTAGAACCTCCCAAACAGCTGTGTTACTTTGGAACTAAAAGAGCAGCTGTTGGACCTCAAGCCATATGTTCAGTTCCAACTACAATAAGTTTCTGGGAAAGCTCATCTAGCTGTTCCCGGAGCTCATTAGTCCCTCAAGGAGGTCTCGAAAGAGAAAAATAATAATGTATATATAATAAAAAAAGAGTTTTGTTCTCCTCATTTCGTTCACTCTTTTATTTTTTATTCTCCTATTTATCCAAAGAATCTTCTGCATTTTCTTTTACTTTCACTGTTCATTTTACAAGCATATGCTCAAAGATATGTCATTTTAGAGGGAAGAAAATAGAGAACAGATGTTATCCTCTAAACTACTATTAGGAAAGAATATTTGCTAATAGAAATTCCCAATTTTCATTTAATTATTCTAAAATTCCTTGGTCTTCATTCTTAGATGGAATAAATGACCATTTACTCAGTCACTCAAATTTTTCCTTAGGACCGTCTAACCAGATATCATGAAAAAGTGTCACGGGGCTGGCCGAATGAACGGCATTCTTTTCCTCAGCTGTAAGTTAACTCTCTATAACATTAAAATTTGGTGGGTAGARCTTGTTGAAAGATATAAATATTTTTGATGGAAAACTATGTTAACTTTAACAATATACAGCTCATTTAAAATATTTTGCTGAGATCTGCTTTAAACATAGAACACCATTTAGCTTTGTTAAGGTCTTTGCTGTTGGCACTGCTGTTTTATTATTTATATTTTTCTTCCTCTGATTGCCCTTTTTATCTGGAAGTAGGAACAGCTCTTTTTCCTTTGTTCTTGCTGCTCTATAGAAAGTCATCACAGTATATGATCATGCTTCCCTAGAGGTTTTTTGATTGTGGTACATATGGGCTAAATTTTCAGTGGCTGAGTTTTAGGTGCACATTTAAGTGCAGTGAAGTACAATTAGTAATAAAAGCAATTGCATCAAATTTACCAATCATTTGAGAAAAAGATTTTGCATTTGCAGTTAAACATTTGACCTACCTTTTGCCTTTTAGCTCATTACTCCTTAATTTTAAGTATTTTGATAAAGTTTACCTTGTGTTTGGACTCTTCTTTTAAAGAATTCAACAGAATTCTTCAAAGAAACAAGTAGGGAAAGAGGAAATGTAGATCTATGTTTTAATGATTCTACATATCAAGTTCAATTTCAGTTTATTCTTCTTTCCAATTTTCTTTCAAAATCTTCTTTAATTTCTTAGGTATTTGCGGCTAGCTACTCTGCTGATTTCTATAGAGCTATGAAAGTTTATTGGCTTGTGTGGATACCAGAACAAAACTAATTAAGGTTTGTTTGCTTTTTTTTTTTTTTTTCATACTTAAAATATTCTAGGTCCTGAAAAGCTGTGAGGGGGTATTCCTGGTTCCCAATAATTTTGTTAAAATAGGGCAATGAAAAATCAAAGGATAAGACTAGATCTGTTGAAAAGTAGTCCACACATTTTTATTTGAGGTAAAGTTTTCTAACATCATTTTATCATGTAATTCTTAAAAGTCCACTTCTGCATATGTGCATTTAGAGTGTTATTCATTTCCCATAATTTCATCTATCTAAAAATGAAAACTCTAAATCACAAAAAGATAATAATATAAAATATATTAATCATCTTCTGTAGATCTCTGATGAAAACAGAGTCTCTGCAATAGATGAAAATATATGGTAAGTTCTAGACAGTTGAAATTAGCTGAAATAAATCCTAGTGTACTTAACTTTTCACTCAAAAAATATCTCTGCATATCTAGATGCTTGTTCCATACTTGCTGCATGGACACATCACAGTCATGAGATATCACGGGACGTGTTTCTTTCTCTGGATGTTTGGCAATTACTGACTGGTAGTTTCTTCAAAAAAGTTGTTCAGTCTCCAGGATGCCTGATTCAATAAGTCTAACATATTGACTTAATTCACCCCCAAAACACTACAATCATCACATTTATTTTCGCTTGTGATTATGGAGGGGTAGTTCTGTTGTTGTTGTTTTGCATTATGTCAATTAGAGCACTCATCCACAACACTGGAGTTCAGCGCTCAGTCGTCTTGCTCCTTAGCCAGTGTAGGGCTTTATTTCCCTTAGAAAGWTTTTTTTTAATAAAAGACAAGCTGTGGGCAAAGATGACGAATAGTTTTTGTTTGATTTTCCTATTGAAAATGAGCCATATGCAAAATAGCACCATAAGGCTATGGAAGAGTAATCAGGAATAAATTGTTGCTCAGTAGACCAATGATGTGAATAACCCTGAAGGAGGTAGAAGACTTTCTCTAGAGAAATTTGTARTGTAAGTAAGAAACCAGACAGACAACAGCCAGACAACCACATAAATCCATGTGAAACATCCTTGGTCAAGCTTGGGGTGTGAGGACAAGCTTACATCAGATGTGACTGAAATATTTTTGTTGGTATTTTTGTTGTTGGTAAGGTGAAAGATCCTTTATGTATTGACTGGCTGTGCTTAATGAACATAAAAGGCAATCTTTGAAGAGAACAGTCCAGAATGATTTAAAGAAGTGATACACCGAGAGCAGATGCATAAAAGATCTAAATGGCTAAATCCATTGCAATCAGGCATAGGCAAAATGTTTGTGTCCCATCAATGAATCAGGCTGTCACATCTGCATACTTCACTACTCAGAAAGAAAATGACGTGCCTTCCCAAAGTTTCAAAAGCCTGCTATCCTTCCACAGAACAAGCTATGTTTCACAGTTCTAGCTTTTTTTTATTATTATTTGGAAAGCTTTTTTCTAAATAAAAGAGCAAATCAGTTTGTTAGCACTAAGGGAATTTCAAACTTACTTTGAGACCATGCAAAGCTTCCCAGGTCCAGCTGTGCAGCTGATATATTTTGTTTTTCTTCCTCTTTCTGTCTGCATGAGGCTCCCACTTACGTTCAGTATGAGATGTGGTCACTTTTGAAAGAGAGAAAAAAAATCCTTTAACATGTTTTGAATTTATCTTTCCTGCAACCCTTCAACTGAAATGCTGTGCAGTGGGAAGGCAGCAGTGGATATCCCAAGAGACTGTCTTTTGCATTGACGTTATTTTCTCACTTTGTTCAGACATCTTCTGTAGATGCCATAATATGTGCTCCTTCTCTTAAACTATCTTGCAAATCTTCTAGGAAATAGAGCCTTTTAGCTGGTGTTTTTTTCACCACACATCACAAAATGATCTCATCTAACATTTGGGGTTCCTCAGTGCTAGAAGAATTAATACAGCTATGCAATTTTATTATTAATAACCAAAGAGAGAATTTTGGAATGAAACATACGGTGACAGATCATAATTTGTATATGGAGAAGTAAAGGTCTCTAAAAAATATTGGAGGAGATTAAGCAACTAAAATAGGCGGTTTGCTCCTCTTCCTAAAGTGCATTATGTTTCCAGAATTAAAGGGACTGTGTGGGATTAACTCAGAAGCCTAAAGCAAAAATGTGTGGAGGTAAATTTAACACAGAGGTGATATGTTCAGTCTCTGGGGAAAGAGATAGAAATGATGGTTGTCATTTTCACCTTATCTCCTTTGACAGAGAAAAGGTTTGGCAATTATGGCCCCATGGAAGGAAAAAAAAAAAAAAAAGAGAGAGAGAAAGAGAAAAAACGATAATTTAAAAAACAGAAAAAAGAAACGGAAAGAAAGCACCTCAGTGCATTTTCTTCTAATGATATAAATTTCAATTAACTGAATTGATAAATTAAGCTATAAAGCAATGCAAACATGCAGAAGAAAAATTCAAATAATTTTTTTCTTCATGCTTCCAATTCTTTATAGTACATTACATCAGTTAATGGCAATTTGTATAATTTGTGTAATGACATAAATTGCCATAAACTCTCACAGTGAAGTGTTGTAAAAGTGATAAATCAGAGATAAAGCATGGAGGACCAGCTTCGTAGCTGCGGTAAATTCCATTAAAGTTATTGCAGGTACTCCATTTTATACCTGCTCGCTCCCTCCCTGCGATGTGCAAACAGGGAAGGAGCAATGGGAGAAGGTACTGCTAACAGTTAGTGTCCCAAGGACAGTAAGGAGTCAAAGGTGGGGGTGCGAGTCACCAAAGATCCACATTGCCCCATTTTCTTGGCATTTTTCTGAATGTCAATGGCAAGACTAGCAACACTCTTTAAAAATAACATTATTTTTGAGCATTTCTGCCTGTCCCTATGATCCAAAGAGCCAATCTGCTGCACCAAGCAAGAGCCAAGTTGCACTCAATATCTCCACTGATGGACCAAGGAGAACCTTGGGACTGATTTAAAGCCAGTATGATCACAGGTAGCTCTCAATGAGCTCCATGACTGTTGAAGTGCACAGTGCCCATGTTATTCTCCATCATGCCCTTCATGGGCATGCCCATAATGAATTTGGGCATCTGAACCCTACCGTAGTCCCTCCCTGTACATGACCCTATGGTATGTTCAATGTAGTAAGTGACACTAGTGATGTGTTAATGCCACAAGACGAGAAACAGGCAGAGCATTCACAGATTTCCATCATATCCATGGTTTGAAAAATGTTATATTTTGGCCAATGAAAAGAAGGAAAATGAACTCAGGACATTTCTCCTTCTCTAATGATAATCTGCAGTTCACTTAGAGAGGGCAAGAGCCCAATCAGTTCAAAGTGAAGGTGTGTGGACATAATCTTTGTCTGTACTTAAAATATAATTTAGCCATATAGATCATTCGGAAGTTGACTATGATTTTTTTCTGTCACTTATGAGTTATCTGGGGGGGAATTGTTTGTTTGTTTGTTTTCATTTGTTTTTATACTTATCTCTTTCTTCTTACAAAGAAGTTTGCAAGATCTTGTAGAAAGATTAAAATAATTTGGTGTGGGATATACATGCCCACAGAAATAGGACTGAGCCAAGATCAATACAGTGAATGGATCTAACAAGAGAAGTGAATTCAAAATATTTTCCAAAATGATTAAATCAAAGAAATAGATCACAAACCAGAAAAAGAAAATATAGATTATCCTGAAAAGTAAGAAGTAATGTACATTTTTCTTGACAGTGTGACAGCTTTTCAAAGAAAATATGGTACTCAGTGTTACCTCAGTGTTACTCAGTGGCTACTAGGCCACTAGGATCCCTATACAGTGAATTATATTTTGGGGCATTATCCCCACTTGCTGAAAGGCTGCTCACCACGGTAGAAATTCACACCTCAACAACTCCTCTGACTCAAGATTTCAAAGATATTTAACAGTATTCTTAGGAACAGCAGAGAATCCAGGGGAAGAGCTTTGAGGAGACTCAAGAGCCTTTGCCTTGAGCTCTTATACCACAGGAAAATGTCCTAAACATGCCAATACTGATTATGCAGCCAAAACACTTTTCTGATGTGTCATGAATAACTTTAAAAGAAATGGACTTCTTGCAGGTCAAAGCAGAAACATGGAAAAAAGTAATTGTTTTATAATATACCTCTTGTAGTCTCAGAACACAAAAAGGGATTCTAAATGAAATACTGGGGAAGTCTCCTACAGATCAAAACAAAATGTAAATAATGATATTAAAAAACAAGCCCTGAGTAAAAGAATAAGTCAATTCAAGATACTATATTCAATCTGAAGATAATTTTTTTAATATAATCTATAACTTTTTTGCTTACATGGAAAGATTTTTTTAATGAATAATGTCATTTTAAAGGTAATATAGGCACAAAAATACAGGATAAGAATAAATTAGTCATTAATTCACATTGAGAGAAATGACCAAATAAGGCTGATTCTGTCTTAAAGCACATTCAGATTCTCAGTAAAATGCTGGGAGCTGTTTATAAGTGCAGAGACAAACACTTGACAGTAAATATATAGAGAACAAAGGACGATGGGATAGTAACATCGAACTTATTTGTTCTAGTACTTCAGAGATGATCCAGTTTCTGCTATTATAAAAGATAATTAGGAAAAACTGTCAAGTCTGCAGATTAATCCTGCATACATCTGCCTGGAGTTTGCTTTGAAACCTCTTGGATCTAGAAAGACAATCTTGTGTAATTAGCTGAGGCCACTATAATCCATAAAAACATCTGATCACATTGATTTTCAGTCAGTCAGGCTCTATCTGTCAACAGCAATCCTAGAGATCATACGAGAGGTCTTACAAGTACACAGCTTAGCCCTCTAAGGTCATTTAAACTTTTCTTCAGCTTTTAAACACAAAATAATTTTTCTTCGCTGGCAGCCAACACTTTCAAATAAAATTAAAAAGCTGTCAAAAAGAAAAAGTAGATGTGCATATGTGTGTGTGTAAATATGTATATAGATATGTACATGTATACATATAATATGTACATATACATATTTACACACATATATATAGACACACATATATGTATATAAACTCATAACCATAAATTGATATGGCAGCTCATCTGTGTGTATATCTAAAAGCATCTGTGTGCTCTTCTAGTTCTTATGTTGCATCCAACTCTGATGCATGCCGCATATTTTATAGAAAAACAACCTCCCTAGTTGATGCACTAATGTTCTGTGCAAGACTTCACAAGGAGAAGGAAATATTGCTGAGCCCAGCTAGCCCCGTCTGAGGCCACTTTGGAAGGTGGTGAAAATTTCACCTCAGAAACACGTTGCTTTATGAGTTCAGCAGTCTGGTTGGGTGCCCAGAYCTGTTTGTTTTTATTCTGCAGAGTGACTGTTAATTTTCTTGGTTGACCACCAGCACTGTCCTAGGCCAGCTGTCCCCCACTTCACCGGCCCTTCCAATTCTGCTAGCTTTTCTTTCTGTCAACCTCTAGTGCGAGGAGGGCAACTCCTGTTTTCAGATCAAGAAACGAAAAGTGATGCTTCCTTTCATGACTTCTTTCACAGTTCTGCAGAAATTCTCTAATTTTCTGGCTCAGATTTAGGATTTAGRGAAACTTGAATATGTTGAAGTGGATTGTTAGCAAGGATTTTTATTGCATCTAATTGCATCTAAAATCTAACTTTTTATAATGGACAAGAAACATATGTGGTTTGATTTATGAAATAGAGCATTCCAGGTATCTCAAAACACATTACTGGAAAAATGGAATTCTTTATAAAATACTGAATGTTCTCCAGTAAAGTTGGGACCCAAAGACTTACCTCTCCAGAGACCCTGCAAATAGGTACTGTGAACTGATATGGAAAAAAAAAAAAAAAGGAATGTTCTCTCAAATCCCTAAATAAATGTCATGAAGGAGCAATACTATATAATTTCTGAGTTCTGCTTATGCAATGAAGTTTCATAACCTTGAATATCCTGTTCAGACTGAAGATCTGAAATTAAAATGAGCAGTATCTTCAGCAACCTTAAGACTCAGCACTAAGCCTGGTGATAGAGTGTTTCTAGGGGACACACTCAATGGAAGCAGTTTGCAAGAAGCACTTTCTGTCTGACTGTAGTCCCTTAAACTTGGGACTGGTCAAGTCGATTAAATTAGTATTTAAGAGAGCTGAGAGTCCTAAATGGCTTAAAGCATTTGTTTTAACAGAAATTTGAGATATCATGGGTAAGGGGACTRTTAGCCATTATTTTGGTAATCTGGTCTTCTGTTTGCTACTGACTGGTTTTGAAGTTTTGTGGAAATCCTTTAACTTCCCAGTGACATAGCTTGTGACTCACACAGAGTAAAAAGTTGATCTGCAAGACTGGAAGGGAATGACTTCTATTTCAGTGGAAAAGACAAATTCAGTAATGGCTTTTGGGTCACAATGAAAATGCAGAACTCATATTTTGGGGGGTTACTTGATCTGTCATTTCTGTGAATGAGACTGCACAGTAACCTCCACCACTCACTCACTCATTCACACCACTGACTAGTTCTGCACCTCTTACCTTAAAACAAAGACCAACTATATGCTGACACATTCTTTTAGACCCAAGCATATGAGAAAATCTTTGCTTTTTCTGCCTATACATACTTAAACAAGAAAAGTTTCCAATGATGGGATCTGACTTCTTGTTCTCTGAAAGTTTTTCAGATCTGATTACTTTCATAGAATCCTAGAATGCTTAAGGTTGGAAGGGACCTCAGAGGTCATCTAGTCCAACCCCCTGCACATGCAGGGTCACCTAGAGCACATGRCATAGGGCTGCGTCCAAGCGGGTTTTAAAGATCTCCAAGAAGGAGATTTTTTTATATAATTTTAATTTCCTATTTCCTTATTTTTCTTTTTTTTTTGTCTTTAATTTTCCCTGTACATAATCTTTCTCTCACACACATCTTCTTATATGCACTCTCATGTAGATACAACTGGGAAAAATGGGAAGTGAGTGGAGGGAGAGATAGGAGAAGGAGTTTTTATGTTACTGTCTCCTAAATTCGTTTTAGGATGGGGAGAACAGTTACCTTTTAATTCACCATAGGTTCATTCATACATACTTAACCCCAAAAGAATCTCTTAGATACACTGGGGAAACTCCACAGTATCAGTATTTCCAAGGTACCTCAAACTCCTTGTGACACAGAGAAGGTTCAAGCACATCATACCATTTGCTATTGAAACAGTGTTAATGAAAGAATAGTTCTTCCTAGAAACTGCTTGACTTCTTAAACCCAAAAAAGAACAGATAAGGAGCATGTACATATGTGAACATAAACAATCCAGAAACCCTCACACAAGATAGATCCTAAATTATATATTTGCTTGGGGACATGCATGACAGAGCCATGTTGCTCACCCAAGGCTTATAAAGAGTGTAAAAAATTGAGTTACATACTGTGTGACAGCAGAACGGAGCCCTGAGTGTTTGACTTCAGTTTGAAAGTAATTATATTAAAGAAGGCATTAAATACATGTTTGAACCAGGTTTGTGAAGGACTCGGGGTAAGTTTGCCTTTGTAAAAGGTTGCTTGCTTCATTAAAATCTGAATTCTGACTTTGCCCTTGATTTGTTCCTTTTACAGATTTAGCCTTTCATCATTTTTTTCCCATTTAAATGACATGGTTTACTCAGGGCCATTGAAAATGTTAACAACAAAACTAGACTACAGGAAAAAGAAAAAAAAAAAAAAAGCTCATGGGGTGACTTAGAAACTCAAGCTGGGTATGCTGAGAACAGATGATCCCACAGGAATTTCAGACAGCCTTTCACTTTACACAGCTGCTGTTTGCTTGTTTTGCTTTAAACATAGAAATCCTGGACACTGGAAGCTTTAGGATTTTCCTCCAAATCAGAATTTTAAAAATCAGTGCAGAACTTGTGGGTTTGAACTCACAGGTAAAATAGCGGCACGCTGGCTGACTCTGTGAATTTAGATAAAACTAGTGTCTCTCTATTGTTTGGGCCCTGGAGAGGTGTTGCAACACTTAATAGCGAACACATCCCTTGAAAGATACAGAGGTGGTCTCAAGACATGCCAAGGGCTTTCAAGAAAACAGTCACACTACTTAGCCTGCACACCTCCATTGTTCTCCTTTAGTCTGTTCTCTTTTAATCAGTTCTATCTTGTCCATAAAACAAATGCAAGAATATCTGGGGAAAAAAAGGTTGTAGACAACTTCTCTTTTCAGTCTTTTTGCTGATATTAATAACTTCATAAATAACAGCATGCACTAGCTTGCCATAGTCATTGTACACATGTCTGTCTGCATAAAGAGAGTAAAGACTGATTCTGCAGTTCTCTGGACAGGTACTAAATAAGATCCATGCATAAAGTCAGAAGGTTACACAACTGGCTTAGCAGAAGAACAGGTACATTGATTCTGGTTACTGGGAAGTAAATTTGGTCTGCTTTTAGGCAGGAAAATGGAAAGAAATAGGAACTCTTATTTTCTTCCTTCCACGCCAGGAGTAAATGAACCAGAGTGAAGTAATGTGTTGTTTCTTTCCCTGCAGTGACTAGTTCGTTAGGAGAAACCTATGTTCCTGAGGTGCCATCTGCAAAACTTTCATGCTGAAAGAAGTCACAGAACAAAGGTGATAAGAAAAATGAATGAAGGAAGAAAGAAAACATGAAAAACAAAGTACTGTATATGTCCCTTCCATGTTATTTATGTTCTAAGAATGTGGTACAATTGCTCAGGCCTAGCACAGAGTAGCCTTCAAGACARGCCACCTGTGTTGACCTATGGCACTTGACTGACAGACCACTAATGGCAGAAAAACAGGCCTTACTCCTATTTTTCACAAGGCATCGTCTTTTGGTACTTTTTAAATGCTACAAAAAGTGTAGGGTGTTGTGCAGAACAAATCTGTCAGATGGAGAGTCCTATGTAACATAGAAAGATTGGCAATCCATATTGAAGAATTTGACTCAGACCCAGCGCTAAAGAAAATAAATTAAAARAGAGAAAAAGATTATTGGTGAAATACCCCTCAGCATAAACAGAATTTACAAGTCCATTATTAATCGTCATTTGTACATCTTCACAAAGTGACAGTTTTCCTAGGGAACGCTATACAGGCAAACACATCAGCAGTGGCTTTTAATCACTTTCAATGAGATGATCCTTTGTCTGCTTTTCAAAAAGAAGTGAGACTTGTGCATGGCTTTAAAAATATTGTRTGGTCACATTGTCTCAGTGCCTTCTTTTCAGAATTACAAACGCTGCTCAGATGGAGACGATACTGGAAAATGATAGATCAATATCTCTGCAGCCCTAGAACCAAAGAGCCCCAAACCAATGCTAATTGAGATCCAAGCTTACATGATGCAGATCAGAAAGGAATTGAGGAATCCATCAAACCTGATGAAAATGAAATACATATCCCGAAGGAGTCTGACATTCCTGCTGCCTCGATTGTAGCACAGCATAATGAATGCAGAAGATCCACTGCCCATTGTTAATTGCAAAGAAGACGGTTTTTAGAATGCAGTTTATGTAAGCCTACAGCCAGCGCATGATAAATCATTTGCAGTACATTTTTCATCTTGCATGGATTAATGCAACTGTAAGAGCAAAACAAATTTCAAACTTCTAAGCTGAGACAATATAGGAAAACCATTCCTTCTCTTATTCTACCAGAGCAGAATAGGGATAATTCCATCCAAGGCAAAACTGATATAAAATCAACACTGACGGGAAAAAATCAAGTTGCAAAAGTGAAATGATAGCATACTGCGGAGAAGGGAGAAGAATCAAAGAGCTAGAATATGTATCTGCTGCCTGTTGGATTAGCTGTGGGATTGCAGGTAGCAGGAGAACGGCTCTATCAAGAATTGTATCACAAGTACTTGCACAGTCCTGTTAATTCTCAGAGTACCACAGAATCTTTSATACATTTATTGTCACAAAATCTGAAGCACAAGGGAATGTTTATTATTCCACTCAGAGTTAAGAAAATGAGGCAAAGGGGATCTCAGAAGATTCTGGAAAAGAAGAAAATGAGCCGAAGTCTCTCAACTCCTGAAAGTGTGTCTTCAACACTAAATCACTCTTCTTTCACTGCTACTTGTTACATTGAGGGTCTGATGCAAAATTTGATCAAATCAGTAATCAGTGAGTGCACACACGTGCACACACACACAAATCAAAATTTGTTGCCTTTACCAGGCTTCAAAATTGTTCAAAATTCTTTAGTTATGTTGATAAAGGTTTATTCATAGGCAGCATCAAGTGTTCTTGATTAAATTGAAAACTGAGTAATCCAAATGTTGCTTGGAAACAAGTTCACCTGCTCCCAGTATCCATTAACTCTGCTCACCCCCTCTTTACTGACATTAAAATAAATAAAAAAAAAAAAAAAAGGAAAAGATAAGAGATATAAAAAAAAAAAAAAAAACAGGTCTTTAATTCTTTTCCCACTGTGTGACCTTGCAGAGTTGCAGGAGTTAAATGGAGCACAGTTTGGGAACATCCATTGTTCTAATCACAGCTGCTCCAATACCATATTGTCAGTGAAATGGAAAAGAAATTAGCAGCTCATTTTGTGCGACGTGAACTTTCTCTCTCGCTCTCCTGCTTGATGAGAACACTCTCTTTGATAAATCAGCCATCATACCTTATTGCCATGCAGAGACTRGAAGTAAAAAAATGTCAACAACATTTTTTCCCTGAGTCTTCTGGAAGCAATCAAGTTTCACTGCTGCAAAGGTAATGCTTAATTTTCCATCGTCGTTTTTTTGGCATATAGAAAGTTAACAGAGGACATATCTTTTAAAGCTACAAAAATTGATTGGACTTGCAGCAGACGAGACGTCGGCAATGAATGAGATAAAGAGCGGATTCGGCACATTATTGCAAGAGAGGTTCCCATCGGTGCGTACCATTCACCGCCTTGTGCACAGACTTCAATTAGCAGTTAAGGATGTGTTGAAATATGTTGCAGGAATTAGTCATTTCAAAGTCTTGGTAGGGAAGCTAAACTATATAGTGTTTGCAGTCAGCCAAAAAAAAAAAAAAAAAAAGAAAGAAAAAAAAGTAGAAGAAAAGAAAGAAAAGAAACTCAGCAAGAAGTAGCTGAATGGGCATATGTGGTATCATTGGAGCGTCTAAAGAGCAACCCAGTAGTCAAGATGTGCTGAGTAGCCTGCAGTTCCAAGACAGTAAAGGCTGTTTTAAGGTCATAGAAATCACTACCTAAACACATCACACTTTCAGGAGATACTTTGGAGGAAAAAAATCATTTGTTCATCTAAACAGGCTGAAGCTCTTTTTAGACCTAAGTAAACTTTGTTGGAAATTTGCATTCTTTAGAAGGGTTTTCTTTTCGCAGATGCTGTATTAAAATGCCACCACCACTCCTGTCAATCACTCTGTGGGATMTTCTTTACTCAGTAGCTGAACAACGATGAAAGAGGAAAGCAAGAGCGAGAGAAAGAAAGAAAAAGGAAAAAAAAAAGAAAGAAAAAGAAAAAAGAACAAACATTATAATGTCTTTTCTTAAAGTTATTTGCATTATCCRACAGAACTCAGAGCAAAAGTGTAACTTAGGGAATTAGATGAGTGAATTTACAGAAATATCTCTTTTAAATGACACAGACCGATATACTCAATTTTTGCAGTGAAAGGCATCTTGAAATGCAAATATTTCTCTAAGTATATTGTGTTTTATTTCCTTAAAAAAAAAAATTAAAAAGAGAGATAGAGAGAAAGAGAGAGAGAGAGAGAATCAGGGTCAAACTGCCAATAAAGTTGTTTCTCCTCTGTTGCCTTTTCCAGAGGTTTGTTCAAGCTATGAACTTGTAGAGAGGTGGAACTAAAAAGATCTTGAGAGATCACTTTGCTCATTTATCTATCCCAAGCCTGGATGAACCATTCCTGAGAGTTTTTGGACTACACTGTTCATGGAAAAAAAAAAAAAAAAAAAAAGGCTCTAGTCATTGAGTGTCCTTAATATTCCTACTCAGCCGTTACAACTGCTCCTTTACCCTTAGTATTTTTAACCTTATTACTGTCGAAATATTTTACCTTTTATTGTTTGTTTATATCTTATTTTAGTGCAACTAAAGCTTCTCTGCATTATGTCTTGTCTACTATAAACAAAGAGAATAATATTGTATTATTCTTGTATAAAAAGCATTTAAAATGTTTGAATGGCAYAGTTTTTGGAATAGTCTGTGAAAGCAGTTCAGTCTCTGCAGACACACAAGGGATGTCACAAACTTAAGAGAAATATAATCATAATAAGTTGTGAAAAAATAAGTCCCACAGAATTTATCAGTGTGATAACTTTTCCACAAAAAAAAAAAAAGTTAAAATATCCTATGCAATGTCCTGCAAAGATATAAGGCAATATTAAATCTTTACGGATTTAAAAATACTTGCATCTGAATCCTACCCATACATATAAAATGAAGATGGCTTTATGTATATATTACATTCCATAAAATACTTMCATAAAGTTTTGAGAAAAGAATTTTAATCTGTAGGCCTGATTCTGTCTTCAGCTCTGCAAGTAAAAAAAAATCACGGGAAATTAGTAGTGTAAGCAAGAGGAGAATCAGACCTCGTACCTCTACATAAAGAAGATTTAAGCTACTTAAGAGATTTAGAGCAGACTTGTGCATCAATGTTATGAAGGTTTTTTAGCCACAAATATTAATGATCTCCTTTTGCTAAAACAGACTGACTATTGAACATCTGCAAATGGCAGCATGAAGTTTGAACCCTAGACAGTTCATTAAACCAGTTTGACCCAAAGCCAAATTGTTCAATACCAGCTTACAAAAGGTAACAGAGACTTTCTGCCAGTTGGAAAACAAATGAATCTCAGCACTGCTTCTATAAAGATCGACGGTGACTTAAAAATAGCCTGAGGTTAATATTATAAATCTTTCTAAAAGAGATTTGAGTGCATATTCTTCATGCCAGCCTTGGATCAATCTCACAAAGCGATATCCTTTCAAACGACACTGATACAAAATATCAGGCGCTGTAAAAAGTGAGAATTATTAGCTAGCAAGACCAGCCTTTCCCACCAGCCTGGCAATCAGCAGAGCACCTCAGACAAGGCCAGGTAGCATCTGCCAGACCACGCTGCAGCAACAGCCAGAGCACCGGGTGGCCTGATTCCTGAAGAAAGATGTTACCACTGAATAAATAAACGAACAAGGTGTATGAGAAGCCAAACAAATCATTGTGGACAGGAGCAGTCTGGGGCAGTATGCTCAGGTATCTAGAAAGGATTGAGGCAGGAGTCTTTGCCTCCAAGGGTGAGCCTAGAGAAGCAGCCCTCCCTGACAAGTGTCCTAACCCAACAAGTTTGATACACTCTGGCCATACCATGTGGTGCTATCCAAGGAAAGGGACTGCAGAGCAAGGGGAATCACAGCTTGGAGGAGGGTGCTGTGGCAAATGGGAAGGTATTGGGKTTTTTTTGCATATTTTTTGCATTTTATGCAAAAATGTCCCATTATGCTTTTGCTTGCTCCACAGGATAAATAAGTGAAACTTCTTCAGACCCCTGAGGAAAAAGCAGGGGATCTGCCATCCTTCAAGCTGGYAGTGAAGAGAGGAGAAGAGAACAGTTTTCCATCTTTTTTTTTCTTCGAGTCTCTAGTAGAGATGTTGTTTACAGCTCAGATTTGTGCCTGAATAGCCAGATACATCCTGATTATTTGTAGACATCCATGCAAATGCATTTATGCCATCAATTTCCATGTTTGTTGCAACTATGCAAATACAGGTAGATCTAAAAAATATTATGAGTGTATGATAAATACTTCTTATGTTTGGTAGGCAAGAWTTTTGAGTTTTGGTATGCCACCCGACATAGTATCAATACCTATAGAACATAAGGATGCTTATTTATAGTGGATAATGCTCTATAGATGAATCTCTTYATCACAGTCTGGAAGTAAGAAATCACTGCTTGATGTCAGATTTGCTAATCCAAAAGAACAATAACAACCATAAATCAGAGGCTGATGTCTCAGACCTCAGACATCTGCCATCAGAAATGGCTAGGCAGTTGCTAGTGCTGTCCACAGGAGATGTCTAAGGCATCTGAGCACTGAAGCAACTCGCTAGATATCACAGCAGCAGAAAAATCTGTGTTAAGCAGAGTAAYGCACAGTGAACACTAGAGGATATAATTTTGACTGTCCTGCTGCAAAATCTGTGATGTTAATCACAGAGAATGGACATCTTTCATTTTCAAGGTATTATAAGGAATTTTATGTTTGCTGTTTCCTTTAGCTGAAGTGGCAGATGTTCTGTGAATATTCTCTGTTGAGTAGTTTGTCATGTACTTCCGAGATTTCACACTAGCATTTGCTTTCATCCACAGCTCCTTTGGGCTTTCTCAAGCAGGGTGCATGGCTGAGGCGATCATGACGCTGCCTTGAGCATCATGGATGGATGGTTTCTACCACGGATATATTTTTCCATATGGGGCCAAAATGTGGCCTTGCTCTACCATTAAAACAGGAGGGGTGAGAACCCCAATTACAGTTTTCTTCAGCACTATTCTTAGTCTTGGAACAAAAGCCCAAACGGGATGAAACGTTTCTGTAACTCTTTCTTCCAGGACTTGCTTCATATTCCAGGAAGTTTCAGGACTAATGTTATATACCTCTCCCTCAACAGATCATAGAATCATAGAATCATAGAATGCCGAAGGTTGGAAGGGACCTCAGAGGTCATCGAGTCCAACCCCCCTGCTCACGCAGGGTCACCTAGAGCACGTGGCACAGGGCTGCATCCAAGCGGGTTTTAAAGATCTCCAAAGAAGGAGACTCCACAACCTCTCTGGGCAGCCTGTTCCAGTGCTTTGTCACCCGCACAGTGAAGAAATGCTTCCTTAAGTTCCTGTGGAACTTCCGATGCTTCAGTTTGAAGCCATTTCCTCTAGTCCTATCACTGTCCACCACTGAAAAGAGGCCGCCCCCCTCCTCCTCACTGCCTCCCTTGAGGTATTTATACACGCTGATGCTCACAGAAGAGGTAGGGTTCCCAGTTTCACCACCAGTCAGGTATACTCGATGCCTTGCAGTTTTCTCACGAGGCCAGGTGAGTGTGCTATCTGCATGGCATTTCAGTGATGAAGATATTAATATAAAGATATATGATTCATTTGAGATATGTTGGACTGTGCTTACTACCCCATAATCAAAATATAGGCCTACAGTGTATGGGGCTCTGCAAAACATGTTAATATGACTATACAGACAAAAATAAACTCTAAACACAACTAGAGATCTGGTGTCATAATTCAAGATGACATCTGGCCCACAGAACATAAACAAGCATATGTCCTGGAGGCCACAACAGATCACTCTTAATCTCTTATGGTGACTGTAATATTTTCTTAGGTTCCTTCTGTTTGTTTGTAAGTAAACTTAATGCTCATGAAAGCTACAGTCTTGCCAGCTTTAAAAACAAGGTAATATGCTCCATGCAGAGAGCAAAGCAGGCAGATTAATGGTGAGGGTTTGTCTTCCAGAGTGCCCCAACCACAGTCTTCAAGCCTGCCTTTAGGGCCTACAATGGCCTGTTCAGTTCTTTGCTTTTCTCCTGAGACTTCTCCTGAGACAAATTGCCAGCGAATATCAGATCAAAAGTGGCTTTTGAGACTTCTAATATGACAAAAACTACACTGAGACAACAACTTTTGGGGGGGACAGGGAGACAGCAGAGTAATAAGGTGAGGGGAAAGGCACTACTCCATGTGTTGATGTAGACTTTGGGAAGAGAGGRGAGGTTCACCTGTCTGAATTTCAGCATCTAGCAATGTTATCCATTCAAGTCATAGATTAAGACACCCAAATATAAGTATTCCTAAGGAGGTGTCTACAGCCCAGATGAACGCCTTAGTTCCCACTATAGTCAGTGAAAATAAAGTCAATACAGTCAGTGAAATTTAGGGATTTATCCAGTTGGTAAAATATACAAATGAATTTCCTCTGGTATGTCTCTGAGCTAGCTGTCTTACAATCCCTCTGTTTTGATAGATTTTATTTACTCCCTTTCTAAGAAAGTTCTCTCCTATAACAATGAACTTTTGGTTATCCCAATTTGACTTCTGCTGATTCCAGATGAACAATCTAGATCATTATTCCATGCTTAATGCTATTCTCCATTAATTTAAAGGTTTCCGAGTTACTGAGATGGCTTAAGAGGAATAATTCAAGGTCGGGTGTCAATCACACTCATAAAATAATGTAGCCAAGTCTTTCTCAGAGCAGATTTGTAGGATATAGTGCTTGAAATTGGAGTTGGCATAGATCCAGAAGCAAGGAATGACATTTAACCCCTTTTCTTCTAGCTCTACTCTTTGTTTTTACCTTTCTCTTTCCTGAATGTGACTCCTCAGGCAGCTGAGCTCCCTGAAGTTCAAATAACTCCATCCATCATTTGTAATACTAGTGTCTAAGAGGATTTTTCAGCTCCAGCCCTGCTGCCTGTATTTGTAACTCATGTCATGGCAAGAGTAGTGACAAGTGAAATTCATACTTAGAAAATAAAATAAAATAAAGTAAAATAAATAATAAATAATAAATAATAAAATACCTAGACAAACAAAATACCTTGGGTAGCTGTTATGAATGAAGTAAATACTTCTGATGAACAGAATTTTTTTTTTAAGGTCTGTCAGGCAAGACCAGTTTTTAAAAATAATATCAACTTACAATTCAACAAATTTCAATGTTTAACAATCTGATTGATTTTTTAAAAAATTTAAAAGCAAAAAATCAGAAAAGATTTTTTTTCCATTGCTATAAATGAAATATTTTCAAAGCAGAGAAAAGACAAGTGTAAGAATACCAAAAGAGCAATAAGAGGGAGAGTGAATACAATCAGATCCTGAATTGACAGGACCTTCCTTTAAGTAAATAAATACCCCAAATCCCAGAACACTCTGGCACATTAAATGTCTTCCTCCTGGTGTTATTACTTTCTGTGTAAGTGGCAGAAGGTTTGAGATTTCCTTTTAAGAGTTTGCAGGAAGTCTGTAAATGCATCACAGCCATTTCCCAGCTGACCTGTATTTGCACCAGAAGAGGAACACAGGAACTGGGGTACCTCATTCCCATGAGCCTCTTTCATTGCCCCTGAAAGCTTGCATCTAGCTATATGTAAAGAAGCTTTCACCAGGAAAAAAAAAAAGAAAGAAAGAAAAAAGAATAATAGGTAGAAGAAAGAGCGAGAAGGTGGGGAACAAAGCTGCATTGAATCTTTTACATGTGACAGAAGAAAAAAGACTCGTGTCAAAGAAGTCTCCCAAAACTAACTTGCCTTGAGCAGACTATAAATAGAGAACGTTTCTATTTTCCACACCATTTCTTGAGGCATCTCTCATTTCACCCAAGGCCTGCAAATGCCTTTTGTTGTTGTTGTTTGTGCCTTTTCTTCTTCCTTTTTTTTTTTTTTTTTTTTTTTTTTTTTTTGTATTCTGGCAATTAGGATTAAAGTGTGTGTCTCTGTGATCATTACACTGACCCTTCGCTGACGTCTCAGCTATGATTTATGGTAGCTTTTGTGTAGGTAAGATTCCAGCTCAGACTCCCAGAACATCAGCATTATAATCTGTATGGAAACCCGGATCCCATCGTATCCAATAGCCCTCAGACACTCTCCTGCTCCACTCATTAAGCCCAGCACGATATGTGCTCATAGAAGGAGGGAGAGAAAGCAAGAAAGACCATTCTGTTTGAGAGAGAAAAACAACTTCTGCAATGGTTATGAATTTTTGTCCCTGTAGAATAAAAAATTAAAAAAAAAAAAAAAAAAAAAAAAAAAAAAAAAGAAAAAAAATCCTGGAGGAGGGAAAAAAAAAAAAAAAAAAAAAAAAAAAGAGACATGTAAGAAACTCCTGGATGACTGAACAGCAACAAAACATTCAACTTTGAGGAATGCAACAGAATTATTAATTTCTTTTTAGATAGCAAAATACAACTGCCATAAGCAGGAGTAATTATGTGGAAAAATTAGTTTAGCTCACTGCACCCGGATCCTCCACCGAGAAGAGCTTGTGCCCAGGCAGAGGACATGGTCTGTTGGAAGGGGTGAAAAGCAGCAGGGCTGCAAGTGAGCTCACCTRTTTCTCATGCTAATTTCCTCCAATCAGTGGCATTCTGTGCCAAAGGCACAGGTATGAGCTTCATTATGTACTTCCTAGGTGATCTTGTGCAACCACTGAACATTTTATGCTTTGTTTTTTCACCTCTAAAATGTGGCTGCTATCCACAGTTGGCCTAAACGACAATTAAAAAAAAAAAAAAAAAGTAAAACTGTTTCAAATCTCGGTGATAATCACAGTTTTGTTGGTTTGATTTTTCTTTTCTTTTTTTTTCCTTATCCCTGAATATCTGTATGTCTCTTCCTTCATGATTTTTGAACCTTTGACTAAATTCAGCATGATACAGAATGGAACTACCTATTCTGATGGCAATTACATCTCAGAATGATCAGCCAAGGCCACAGGGATCTGAGGTGTTTCTGTATCCTCCCCCAGGATCCTCCCAACCTATTGGTGTCTGATAGAATGACCAATGTTTTTACCAAAATTTAACTCTGATGCATTTTCTAAAGGTAAGTAAATGCTAAAGGATTGGACTTTGAACACTGACTAATGTGAAAACCTGCAGAAAGGTTGATCTTATTGGCCAATGTCTGTATAGTGATGCAGTTTTTCTTTTTTTTTTTTCCCTCAAATCCATATAAAGAAGAAGAAAAGCAGATACAGAAGGAAAAGAAATGCTAACCATTTTTTAATGAAGTAGAAAAAATACACAAAATTCTTGTTTTCACCAAAAATAAAAACACAATTTCTGGAAAAATCCTAGCAACTGAATTTGCAGGCTGTATAGATTGATTGTGAATTAGATCTAGAACAACACAGGTGAAATGCATATTAACTGACTTTGAAATTTCTGCTAAGACACCACTTTAATCTATTATAAATGTTTTCTTGCTTCTTGCATAATTTTATTTCAGATAACTGTTAAAATCATGTACTAGCTTAAAATTCTTCTCTAAGAGAAATGAAGAGGTCACTCACTTTATTACTCAAGGACTTAACTGTGAGTTTTTTTTAGATGACTTACCTTTCAAGGTTTTTTTTTCTCTTGACTGCAAATTAATGTTTTATTTGGGCTATTTCTTTTCAGATTTTCCTGATTTGTGTCCTAGAATAAACCACTTCTCTATGCAAGAATTTAGTATAAACACATCATTTGAGTGTTAAATTTTAGTAGAATCATCCCAGCTAAATTGTGTCATGCAATGAGTATAATAATTCTTGGATATTTCCTATTAGATAAAAATACATTAATATTATATGTGCAGATTTTAGGTCAGAGCCTCAGCTAAGTCACTTTAACTCCTTTCACTTTTTGGTTTGGCTCTATTTAGAAACTGACTTCACAGAGCTTTGATATTTAAACCAGCCCTATATATTTTCATACAGCATACATGATGCTACAGAAAGTATTTACTCACATTAATTCATGATGGTTACAGTGCTCATGAGACATGATTATGCCAGTCATTTCAAATTCTTACTGATTAAAATATTGCTGCAACAGTCTCATTTATTCAGCAGGACTAAATATCTATTATCTGCTCATCSGCTGACTGAAATACTCTTGCTATCCATGGCTAAAAGAGCCTCAGCTGATTGTCAGCCAATCAAAAACTTTCAAAAGATGGAGCCCTAGTATTTGTAGTGTTCTAGCCAATATATCCTCAAAGAACTGCATACCAGTAGCCTACCATTGTGTTTGAGGGATCAGAGAACACTGATCAGGAAGAGAAAAACAGWCATATAAGAAGACTGAGAAGGAAGCCCGTGATGATGAGTGTCAACCCACTGTGTCACCTCAACAACGGCATTTAGTGCCAAATTGTGACTCTAGTTACAAAAATGAATACTAGTAAGGCTTCCACTAGTGAATACTAGAAGCAGTCTCCACCAGAATCTACCTACTTGTGTCTTCATTAGCAAAACTGAGTTATTAACTTAATCAAGACAAAGYTGATTAACCTCTTGCTTCATCTTTTTCCCTTCTGAAGATATAAATACTCACATTGGTCTTATTGGAGTGCTATATGACTGAAAACATCTTTGTAAGAAAGACACGCATTCCCTAAAATTGGATATTGCATATGTATCTCTATGTATACAGCATTATTTATAGATGATTTAGCAAGCAGGTAACTTGCTTTGGGCTTTTTCTGAAGAGAAGTTTCTATGTAAATGCAAATTATTTATTTCTAGTTGCAATATTTGTTTTTTTCAGGCAAGTTTATTTTCCCTTAGTTTCCTAGCTCTGAACACCCAATAGATTCRGCTTCACCTGTATTTTATTCAAAGTTTGTTTCACTTATGCCCACAATCTCCTTGTTCTATAGAAGAAATTGCTTTCAATTACACATATATCACAGCACTTAAACATTAGTCTCACTTTCCTGTGGTTAATAATTCACCTTATATTCTAACATCCATCAACATAAAATCAGCATAACAACTTTTATGAATCCCTTTATCATCAACACATTCGAAATGCTTATACAATTCACACTACAGATTCGCATAGGAACTAGCTTAATAGCCCTTAAAGTTGCTGTAATGTTCACATCCTTTCAATCACAGAAATATTGTTCATGTTTTCAGACAAGACCCTTTTTAGTCATTTTATGTTATTGTCTCATATTTCTTTACACCCCTCAAGCTGGATCTGCATCTCAATCAACCTTGTTCAAACCAGTGTAAAACCAATGCTCTTTCTGGAGACACTCTACTCCTTTGCAAATGGATTTGAATCAAATTCACCAGAGCTTTAGCAACACTTCGCAGGAGGAGAATGGGTAGTGGAGGAGAGAATTGATTCTCTGTGGGATTTCTATCCTTTCACCAGGTGGAAAAACTTCTGCCTTAACTTTATGGAAGAGTCCTTTTGTTTTGTTTTGTTTTTCTGTTTTGTTTGTTTTGCTTTTATTTTTATAATGAACACATCATACCCTCAACTTTCAGCCATGGAATGCCAAATAAATTTGGAAATCCTCACTTTTTTTTCCTACACATTTTCATTCCCCTCTTTTACTCTCCTTCTCTGAACACAGTTCATTGGTTCTAAAGTCTGWTTTTCCCATCAGCCACACATGCACCCCTCCTATTGAAGTCAATGGGAGTCGTATGCACATCTGTCAGGATAATCAAGTCCCAAGTTTAGTATCACCATCAATTTAAGACTTAATTTTATCATTTCCATAGGCCATCTGGGCTTTTTCCCTGCTGGAGTTTTCACTGTGACTTTGTCCTCCTATATTTCCTTCTACTTCTGTCCCACTTTATCAATTTATTCTCTTCTTTGGAAGGGCCTGTCGTTCCCCTCCTCTTCTTCTCCTCCTCTACCAGCCTTTATTCCCTGGGTCTGTACAAAAGCCCTAGAAATAGCCACAAGTGAKGTGTGACAGAGAGGTTTCTGAAACTTTCCTTCCTTTTGTCAGTCATTTGCTGTATTTTTTAATTAATGTCAATTATTAATTCATGAATTCATATTTCATTAGCACCTTGAAGCTCTATTATGAACCCCCATCGTGCTTATTAATGTACACCCTCATAACAAGCTGTTAACTTCACATTTTGGGCATTGCTAGAATAAAAATGCAATTACAACTGTGACTGTATTACTGGCCTGAWTCTTCATTCTTTAAGACTGTGCATATGCTAGAACGGCTAAAAAGAGGCACCAGTGCATCAGGTGTGCTTGATTTACAAATACATTGGTCACTTCATATATCTTCAGATCATAGGTCAATGTCCATAAAAATCCATTGAAAGAGAGTGAAAATAGTAGTTTGAATAAAATAAATAAAGACATAAGTAAACTAAATGCTTTTAATGGTTAGTTCTCTGATTGAGAATTCCTTGCCACCAGAAGGATAGGCATTTGAAATGAACATAAAATACTATTTTGATGCTTTGGAAAACTGGCCTCTCATAAATCTGTTTCCTCTGCTTAGGTTAGATTTCAAATTAGATACCTAATTCTCACTCTCTGTAAGCGTCATCTTGTGACTACTCATGCCTTTGAAGAACCAGCATTCTGGAATTTAGATTCCTCTAATAATCTCCCCTTTGGAGAAATTTGAGGATAACTATGTAAAGACATATGAGCCTCTCAGCCTCTCTTGCATTATGGCCTCTAACAACAACATAATCAAACCTGGAATGTGCAATATGTGTAGATAATATTCAGGATGGCATCCTCCAAACCAAGGGAAATTTTTTGGTAGCCAGCTTGCAAAACATAGCTTAAAATAATGTGTTTCCCTAAGAAATAAAGAGTTTCAGTTGCCTGAGAAATGGTCGTATTCTATAACCTTTGATAGTCTTTGCATAGACTAGTGTTTCAAACACAACCTTACTTCTCCACTTCCCAGGGGAACAAAGCTAGGATTTATAATGTTAAATGAACAGATGAAAGGGCTTTTTCGTCTTTGCTCAGGAATGTTTGACATTGGCAATTCCCATTAATTTAAATTAATATTCTGAGCTTCTTTATTCTGGTAAAAATCGGGATAATCTCTTCAAAAACTCTGGCATAACCCTTCAAAGCCTCATATGCTACTGTCCAACCAACTGCTTAGGGTAAGGGTCTATGATGGTCACAGAATGTTGACACCATCTGTAGGTCATCATGCAACTCAAGGTTAATCAGATATGTTTTCTCAGACAAGTTGTTTGAGCCAACATCACCATACTCGTGTCCCCTGTTTTCTGCAGTTGGAGGATCCTACATCCTCARTGGTTTGAGGTACTCCCCCAAAGTTCTTGTCCTGCTTTTATTCTTCCACCATCCCACTCCCACTGGGAGCAAAGGAAGCTCCAGATTCACTATTACCTTGGAGGCCAGAGTGAACCACTCAGTTGTCCTTTCTTTTCCTCCAGATGCATCCCCRTGACTTCTATTCTCACATGTGAGCTGGCAAATGGGCTGCCAGAGAATCACAACCAGCTTCACCCACACTTTCTTAATATTTTTCTTTTTTTTTTCTTTTTTTTTCTTCTGTTCTTTCCTCCTTTTAGCTACAGCAGTAAGTGCATTAAAGAAGTACATTTAGGTCACTTCAAACCAGAACATTAAAACAAATGCTGATAGTTCAAGGTTAATAGATGCATAAAACAAAAGTAATTCCATGTCAAAGCTGAGATGACAGGTGATTTGACTTGAGACTGCCTTGCAATCACTCTTTTACATGTGCTCTGTACTGAGCCTGGCGGAAGGTGTTATGTTTCTGACATTTACTTGTCAGAAAGGTATGACAATAGAAATTGTTTCTATCTCTGCTGGTCCCAGATGTTAACCTTCTAGCTTTATTTTGTAATTGGGGTTCTACGGAGCTTTAACATTTTCTATTGATTCAATAGAAGCGATAACATTTCCAATCATAAGAAGGCATTATAGAAATATCAGGCAATTCACATATCAAAATGTTTGATAGCTGGGCTCACCACATTAATTTCTGTCACCTTTGCTAGGAACCTTTTATCCTCTTTTTAATACTGAAGGACACCTGAGAGTAGTTTCTGTCACTTTTATTGTTCAATAAAGTAGACAAAAGTTTCAATTAACAACCAAGGAGCCTCTAGGAAATTGTGAATGAGAGTGTATTTTATTCATTTTACTGTATTTCTTTTTTCTAATGTGCCAGCTGTGATTTCCAAGCTATGTTTCACAGGGGAGAGGAGGGGGAGAAAGTTGATATAAGCTTATACAGTCCAAGGGCCATATTTTTAGAACTTTATCTGTGAGATTCAGGTGCTGCATTTCTTTTTTTTTTTTTTTTTTTTAATTCAACTCCACCTACTGATGCCAATAACTGAGAGTAATATCAGTCCTAAGGTTGCAATGAGACCAAACAAATGGAAAAAGGAGTAGAATGAGTGGTGCATTGGGTTAGAAATAATATGAGTAGACCAGTATCCTATGTAAAGTGGAGTCTTATGCCAGCAATGTATTTAACAGCTTGGATAGTTCATCTTCACTTAGATATTTTGAGGTTGATGAACAGCCCAAGACTGTAAGGTCTCAGTGGTGTTTCTGTGCCATCCCATCCTCTCCCATCATCAACACTGGTTTAGTCATAGACTCCAGTAGACAGGCTGTCATTACACCCTCAAAAACACTTTTTTTTAGAAATAATACCCTGAAACTAGCCAGAGACCAACCAAAATATCTGGCCTGGCCAGCCATTCTGCAGATCTGAGAGATGTAAAATCAACATCCATCTTTAGATGGACTCAAATCCCTCTGTCCAAGCTGTTAGTAAGTCACAGGATAACATTGTCTCCGCAGCATAGATGGGAACCTGCTCCTGACTTCRCATTTCAGCTGGACATCTCCCCCTCCAAGATACTCCAGCTGAGAGACAACACCTCAGAGAAGAGTTTTCCTTCAAAAGATGCACTGAAAACAGCTTGGGACTTGAAAGACAGATTAATTAAGAATTGATTATTTCTATTTTGGAATCTCTACTTGTGTTTTTATTTTAAAATCTACACATACACGGTTACTGATTTAGGAGACAAGGTCTTCCTTCCTTCCTTCCTTCCTTCCTTCCTTCCTTCCTTCCTTCCTTCCTTCCTTCCTTCCTTCCTTCCTTCCTT